>NC_041393.1:38154672-38247821 GCF_002162155.2 Triticum dicoccoides
CCACTGATACCATACACATACGAACCATGGATTTTACATGTAGCGGACACATGATTAGTAGCCTGACTCGTATAAGTATCATGTGATGAGTTGATTGGAGATGTCGTGTTATTATGGTGTACAATCACTTTTGGCGTCTCAGTCTTGATGTGCTGGTTTGCTGTGGCTTGTGATGCCCAGCTCTTAGAGCATCTCTAGCAGACCCTGTAAAAACTCGTATTATAGAATCATTTTAGGGTATAACATAAAATGTTTTCACGGTATGATGTTTGTGTTGGCAGAACAGATTCCATAAAAATCATTTCAGGTCAAATGTGAAGCCCACTAGTCAGTGGTTGAATTTACAACAAGGTCCCTGCAAAATAGCACAACACACCCTAAAAGCAAAATGTAAATTACAATAGGCGCCCGAGACCACCGTTGCCTCGTCAGTGACAACCGTCTCCTCCTCCCCTCCTTTCCTTTCTCTTCCACTGCTCTCCCGGGTTCTCTCTCTCTCTCACGCATCCCTCCCCCTCTCTCCACAGGAGCACCGAACCTGCCATGGACAGGGAGCTCAGTGCTCGCGCAGCCTGGATCCGCCACGTTCGCCCACACCCAACCAGATCCGCCGTCCTCCGCCTTAGTTTTGTCGCGCTGCCGTCGTATTCTGGCTGGCTGCCGCCGGACCTTATGCCCGCATCTTGCGTTAAGCCCTGCATCGCGCCGCCAACCTCCTGCCTCGTGCGCCTGCACGGGGCAGACACAGCCAAGCCGTGCCTTGTGCGCTTTGATGGAATGAAGGCGGTGTGAGGCTCCGGCTGCTCCATGGCGACACGCGGCCGACTGAGGGAGGTGCTACGGTGAGCTGCCGGCGAGGCTAGCGGCGGCGGAAGCGCAGGGGCTAGAGCGGTTGTTCCTAAAACTCCCCTCCAGCCAACCGATTTCTAGCATAGTGGGAGCTGAAAAAAAGGGCCCAAAAACTAAAGATATGAGGTAGTTTGAGTTCTCATATAGGGGAGCCCTATTTTTATGGTTTGATCGAATATGTGGGATCTATGAGTCAGTTTTTTTTGACAAAAAAATGTAAACTGGCGGTTATTATAAGGGCCGAGGCCTTTTACGGGGTCTCGTAGAGATGCTCTTAGATGGTTTAATTAGAGCATAATTGGTTTGCTATCAACATTTCTTATTGCCAATAATTGGCAAGCCGACATTTGTCAAAATCAACAGTTGCCAACATTTGGCAGTCTTTTGTGAGATCGGCAGCGAAAATTGGCAAGCAACCAATCTCTAGCCAACATTTGGCAATTCAAAATTTGGCATGCCAACTTTTGGCATCAAACCAATTATGCTTTTAGTTATGTTTCTTTTGTGGAAACTGAGGGAGTCCCAGATTAGGGGGTCCTCGGACAACCGGACTATATATTTATGCCGGACTGTTGGGCTATGAAGATACAAGATTGAAGACTTCGTCCCATGTTCGGGTGGGACTCTCCTTTGCGTGGAAGGCAAGCTTGGCAAATCGGATATGTAGATTTCCTTCTCTGTAACCGACTCTGTGTAACCCTAGCCCCCTCCGGTGTCTATATAAACTGGAGGGTTTAGTCCGTAGGGCAAGAACAATCAGAATCATATGCTAGCTTCTAGGGTTTAGCCTCTACGATCTTGTGGTAGATCAACTCTTGTAATACTCATATCATCAAGATCAATCAAGCAGGAAATAGGGTATTACCTCCATAGAGAGGGCCCGAACCTGGGTAAACATTGTGTCCCCCGCCTCCTGTTACCATTAGCCTTAGACACATAGTTCGGGACCCCCTACCCGAGATCCACCGGTTTTGACACCGACATTGGTGCTTTCATTGAGAGTTCCACTGTGACGTTGAAAAAAGGTTTGATGGCTCGCCTTGTTATCGAGGACAACATCACATCTAGGGGAGCCCTGGCTTTAGGCCAAACCCTCCGACTAGGCGGCTTCGTCATGACCGCCGTGCCGACGATGACTTCTCGGGTCATCAAAAACAACCTCTACGTCAGCTCGGAATACGCCGAGCAGATGGATCCAATGGAACTTTCGTCCTTGAACGAGCTCTTGGATCGCATCACCGCCTTGGGAGTCGCTACGGACTATGATCGGATTGGGCTTAAACCCGGTCAAAGAGAGATTAACTCTCTGCCGGTCACCCATCAGAAGCGGTGGTGGAGGAGCAATGCAGCGATTCTTCGTCTATTTTGAGGACGAACTATGTCCGAATTCCCGAGCTCTCCGAGCCGGATACCCCTTTGCGGGAGGAAATGACCCAAACTCTGAACTTAGAATCGGACAACGGGCTAAAAAAATTGGGCAACATACTAGAACCCGAACTGCTAAGTCCGGAAGTTCCTCTGCCCCTAGGTCTCAGATCGGGTCAGGGTTTGGACTTAAATCCGTCCACCCACCCAGCTACAAGCGATCTTTCCCACATTAGACAACAATCCCAAGAGACAGTACATCACTTTTCGGCCAGATTCCTCCTTGCAATGAGCAAGGTCAAGGACTGTCGCGAGGAAGACGCAATCTCATTCTTTTGCAAAAATTGCACGGACAAGGGAATCCTTAACGCCATAAGTCGCCATGACATATCACACTTTGCTGACTTGGCTGCCATAGTATAGAAGTACTGTGTGATGGAAAGCGCCTGGAAAACCCAGGCATTCTGGGATCCTCCGGCTCTCACTAAACCCCTCGTCTGAACTAAAAGGGTGCACTCTCGCAAGTCGCCCGATCCAATTACAAAGAAACCAAAGCCCACTAAAGGGCGTGGAACCGTATTGGAGGGATGGCTCAATGGGTCATGCAAAATTCACACCATACCGGATACCATACCAACACATAGCCTTAGAACATGCTAGATACTTCGGCAGGTGGCCAAGAGCGGCGAGGATCTCCTCATTAACAATACCTCAGAGCATCATCCTGCAGAAAACAACAATACAGTGTTGACAGTCTTTGAGACTTTTGCCTCAAATAACAGGCGCAAGAGAGCACTCCGCGGCTTCGCCGAAGTCTGCCACGTTGCAGCAATAAATCCATGGAACGACACGGTCATAACCTTCAATGCCAGTGACGAACCTCAATTCCGAACAGTCCGAGCACCAGCCGCTTTGGTCTTTAGTCCAATTGTGGACGGCTTCCGGCTTACTAAAGTGCTCATGGACGGTGGCAGCGGATTAAACCTCATCTACGAGGAAACTCTCAACAAAATGGAAATAAACAAGAGCCGCATTGAGCAAAGCAGTACGACCTTCAGAGGAATTATCCCTAGTCGGGAGGCATGATGTGCGGGAAAAATCACACTCGATGTGGTATTCGGCACGCCGGAGAATTATAGGTCCGAAGAGATAACATTCCAAGTGGCCCCATTCAGTAGTGGATACCACGCCCTTTTAGGGCGGGACGCATTCGCGAGCTTCCAAGCCATACCCCACTACAGGTACATGAAGCACAAGATGCCCGGCCCCAACGGAATCATCACTCTAGCCAGTGATCCGAACGTAGCACTCCGCGCTGAAAACAAAACCGCCACCCTGGCCCTTGAGGCATTATCCGAAGCCCTCGCGTCCGAAGAACTAACTGCGCCGCGCTCCGCAGTGGACAGTGACAACGTGATACTAGACAAACGATCCAAGTCCACCTCTTTCAAACCATCGGACAAAATAGTCAAATTCCAAGTCCACCCAACGAACTCTACAAAAACAGCATCCATTGGGGCATAGCTGAACCCCACAATAGACGCCGCACTGTGGGCGTTCTTACGCGAGAATTGGGACATCTTCGCCTGGCACCCTTCAGACATGCCAGGAATCCCACGCAGGCTGGCCGAGCATAGCCTAAACATATTGAAGGGATACAAGCCGGTCAAGCAGACTCTACGGAGCTTTTTAGAACCTAAACGACAAGCCATGGGAGAGGAGCTAGCCAAGTTACTCGAAGACGGATTCATCAGAGAAATAAAACACCCGGACTGGCTAGCAAACCTGGTGATGGTACTAAAGAAGGACAAATCCTGGTGCCTATGTGTCGATTTCAAGGACCTCAATAAGGCTTGCCCCAAGGATCCCTTCCCTCTCCCCCGCATCAATCAAATCATCGATGCTACCTCAAGACACGACTCATTGTGCTTCCTTGACGCATACTCCGGATACCCAAATCAAGATGGCGGAGTCCGATCAAGACACAACGGCATTCATCACCCCATATGGCCCTTTCTGTTTCAACACCATGCCTTTCGGGCTCAAAAACGCCGGTGCAACCTACCAACGCATGATTCAGACATGCCTGGAAAAACAAATCGGCAAAATAGTTGAGGCATACGTGGACAACGTGGTCATCAAGACCAGACACGTCGAATCTCTAATAGACGACCTGAGGCTCACGTTCGACAACCTCCGAACATATGACATCAAGCTCAATCCAGAAAAATGCGTTTTCGGCGTTCCTACCAGAAAGCTCCCGGGATTCATCGTTTCCAATAGAGGAATTGAAGCAAAGCCGGCTAAAATCCGAGCTTTGTCACAGTTGGCTACCCCAATAGACCTCAAGCAAATCTAGAAATTAACCGGATGCGTGGCTGCCTTAAGCCGCTTTATCTCCCGATTGGGAGAAAAGGCACTACCTCTTTATTGCCTTCTTTGATGCACCGAACACTTCGAGTGGACGGATGCGGCTACGGCCGGACTGGAAGAAATAAAGGCCCTCTTGGCCAGCAACCCAATCCTGGCCGCACCGACCATTGGCGAACCCATGTTGTTATATATAGCGGCAACACACCAAGTTGTAAGCACAGTGCTCGTCATCGAACGAGAGGAGGACGGACATAAGTTCCCGCTTCAAAAGCCGGTATACTACGTATCCACTGCCTCACACCATGCAAGTCACGGTACCCACATTATCAAAAGATAGCATACGCGGTCTTCATGGCATCTCGGAAACTATGACACTACTTTCAAGAGTGTTCAATCACAGTGGCCTCCGAAGTACCACTCAACGATATAATAAATAACCGCGATGCCACGGGCCGGATTGATAAGTGGGCCATCGAGCTCCTCCCGTTCAACATTATATATAAACCACGGCAAGCCATTAAATCGCAAGTACTGGCTGACTTCATCGCCGAATGGACAGAAGCCGAACTCCCTAAAGAGTACGGCGCATACTCCAATTGGATCATGCACTTTGACGGCTCTAAGATGCTAGCTGGTCTGGGAGCGGGTGTGGTCCCGACATCCCCCACTGGAGATACAGTCCAATACGTACTCCAAATACTATACACAGACTCCAATAATGCAGCCGAATCCGAGGCTTTGTTGCATGGTCTTCGGATGGCAGTCTCCATGGGCATTCAATGCCTAGAAGTGCGTGGGGATTCGAACCTCGCAATATCCCAAATAAACAGAGACTTCGACGCCAAGGACCCAAAAATGGCGGATTACCGTAATGCCGTCCTCAAAATGTCAGCTTGGTTCGAGGGGCTTGAATTTCATCATGTGGTCCGAGAAAACAATCAAGCGGCAGATATCCTCACCCGCATTGGTGCTAAGCGCGACCTCGTCCCACCTAATATCTTCTTGGAAAGGCTGTTCAAGCCATCCCTGGTGTGGCAAGGGGAGACTGGCAATACTAGTCTGGATCCAATCACAACCCCAGAGCCCGAACACTCTGACATAATCGGAGGCTCCGCCACCGAAATAACACCTTCGACCCACGTAATCATGGCTGTCATCGCCCCCTGGGCCGAACCCTTCTTAGCCTACCTAAATAGGCAAGAACTCCCCGAGGACCAAAATGAGGCACGTTGCATTGTGCGGCGCTCTAAAGCCTACAAGGTCCACGAGGGAGAGATTTATAAGAAAAGCGCTACCGGAGTACTCCAAAGATGTATCTCCGAAGAGGAAGGGCGGCAGCTCTTGGCCGAAATTCATGTTGGACTCGGTGGCCACCACGCCGCAGCTCGGGCCCTTGTAAGCAAGGCCTTCCGTATAGGTTTCTACTGGTCGACAACCCAAGCAGACGCATAGGACCTCGTCCAACATTGCGTCGGTTGCCAGCTCTTCGCCAACCAAAGCCATATGCCACCTACCGCACTCCAAACAATCCCCATAACTTGGCCCTTTGCGGTCTAGGGGCTCGATATGGTTGGACCCCTTAAAGGAGGAAGCCATAAGAAAAAATACCTGTTGGTCATGGTGAATAAATTCACCAAATGGATAGAGGCCAAACCAGTTAAAACGGCCAAATCCGGACCAGTGATAGACTTCATATCAGGGGTCGTGCATCATTACGGTGTCCCCCACAACATCATCACCGGTAATGGCTCCAACTTCACAGGCGATGCGGTGAAAACTTGGTGTGGCAACATGGGCATTAAGCTCGATTACGCCTCCGTCTATCATCCCCAAACAAACGGTCAAGTCGAACGAGCAAATGGTCTTATTATGAGCGGCATCAAACCCAGACTAGTGCGATCCCTGAAGGAATCAGACACGCATTGGGTCGAGGAGCTCGGATCCGTACTATGGGGACTGCGGACCACGCTGAATCACACTACCGGATACACACCATTCTTCATGGTGTACGGTGCAGAGGCGGTATTGCCCTGCGATATCATTCATGACTCACCTCGAGTGCGCATGTATGAAGAGAGAGAAGCCGAGCTTGATTGGCAGGACAGTTTAGATGCCCTGGAGGAGGAGCGCAACGTTGCCAAAGCCCGTTCCGCATTCTATCAGCAACAGGCTCGAAGGTATCAAAGCAAAGAAGTACGGGGCAAAACTTACAACATTGGCGAACTCATTCTACGCCTTCCGGAGAAGAAAAAGGACAAGCTCAAGCCCAAGTGGGAGGGTCCCTTCATCATTGATAAAGTTCTCACCGGAGGAGCGTACCGCCTGCGTGATGCATCAGATAATCGACTCGAGCCAAACCCATGGAACGCGACCAGACTCCGAAGATTCTACGCCTAGCACCGAACTCTGTGTTCGTCTCCTTCCCTCCGCCTTTTTAAGTTATATTCTCTCTCTTTCTTTTTTATGGCCCTAAAGGCTTTAAGTGTGACTTGACTACACACTCTTGACGCGCTATGCGCGCTCACTATACCTGGGGGCTTCTTATACAGAAGCTTAATATAATTACCTTCAGGGCATCACGCCCACTTCATATGTGTCACTTTTCCATATGTACCTTTTCTTCACCATTATATGCATCGATATGACTTAAGTTTTGGCCAAGCTGGGATGCCTGGATCCTGTGTTTATTCCCTACGTTCCCGTTAGTTCGGCTAGGGCATAAGGGGAGCACCTCTGCGATTGTTACTGCCGGGTATGCCGGACGTGTACTTCAGACTGGGTGAAGCCAAAAGCTAGCGTTCTTAAGAGAATATTCGGTCGGTGAACTAAAGATGTTTCTTACCTATTACAATACAAACCCACAGATGTTTCATATACTGCGTCTCTGATCGCAGTTCGGACATGCACATTAATGCATGCGTACCCAGGGAAAGTTGTTGGGGAACATTGCAGAAAATTAAAATTTTTCCTACGGTTTCACCAAGATCCATCTATGAGTTCATCTAGCAACGAGTCATGGGAGAGTGATTGCATCTACATACCACTTGTAGATCGCGTGCGGAAGCGTTCAATGGAACGGGGATGATGGAGTCGTACTCGCCGTGATTCAGATCACCGATGACCTAGTGCTGAACGGACAGCACCTCCGCGTTCAACACACGTACGGAGCGGATGACGTCTCCTCCTTCTTGATCCAGCAAGGGGGAAGGAGAGGTTGATGATGATCCAGCAGCACGACGGTGTGGTGGTGGATGCAGCAGAACTCCGGCAGGGCTGCGCTAAGCAACTACGGGAGGAGGAGGTGTTGCAGGGAGGAGGGAGGCGCCAGGGCTTATGGGTGCGGCCACCCCTCCCTCCCCTCCCTTTATATAGGTGCAAGAGAGGGGGGAGGGCGCAGCCTTGCCCCTTCCTCCAAGGAAGGGGTGCGGCCAAGAGGGGGGGAGGAGTCCATCCTCCCCAAGGCACCTCGGAGGTGCCTTCCCCCTTTAGGACTCTCCCCTTTTTCTTATATCTTGGCACATGGGCCTCTTGGGGCTGGTGCCCTTGGCCCATATAGGCCAAGGCGCACCCCCTACAGCCCATGTGCCCCTCGGGGCAGGTGGACCCCCGGACCCCTTTCGACACTCCCGGTACAATACCGATAACGCGCGAAACTTTTCCGGCGACCAAAATAAGACTTCCTATATATAAATCTTTACCTTCGGACCATTCCGGAACTCCTCCTGACGTCCGGGATCTCATCCGGGACTCCGAACAACATTCGGTTTGCTGCATACTCATATTCATACAACCCTAGCGTCACCGAACCTTAAGTGTGTAGACCCTACGGGTTCGGGAGACATGCAGACATGACCGAGACGGCTCTCGGGCAATAACCAACAGCGGGATCTGGATACCCATGTTGGCTCCCACATGCTCCTCGATGATGTCACCGGATGAACCACGATGTCGAGGATTCAATCAACCCCGTATGCAATTCCCTTAGTCAGACGGTATGTTACTTGCCCGAGACTCGATCGTCGGTATCCCAATACCTCGTTCAGTCTCGTTACCGGCAAGTCACTTTACTCGTACCGTAACGCATGATCCCGTGACCAGACACTTGGTCACTTTGAGCTCATTATGATGATGCACTACCGAGTGGGCCCAGTGATACCTCTCCGTAATCCGGAGTGACAAATCCCAGTCTCGATCCGTGTCAACACAACAGACACTTTTGGAGATACCTGTAGTGCACCTTTATAGTCACCCAGTTACGTTGTGACGTTTGGTACACCCAAAGCACTTCTATGGTATCCGGGAGTTACACGATCTCATGGTCTAAGGAAGAGATACTTGACATTGGAAAAGCTCTAGCAAAACGAACTACACGACCTTGTGCTATGCTTAGGATTGGGTCTTGTCCATCACATCATTCTCCTAATGATGTGATCCCGTTGTCAATGACATCCAATGTCCATAGTCAGGAAACCATGACTATCTGTTGACCAACGAGCTAGTCAACTAGAGGCTTACTAGGGACGTATTGTGGTCTATGTATTCACACGTGTATTACGATTTCCGGATAATACAATTATAGCATGAATAAAAGACAATTATCATGAACAAGGAAATATAATAATAATCCTTTTATTATTGCCTCTAGGGCATATTTCATGGCTTCAAGCCATTTGTTGGAATCTGGGCCCGCCATTGCTTCTTCATAGTTCGAAGGTTCACCGTTGTCCAACAACATGATTTCCAGGACAGGGTTGCCGTACCACTCTGGCGCGGAACGTGTCCTTGTGGACCTACGAAGTTCAGTAGCAACTTGATCCGAAGTACCTTGATCATCATCATTATTTTCCTCTTCAGTTGGTGTAGGCATCACTGGAACATTTTCCTGAGCTGCACTACTATCCCGTTCAAGAGGTAGTACTTCATCGAGTTCTACTTTCCTCCCACTTACTTCTTTCGAGAGAAACTCTTTTTCCAGAAAGGATCCGTTCTTGGCAACAAAGATCTTGCCCTCGGATCTTAAGTAGAAGGTATACCCAATGGTTTCTTTAGGGTATCCTATGAAGACGCATTTTTCCGACTTGGGTTCGAGCTTTTCAGGTTGAAGTTTCTTGACATAAGCATCGCATCCCCAAACTTTTAGAAATGACAGCTTAGGTTTCTTCCCAAACCATAATTCATACGGTGTCGTCTCAACGGATTTAGACGGTGCCCTATTTAAAGTGAATGTAGCTGTCTCTAGAGCGTATCCCCAAAATGATAGCGGTAAATCGGTAAGAGACATCATAAATCGCACCATATCCAATAGAGTGCGATTACGACGTTCGGACACACCGTTACGCTGAGGTGTTCCAGGCGGCGTGAGTTGTGAAACGATTCCACATTTTCTTAAGTGTGTACCAAATTCATGACTTAAATATTCTCCTCCACGATCCGATTGTAAGAATTTTATCTTTCGGTCACGTTGATTCTCTACTTCATTCTGAAATTCCTTGAACTTTTAAAAGGTCTCAGACTTGTGTTTCATCAAGTAGACATACCCATATCTACTCAAGTCATCAGTGAGAGTGAGAACATAACGATATCCTCCGCGAGCCTCAACGCTCATTGGACCGCACACATCGGTATGTATGATTTCCAACAAGTTGGTTGCTCGCTCCATTGTTCCGGAGAACGGGGTCTTGGTCATTTTGCCCATGAGGCATGGTTCGCATGTGTCAAATGATTCATAATCGAGAGACTCTAAAAGTCCATCAGCATGGAGCTTCTTCATGCGCTTGACACCAATGTGACCAAGGCGGCAGTGCCACAAGTATGTGGGACTATCGTTATCAACTTTACATCTTTTGGTATTCACACTATGAATATGTGTAACATTACGTTCGAGATTCATTAAGAATAAACCATTGACCATCGGGGCATGACCATAAAACATATCTCTCATATTAATAGAACAACCATTATTTTCGGATTTAAATGAGTAGCCATCTCGTATTAAACGAGATCCAGATACAATGTTCATGCTCAAACTTGGCACTAAATTTAAAACTAATCCCGTAGGTAAATGTAGAGGTAGCGTGCCGACGGCGATCACATCGACCTTGGAACCATTCCCGACGTGCATCGTCACCTCGTCCTTCGCCAGTCTCTGCTTATTCCGCAGCTCCTGCTGCGAGTTACAAATGTGAGCAACGGCACCGGTATCAAATACCCAAGAGTTACTACGAGTACTGGTAAGGTACACATCAATTACATGTATATCAAATATACCTTTAGTGTTGCCGGCCTTCTTGTCCGCTAAGTATTTGGGGCAGTTCCGCTTCCAGTGACCCTTCCCCTTGCAATAAAAGCACTCAGTTTCAGGCTTGGGTCCATTCTTTGACTTCTTCCCGGCAACTGGCTTACCGGGCGCGGCAACATCTTTGTCGTCCTTCTTGAAGTTCTTCTTACCCTTGCCCTTCTTGAACTTAGTGGTCTTATTGACCATCAACACTTGATGTTCTTTCTTGATTTCAACCTGTGTTGACTTCAGCATTGAGAATACTTCAGGAATGGTCTTCACCATCCCCTGCATATTGTAGTTCATCACAAAGCTCTTGTAGCTTGGTGGGAGTGACTGAAGGATTCTGTCAATGACCGCCTCATCCGGGAGGTTAATGTCCAGCTGGGACAGGCGGTTGTGCAACCCAGACATTTTGAGTATATGCTCACTGACAGAACTATTTTCCTCCATCTTACAACTATAGAACTTGTCAGAGACTTCATATCTCTCGACCCGGGCATGAGCTTGGAAAACTAGTTTCAGCTCCTCGAACATCTCATATGCTCCGTGTTGCTCAAAACGCTTTTGGAGCCCCGGTTCTAAGCTGTAAAGCATGCCGCACTGAACGAGGGAGTAATCATCAGCGCGAGACTGCCAAGCATTCATAATGTCTTTTCTGTGGGACGGGTGCATCACCTAGCGGTCCTTCCAGGACATATTGTTTCCTGGCAGCTATGAGGATGATCCTCAGGTTCCGGACCCAGTCCGTATAGTTGCTGCCATCATCTTTCAGCTTGGTTTTCTCTAGGAACGCGTTGAAGTTCATGTTGACATGAGCGTTGGCCATTTGATCTACAAGACATATTTGCAAAGGTTTTAGACTAAGTTCATGATACTTAAGTTCATCTAATCAAATTATTGAATGAACTCCCACTCAGATTTGACATCCCTCTAGTCATCTAAGTGTTACACGATCCGAGTCGACTAGGCCGTGTCCGATCATCACGTGAGACAGACTAGTCATCGTCGGTGAACATCTCCATGTTGATCGTATCTTCCATACGACTCGTGTTCGACCTTTCGGTATATGTGTTCCGAGGCCATGTCTGTACATGCTCGGCTCGTCAAGTTAACCCTAAGTGTTTTGCATGTGTAAATCTGTCTTACACCCGTTGTATGTGAACGTAAGGATCTATCACACCCGATCATCACGTGGTGCTTCGAAACGACGAACTTTAGCAACGGTGCACAGTTAGGGGGAACACTTTCTTGAAATTATTATAAGGGATCATCTTATTTACTACCGTCGTTCTAAGTAAACAAGATGCATAAAACATAATAAACATCACATGCAATTATATAGTAGTGACATGATATGGCCAATATCATATAGCTCCTTTGATCTCCATCTTCGGGGCTCCATGATCATCTTCGTCACCGGCATGACACCATGATCTCCATCATCATGATCTCCATCATTGTGTCTTCATGAAGTTGTCACGCCAACGACTACTTCTACTTCTATGGCTAACGCGTTTAGCAATAAAGTAAAGTAATTTACATGGCGTTCTTCAATGACACGCAGGTCATACAAAAAATAAAGACAACTCCTATGGCTCCTGCCGGTTGTCATACTCATCGACATGCAAGTCGTGATTCCTATTACAAGAACATGATCTCATACATCACAATATATCATTCATCATTCATCACAACTTCTGGCCATATCACATCACATGACAATTGCTGCAAAAACAAGTTAGACGTCCTTTAATTGTTGTTGCATCTTTTACGTGGCTGCAATTGGGTTCTAGCAAGAACGTTTTCTTACCTACGAATAACCACAACGTGATTTTGTCAACTTCTATTTACCCTTCATAAGGACCCTTTTCATCGAATCCGCTCCAACTAAAGTGGGAGAGACAGACACCCGCCAGCCACCTTATGCAACTAGTGCATGTCAGTCGGTGGAACCGGTCTCACGTAAGCGTACGTGTAAGGTTGGTCCGGGCCGCTTCATCCCACAATACCGCTGAAGCAAGATAAGACTAGTAGCGGCAAGCAAGTTGACAAGATCTACGCCCACAACAAAATTGTGTTCTAGTCGTGCAATAGAGAACTACGCATAGACCTAGCTCATGATGCCACTGTTGGGGAACGTTGCAGAAAATTAAAATTTTTCCTATGGTTTCACCAAGATCCATCTATGAGTTCATCTAGGAACGAGTCATGGGAGAGTGATTGCATCTACATACCACTTGTAGATCGCGTGCGGAAGCGTTCAATGGAACGGGGATGATGGAGTCATACTCGCCGTGATTCAGATCACCGATGACCTAGTGCTGAACAGATAGCACCTCCGTGTTCAACAGACGTACGAAGCGGATGACGTCTCCTCCTTCTTGATCCAGCAAGGGGGAAGGAGAGGTTGATGATGATCCAGCAGCACGACGGTGTGGTGGTGGATGCAGCAGAACTCCGGCAGGGCTGCGCTAAGCAACTACAGGAGGAGGAGGTGTTGCAGGGAGGAGGGAGGCGCCAGGGCTTATGGGTGCGGCCACCCCTCCCTCCCCTCCCTTTATATAGGTGCAAGAGAGGGGGGAGGGCGCAGCCTTGCCCCTTCCTCCAAGGAAGGGGTGCGGCCAAGAGGGGGGGACGAGTCCATCCTCCCCAAGGCACCTCGGAGGTGCCTTCCCCCTTTAGGACTCTCCCCTTTTTCTTATATCTTGGCGCATGGGCCTCTTGGGGCTGGTGCCCTTGGCCCATATAGGCCAAGGCGCACCCCCTACAGCCCATGTGGCCCCCCGGGGCAGGTGGACCCCCGGACCCCTTTCGGCACTCCCGGTACAATACCGATAACGCGCGAAACTTTTCCGGCGACCAAAATAAGACTTCCCATATATAAATCTTTACCTCCGGACCATTCCGGAACTCCTCGTCACGTCCGGGATCTCATCCGGGACTCCGAACAACATTCGGTTTGCTGCATACTCATATTCATACAACCCTAGCATCACCGAACATTAAGTGTGTAGACCCTACGGGTTCGGGAGACATGCAGACATGACCGAGACGGCTCTCGGGCAATAACCAACAGCGGGATCTGGATACCCATGTTGGCTCCCACATGCTCCTCGATGATGTCATCGGATGAACCACGATGTCGAGGATTCAATCAACCCCGTATGCAATTCCCTTAGTCAGATGGTATGTTACTTGCCCGAGACTCGATCGTCGGTATCCCAATACCTCGTTCAGTCTCGTTACCGGCAAGTCACTTTACTCGTACCGTAACGCATGATCCCGTGACCATACACTTGGTCACTTTGAGCTCATTATGATGATGCACTACCGAGTGGGCCCAGTGATACCTCTCCGTAATCCGGAGTGATAAATCCCAGTCTCAATCCATGTCAACACAACAGACACTTTAGGAGATACCTGTAGTGCACCTTTATAGTCACCCAGTTACGTTGTGACGTTTGGTACACCCAAAGCACTTCTACGGTATCCGGGAGTTACACGATCTCATGGTCTAAGGAAGAGATACTTGACATTGGAAAAGCTCTAGCAAAACGAACTACACGACCTTGTGCTATGCTTAGGATTGGGTCTTGTCCATCTCATCATTCTCCTAATGATGTGATCCCGTTGTCAATGGCGTCCAATGTCCATAGTCAGGAAACCATGACTATCTGTTGACCAACGAGCTAGTCAACTAGAGGCTTACTAGGGACGTATTGTGGTCTATGTATTCACACATGTATTACGATTTCCGGATAATACAATTATAGCATGAATAAAAGACAATTATCATGAACAAGGAAATATAATAATAATCCTTTTATTATTGCCTCTAGGGCATATTTCCAACAAAAGTGTCGTGGAATTGTCACGCCAGATGTCCTAGTGAAAGGACTTAGTCATGGAGCCATCACAACTAGGAAGCTTGAAGGGGTTAACCAGGACAAGAGACACGAGGTTTATACTGGTTCGGCACCTTACAGTGAAGGTAAAAGCCTACGATCCAGTTTTGAGTGGGATTGCTTATGTCTCGATAACTAGGGAGCAAATCGCTTGACCTAGCTCTCGAGTTGATGTTACTTGCCCTGATCCGCCGCCGGGTCGTCCCTTTATATACAGAGGCCGACGCCCAGCGGCTCTACAGAGTCCCGGCCGACTCATAAACAGTGTCCGGCTCGGTCTCTTAATATTCCTTGTCTTATAATACAAGTCACGCATACATGGCGGTTTATCACTACGGGCCTTAAGTCGTCTCTGGGCTTTGGGCCCTTACTGAACCGCCATCTTTCGACCTTGGTCTTGGGCTTCAAAAGTACTCATAGGTATAACCCGGCCCCTCCTGGGCGGGTCATACCTAATAGTTATATCCCCAACATTAGGCCTCAAATTGATTTGAACTGGTTCATGTCAATCTTTGATACTTAAGAAATATCTTCTGCTCCTTGCTTATGAAGTTTCTGTAACCCGCCATGACGTCATCCCTTGAATCTGTGGTAACCCGCCATGATGTCACCTACCATAAATGCATGTTTTGTCCAATATATCTCAACGGATGTTTGTCTTAATGACCATCCAAAAATCGAGGCGCCTTTGTAGTTGGATAACTATGTTTTTCGGCCTCCTCGTTTTTTCCGCCCACTTAACAGTTTTTTCCTTATAAATAGACCCGACTAGGTTTCTTCTCATTCTCCCGTTTCGCATATTCTTCCTCTCTCCTCCATCTGCTACTGGAGCTCCGCCGCCGTCGCCACAGCGCACTTCGTCCTCGTCGAGCTTGGCCACTGCATCGACCTGATTTTGACTAGAGAACGGCGGCACTCCTCCTTCGCAGTAAGTACTTCCCATTTCCGCGCCATAGATCTGCACTAGGGCTAGCGTGTTCTTCTGTACCGGGCATAGTTCATCCAAGTTCTTGTGTTCTTCTTGCCATGGCTTCTTTCGATCCAAAAACCCCATAGATCTTATGCGATTCGTGTTCCGCACCCATTTTGGTTATCAGTAGATCTCCTTTCCATGTAAGAAAACTCCATTATAGCACCTGAACTCCTCTGCGCCCTGTTTTTAGGTCTAGTAATTTTTCTTTTCTGAACCTTTGTTTGATCCAAAATAACAACTGCAAAATGTGAAACCTGTTTGTACAACACTTAGGCAAAATCCATACTTTGTTAGATTTATCTAGTCATGATGACTCTGATCGCTGGCTTAAGGAAGTAATGCTCAATTAATAATCTGAACCACCCTTGTCGGTTTAAACAATGCTGACGGCTTATAGAACCTATGGCGGCTTAACTAACCAGGACATAATTATCCTTATACCATTAGACCCCTTCATAAGTCACCATTTTGAAATTCACAGTAATACTTTTATCCTGCCCGGCTTAAATTTTAACTGGCACTTTTTACTTTGTCTCAGGCTTTCAATCAGAATGGCACCCAAGGCACCTACCTCCTACAACTGGGTTAAATCCATTGTCACTGATAGCACTTTGGATGACTTTGTGAAGACCGACTATCTGCCGAAGAAAGAAGTCATGCCCTATCATGCTCCTAACCCGGACGAAGAAATCCCTCAACCCAAAGAAGGAGAGGTTGTGGTCTTCATAGATCATATGAATCGGGGATTTACTCCTCCCGGCCCAAAATTCTTCAGAGATGTGCTGAACTTCTTTGACCTTAACCCACAAGACATCGGACCCAATTCCGTGTCTAATATCTGCAACTTCCAAGTGTTCAGCGAAGTTTATCTTGGTGAAGAACCCAACTTGCTGCTCTTCAGAGAACTGTTCTACTTGAACCGCTAGACGGAATGTGCCAGCGGCCAGAGCTTGGAACTTGGTGGAGTTTCGATCCAGCGCCGCAGGGATGTGATCTTTCCCTATGCTAACCCACCTAGCCACCCCAAAGACTGGAACATGACATGGTTCTACAGCAAGGACACCTCTCCGGCTGACGAGAACCCTCTGCCGGCTTTCGTGCTCTTCGCCTTGAAACCAACCATCCTCTGCCTGACAAGATCACCGCCACGGAGCGTAAATCTCTTGCTCCTAGTCTGGCCAAGATCAAGGCTCTTCTGGGGAACGGGTTGACTGGTATTAACCTGGTCCGGGTTTGGCTTGCCTGGCGAGCTATTCTGTTGAGCCGCCGCACCGGCTTAATGTGTGAATACACTGGTGCCAAGAAGGATCCTCTGCGTCACAGGCCTGACGACTTATGTGCCCATGTCATTGACGAAATGACCAAGTCTCTTCTTAATGAGAGTTTGGCGGACTGCGGCAAGGTGGGCCTAGCCCCCTTCTGCAAAGATAACCCGGCTCCAAAGGTAAACCGCCCACATGAAATGATTATCTTAATTTCTTAATGTTTCACCCATACTCATGAATATGCTTAATCTTTGCAGGTGGGTGATAAATTTTGGAAAGTTAAATATGATCACGAAGCGGCCAAGAGAGCCAGAAAAGAAAAGAAAGCCGCCAGGAAAGAAGCTGTCAAAAGGAAGGGCAAGAAGGCTACCGCTTCTGACCTGCTTCGACTAGCGGACTCTTCTAAGTCGGAGGTAGACCTTGAATCCCTTGGCTTATTTTTTAACCATCTTATTGACACTAATCATCAGCAAGAGGACACTGGAACAAGCCGTAGCAAGGCTGATGAGGTAACTATCGTTTCCCCCGACTCCGAGCCTTTCCCAAGACGGAAAATCTGCAGAGTGACCCAGAAAGTAAGATTTTCTCATCCTTTAGCTCATCACAATCCTCAATTTCTTTTGAAGCGGCAAACTCATGAGAGCCGGAGGCAGACCCGGACCAGCAAGGATGCGGAGCTCTCCTTCGGCTTACCAAACACTCCAAGGAAACGCCGGAATGAGGTCACTTCTGTTTTAAATAAATTTTACCCCTTGGCGGGTCTCTTTCATCAACCACTCAATTCCTCTGACTCGGATTATCAGGATACTTCCCCTTCCTCCGGCGGGTCATTACAGTCCAATCTGCCAACCTTCAAGACTGCTCCAGGGTATGCTAACCCGCTCATCTTGCATTTATTTTAATCCCTTGCATCTGTATTAATCTTTTATTTTGACGCAGTGGTCAAGCCAAGCCCAACAAAAGGGTCAGGAAAAATAAACCAGCTGAAGACAGAGTTGCGACCGAGCCGGTTCTTGAGACAGTCGTGCCAGACTCAACCACTCGTGAGCCGCCATCTGAGCTAGCTCAAGACTTACCTCCTCCTGCCACCAACCTGCCCGCTGATCAAGCTGCCGATGAGTCAGAGAATCCGGAGGCTCCTAGCCCAGTCTGGACAGATGATCCTTCCAATGTTGATTTAGAGATCACCAGAACTGGCTACGTTGAGCCGGTAAGGCCAACTGTGATGTCCAAATGCCCTGCCAAGGAAGAACTTCTGGACCAGCGCCGGGTCAAGATGGACGTTGCCAACTATGCTCATATGAGTGTTGGAGACATCTTTTCTGGCTATATGAACCAAGTACACAATAGCCGGAGCCTCGAGATTGATATGGTGAAACAGATGCACCACAAATTCGAGGTATAACCCATTCTCTTTTCTTCATTCACCTTTAGTATGCTAGCCCCCAAGTCTGCTGCTTATGATGCTTATGCTGTAGACTTAGAAACAAACTTAGCAACATAAAGAAAAGAAAATTTTTCCAGCTTATCATGTAGTCCCCAAGGGGCGGCTTAACCAATATGGTTGAGCCGATTCTTTATAGAGAAATTCTTATGGTTCTTTGAACAGAAATACACATTAGCCCCCAAGTGCCAAGTATTATTGCTTGCAAAATGCTTGGGACTTACTCTTATAAATCGCCATCTTATGAATCGCCATGGAAAAGAAAACTCCTTGGGACATTAGGCCCCAAGTGCCAAGTGTTATTGCTGGCAAAATGCTTGGGACTTCTTTCTTTCTCTCCTCCCTTTTTCTTTCCCTTTTTTTAGTTTTTTAGTTTTAGTTTTCTTTTCTTTCCTTTCTTTTTCCTCTCTTTCTGTAGGCTTATCTCAAGCCTTTAAGGCTACTTGTTACTTTGCTCTATAATTATAAAAATTGCAGTGGGGTTTTACCCTACTGTTTATAGTAAAAAAATGCTTGGGACTTTAACATTATATAAACAGTTGACTTGACTCTTATTCTATACTTGTATAGGCCACCACGAGCCAACTTGAATCCGAGGTGACTAATCTGAAGAGCCGCCTTGAAACCCAAGAGTCGGAAATTGAAAAAGCCAACACCAAGTTTAAATTCAGCGTTTCTGAGCAAGAAAAGCTGAAAAAACAATTTGAGGTTGAAAAGAAAGCCTAGGTTGATGAAAAAACAGCACTTATTAACCGCGCTGAAAAAGCGGAGGCGGCTCTGGAAGAAGTCATCGGTGAGTTAGCCAGTTTAAAATGCTACGTCTCGCAAATGGTCTCCACAATCTTTGGTAAGTCGCCCTGCAAGTGTTTTTACATACCTAAGTCTCTCAATTGATCATAAGACTGGAATTAACTCACCTAAGCATGTTTATACAGGCCCCAGAAGCTTAAATTTGAACCAAAACATGCTGAACAAACTGAAGGCAGTATACACTTTGGTGGAACAGTTGTACACCGGGTCTCAACGTGCATTAGCCACGGTGGCTTTGTCGAATGAAGTGCCAACCCTCCTGGGAGAGGTCTTGAGGAAGCTTTCCGTTCTTCCTCAATGGTTCAATGAACTAAGACTGTCAGCCACAAGAGCCGGAGCGGTAAATGCGCTAAGCCGGGCCAAGGCTTGGTTACCAGAACTAGACCCGGCTGACATTGCCATTGGCTACCCAAGCCTGAAAGAAGATGGCACTCCGTTTGAAGACGCAGACTTTCTCGCCCGTGTCAAAGAGACACGCCCCATGGAGACTCTGATAGCAAATGAAGTGAATCTTACCAAGTACCAGGCGGGTTATGATGAAGAGAACCGAAGAATTGCAACGCCTCAATATGACGTGATCAATCTGATTCCCCCACTCTGTAAGCATACCTTTGCTCCTGAAGTTGACCCGGCTAGCCTTGTTGATGCTGAAGCTGAGTTTGAAGCCTTGAACAACATTGACTGGTCATCGTCAACCTTCCAGGAAAAGGAGCAGGGCGAAGGCACGGAGAGGGCTAACCCGGACGCTTCAGGCCAATCATGAAGGTGAACCTGCCGCGGCGGCTCATACCTGGGGTGTAAAAAACAATGTGAACTATTTGGACTCAATGAGTCCTGTAATAGGATAGAGATAACTTTATTTTGGCCGTGCCATCGTGCACGTTTTGATGCTTAACGTCATTAAGCCGCCGTGTTGTATCCATCCATGTTACTTTTCATTTGCCTACCGTATGCTTGATTAGGTTTCGAAAACTGTCCTGCATATGAAAACAGACTGCAAAAAATCCCTTGACATTGGAAAATCAGGCGGGTCAAAAGGATTTAAAAAGAATCATAGATTAGCTTGTTGTAAAGAACACAACTATGATCCTATGCTTAAGACTTCTTATATTTGCACCGCCGGTTTATATGACCGGGTCAGTAAGGGTGATAACCCAGTCTTTGGATACCCAAAAATTTCGAAGGTACAATGATGCTTATGGATCGGTGACTCATCAGTCAATATTGAGCTGGGTTAAAGCAATCATACTTAAAATTTGTAAGCCTCAGAAAAAATCTCAAGTCAAAAAAGGGGGTTTCCAAAGACAACTTACATCGAAAGAGAAGTAAAAAATTGCAAGGCTACTGATTCGAATACGATTAGTAAACCGTACCAGAGGGGTTTAAGCTAGGATTCGAATACGATCATGTAGGCCCCAATGGCTTTGGCGTTGCGCCGATCAAGAGGGTACCGACGACTATGTTCTCTTTGGTTCGAATACGACCTATGTTTGAACAGGGAGCCCCCTAATGACCTTGAGAGTTTTTTAACGACTCTGATTCGAATACGATCAAAGTCGGTTCCCAAAAGGGGTTAAGCTATGATTTGAATACGATCAAGAAGCCCCCTAGTGAGCTCGGCAGTGTGCCAATCAAAAGGGTACCGACATCTATGTTCTCTTTGGTTCGAATACGACCTATGTTTGAACAGGAAGCCCCCTAGTGATCATAATTTCTAACGGCTATATTCGAATACGATCATAAGCCGGAGCAAATGGGTTAAGCCGGATCAAATGTGATCAGCCCCCAAGTGATCATGTGAGAGAATAATGACAATGATAATGACAAATTTACCTCGTGGGAAGGAAAAAAGGACAGAGGTCCTGCTTTATTATTTATCATAATATATACATTGGCAAAATATGTACATCAGGGGAGCCTATGGCTCAAGTGTAGCAGGGCCGAAGATGAGCAATATTCCACAGCCTCCGGGTCTCTTCCTCCGACTTACGTGAGTCTTTGCACTCTTGAACATCGATAAGGTAATATGACCTGTTGTTCAAGTTCTTGCTGACCACAAAGGGTCCTTCCCAAGGTGGGGATAGCTTGTGTGCATCAGTTTGATCCTGGATGAGCCGGAGCACCAAATCACCTTCCTGAAAGGCTCTGGACTTAACCCGACGGCTGTGATATCGGCGCAAGTCTTGCTGGTAAATCACCGAGCGAGCTGTTGCCAAGTCTCGCTATTCATCTAACAGGTCGAGAGCATCCAGACGTGCCTGTTCATTGCCTGCTTCAACGTAAGCCGCCACACGAGGTGAGTCATGACGGATGTCACAAGGGAGAACCGCCTCAGCTCCATAGACCATGAAGAAGGGTGTATAACCCGTAGACCTGTTAGGAGTAGTGTTAATGCTCCATAACACAGAGGGTAACTCTTCCACCCAGCAACCCGGCGTCCGCTGCAAAGGGACTAAAAGCCGGGGCTTGATGCCTTTCAATATCTCCTGATTGGCTCGCTCGGCTTGACCGTTGGATTGGGGGTGAGCCACTGATGAAACATCAAGCCGAATGTGCTCTCGTTGGCAAAATTCTTCCATGGCGCCTTTAGATAGATTAGTGCCATTGTCAGTTATAATGCTGTGTGGAAAGCCAAAGCGAAATATCACCTTCTTCATGAATTGAACTGCAGTGGCTGCATCACACTTACTGACAGGCTCTACCTCAACCCACTTTGTGAACTTATCAACTGCCACCAAGAGGTGGGTCTTTTTATCTTTGGACCTTTTGAAAGGCCCAACCATGTCAAGCCCCCAGACTGCGAACGGCCAGGTAATTGGAATCATCCTCAATTCTTGATCCGGCACATGAGCCCGTCTTGAGAACTTCTGACAACCATCACATCTACTGACCAAGTCCTCCGCATCAGCATGAGCCGTCAGCCAATGGAATCCATGATGGAAAGCCTTAGCCACGAGGGATTTTGACCCGACGTGGTGACCACAATCCCCTTCATGAATCTCACGGAGAATTTCTTGGCCTTCTTCAGGAGAGACGCAACGCTGAAACGCCACTGTAACACTGCGATGATGCAACTCACCATTGATAATCGTCATAGACTTAGATCGCCGGGTTATCTGCCTAGCCAATGTTTCATCCTCAGGAAACTCGCCCCGGGTTATATAAGCCAGGTATGGGACCGTCCAATCTGGAATGATATGAAGAGCCGCCACCAATTGTGCTTCTGGGTAAGGAACAGCCAAGTCTTCCTCTGTGGGTAGCTTGACAGAAGGGTTATGCAGAATATCCAAAAAAGTATTAGGCGACACCGGCTTACGCTGAGATCCCAGCCGGCTTAAAGCGTCAGCCGCCTCGTTCTTTCTACGGTCAATGTGCTCCACCTGATAACCCTTGAAGTGTCCCGCAATAGCATCGACTTCACGACGATAAGCCACCATGCGAGGATCCTTAGAATCCCACTTGCCTGATACCTGCTGAGCCACTAAATCTGAGTCGCCGAAGCACCTTACCCGGCTTAAGCTCATCTCTTCAGCCATCCGGAGACCATGGAGCAAGGCTTCATACTCAGCTGCGTTGTTAGTACAGGGAAACATCAACCGGAGCACATAACAAAATTTATCACCTCGAGGGGAAGCCAAAACAACTCCAGCCCCCGAGCCCTCCAATTGTTTGGACCCGTCAAAATGAATTGTCCAATACGTGTTGTCCGGCTTTTCTTCAAGCATCTGCAGCTCTGTCCAATCGTTGATGAAATCCACCAGCTCTTGAGACTTGATAGCTGTGCGCGGCACATACTTTAAGCCATGAGGCCCAAGCTCAATGGCCCATTTGGCGAATCATCCTGTGGCCTCT
The DNA here is from genome assembly GCF_002162155.2 of Triticum dicoccoides. NCBI lineage: Eukaryota > Viridiplantae > Streptophyta > Magnoliopsida > Poales > Poaceae > Triticum > Triticum dicoccoides. The sequence continues at coordinate 38,177,789 of NC_041393.1, forward strand.
CTGTTTTGAATGATATCCCCCAAAGGGGCAGAACCAACCACAATGATGGGGTGGCCCAAGAAGTATTGCTTAAGCTTCTGGCTTGCCATGAACACCCCATAAACGAGCTTGTGCCAATGCGGATACCGCTGCTTGGACTCAATCAACACCTCGCTGATGTAGTAAACCAGCCGCTGAACTGGGTGTTCCTTGCCAGCCTCCCTGCGCTCTACCATGATGGCCACGCTGAGAGCACGTGTGTTAGCAGCCACATACAATAATAAGGGCTCCTTGTCAATGGGAGCAGCAAGAACCGGCAGCTCAGCCAACTGTCTCTTCAGATCTTCAAAAGCAGCATTTGCTGTGTCACTCCAGGTGAAGTTATCTGTCTTCTTCATCATTTGATATAGTAGCATGGCCTTCTCTCCTAACCGACTTATGAACTGGCTTAGAGCAGCGATACGACCCGCCAAACACTGAATGCCATTGATACATGCTGGTTTGGCCAGAGAGGTGATGACCTTGATTTTCTCTGGGTTAGCCTCGATGCCCCTGTTAGAAACCAGAAAACCCAAAAGCTTGCCTGCAGGCACACCAAAAGCACACTTGGCCGGGTTAAGCATCATCTTGTAAACCCGAAGATTGTCAAAGGTTTCCTTAAGATCATCAATCAAGGTCTCCTTCTCTCTGGATTTCACTACGATGTCATCCACATAAGCGTGAACATTGTGCCCAATTTTATTATGAAGACAATTCTGCACACATCGTTGGTAAGTCGCCTGGGCACTCTTGAGCCCAAAAGGCATTGATACATAGCCGAAGGCTCCAAATGGAGTAATGAATGCTGTCTTCTCCTGGTCCTTAACTGCCATCTTGATCTGATGATAACCAGAGTAAGCATCCAAAAAGCTCAAACGCTCACAACCCGCCGTAGCATCGATGATTTGATCAATACGAGGGAGAGCAGAAGGATCAGCCGAACAAGCCTTGTTTAAGTCCGTGTAATCCACACACATACGCCAAGTGCCGTTTTTCTTGAGCACAAGCACCGGGTTAGCCAACCACTCTGGATGAAACACTTCGATGATGAACCTAGCTGCTAAGAGCCAGGCTACTACCTCACCAATAGCCTTCCTCCTCTCCTCGTTTAACCACCAAAGAAACTGCTTGACCGGCTTAAACTTTGGATCAATATTAAGAGTGTGCTCAGCGATTTCACTCGGTACACCTGGCATGTCAAAAGGTTTCCATGCAAAAATGTCCCGATTCTCATGGATGAACTCGATGAGCGTGCTTTCCTATTTGGGATCCAAATTAGCACTAATACTGAACTATTTATATGAGTCTCCTGGAACAAAGTCAACAAGATTAGTATCACCAGCCGACTTAAACTTCATGACCGGCTCATGTTTTGTGGTCGGCTTCTTTAAAGATGTCATATCTGCCGGGTCGACATTGTCTTTGTAGAATTTTAACTCTTCCGTCGCACAAACCGACTCAGCATAAGTGAAAGTGCAACTATCCCTAGGTGGTTTTGGTAATTCATAACAACATATAGCTCATTGAGCTAATGCTAATCCAAGACTATTATTTCAGGAAAGCTCAATGAATGGCATGGCATGGATGATGAAAGTGGATCCCTCAAAATATCAAGGACAAAGGATTGGCTCAAGCTCAAAAGCTCAAGACTCTTCATTTTACATTTTAGTGATCCAAGATCACATTGAGTCTATAGGGAAAGCCAATACTATCAAGGAGGGATGAGGTGTTGCTTAATGAGCCTCTTGCTTCAAGTGCTTAGTGATATGCTCCAAATACCCTCAACTACTTTCTCACATCCTCATATGACCTAAACCTAAAGCCAAAATCGGTCACACGGATTCTTTCTATCCGGCGCCACCGAGTTCAAATGTCATAGCCACTGCCACAAACCCTAGGCAAATCGGTCTTACCGATAGGGATCTCGGTCTCACCGAGATGGGATTGTAATCTCTCTGTTTCCCTTCATAACGTTTTGGTCTAACCGAACTGAGCGATCGGTCCCACCGAGATTGCAATGTAAACTCTCTGTTTCCCTTTCGTAACATTTCGGTCTCACCAAAAAGAGTGAATCGGTCCCACCGAGTTTACCTGACCAACTCTCTGGTTAGCTAATTACCAAAATCGGTCTCACCGAGTTTGTGTAATCGGTCTCATCGAGATTACGTTATGCCGTAACACTAACCATATTGGTCCTACCGAGTTGCATGTCAGTCCCACCAAAAATCCTAACGGTCACTAGGTTTACTGAATCGGTCCGACCGAGTTTGTTGATTCAGTCCCACCGAGTTTGGTAAATTGCGTGTAATGGTTAGATTTTGTGTGGAGGCTATATATACTGTTGGGGAACGTTGCATAAAATAAAAATTTTCCTACGCTCACCAAGATCCATCTATGAGTTCATCTAGCAACGAGAGAGGGGAGTGCATCTACATACCCTTGTAGATCGCGAGCGGAAGCGTTCAAGAGAACGGGATTGAGGGAGTCGTACTCGTCGTGATCCAAATCACCGGAGATCCTAGCGCCAAACGGACGGCACCTCCGCGTTCAACACACGTACGGTCAGTGTGACGTCTCCTCCTTCTTGATCCAGCAAGGGGGAAGGAGAGGTTGATGAAGATCCAGCAACACGACGACGTGGTGGTGGATGCAGCAGGGTTCCCGCAGAGCTTCGCCGAGCTTCTGTGAGAGGGAGAGGTGTAGCAGGGGAGAGGGAGGCGCCAAGACTTCAGGGTGCAGCTGCCCTCCCTCCTCCCCTCCTTTATATAGGCCCCCCCGGGTGGGGGCGCCGGCCCTGGAGATGGGATCTCCCAAGGGGGCGGCGGCCAGGGGGTGGAGTGCCCCCCAAGGCAAGTGGAGGCGCCCCCCCCACCCTAGGGTTTCCAACCCTAGGCGCAGGGGGCCCAAGGGGGGGGGGGCGCACCAGCCCACCAGGGGCTGGTCCCCTCCCCACTTCAGCCCACGGGGCCCTCCGGGATAGGTGGCCCCACCCGGTGGACCCCCGGGACCCTTCCGGTGGTTCCGGTACAATACCAGTGACCCCCGAAACTCTCTCGATGGCCGAAACTGCACTTCCTATATATAATTCTTTACCTCCGGACCATTCCGGAACTCCTCGTGATGTCCGAGATGTCATCCGGGACTCCGAACAACTTTCGGTTTGCTGCATACTCATATCTCTACAACCCTAGCATCACCGAACCTTAAGTGTGTAGACCCTACGGGTTCGGGAGACATGTAGATATGACCGAGACGACTCTCCGATCAATAACCAACATCGGGATCTAGACACCCATGTTGGCTCCCACATGCTCCTCGATGATCTCATCGGATGAACCACAATGTCGAGGATTCAAGCAACCCCGTATACAATTCCCTTTGTCAATCAGTATGTTACTTGCCCGAGATTCGATCGCCGGTATCCCAATACCTTGTTCAATCTCATTACCGGCAAGTCACTTTACTCGTACCGTAATGCATGATCCCGTGACCAGACACTTGGTTACTTTGAGCTCATTATGACGATGCATTACCGAGTGGGCCTAGAGATACCTCTCCGTCATACGGAGTGACAAATCCCAGTCTCGATCTGTGTCAACCCAATAGACACTTTCGGAGATACCTGTAGTGCACCTTTATAGTCACCCAGTTACATTGTGATGTTTGGTACACCCAAAGCACTCCTACGGTATCCGTGAGTTACACGATCTCATGGTCTAAGGAAAAGATACTTGACATTGGAAAATCTCTAGCAAACGAACTACACGATCTTGTGCTATGCTTAGGATTGGGTCTTGTTCATCACATCATTCTCCTAATGGTGTGATCCCGTCATCAATGACATCCAATGCCCATAGTCAGGAAACCATGACTATCCGTTGATCAACGAGCTAGTCAACTAGAGGCTCACTAGGGACATATTTTTGGTCTATGTATTCACACGTGTATTACGATTTCCGGATAATACAATTATAGCATGAATAAAAAACAATTATCATGAACAAGGAAATATAATAATAATCCTTTTATTATTGCCTCTAGGGCATATTTCCAACAGTCTCCCACTTGCACTAGAGTCAATAATCTAGTTACATTGTGATGAATCGAACACCCATAGAGTTCTGGTGTTGATCATGTTTTTCTCGTGGAAGAGGTTTTGTCAACGGATCTACGACATTCAGATCGTATGTACTTTGCAAATATCTATGTCTCCATTTTGAACATTTTCACGGATGGAGTTGAAATGACGCTTGATGTGCCTGGTCTTCTTGTGAAACCTGGGCTCCTTGGCAAGGGCAATAGCTCCAGTGTTGTCACAGAATAGAGTGATCGGCCCCGACGCATTGGGTATGACTCCTAGGTCAGTGATGAACTCCTTCATCCATATTGCTTCATGCGCTGCCTCCGAGGCTACCATGTACTCCGCTTCACATGTAGATCCCGCCACAACGCTCTGCTTGCAACTGCACCAGCTTACTGCTCCACGATTCAACATATACACATATCCGGTTTGTGACTTAGAGTCATCCAGATCTATGTCGAAGCTAGCGTCGACGTAACCCTTTACGACAAGCTCTTCGTCACCTTCATAAACGAGAAACATGTCCTTTGTCCTTTTCAGGTACTTCAGGATATTCTTGACCGCTGTCCAGTGTTCCTTGCCGGGATTACTTTGGTACCTACCTACCAAACTTACGGCAAGGTTTACATCAGGTCTGGTGCACAGCATGGCTGAAGCATAGGGGATGACACTCATCTCTTCTTTATCTTCTCCGTGGTCGGCCATTGAGCCGAGCTCAATCTCACACCTTGCAATACAGGCAAGAACCCTTTCTTGGATTGATCCATTTTGAACTTCTTCAATATCTTATCAAGGTATGTGCTTTGTGAAAGACCTATGAGGCGTCTCGGTCTATCCCTATAGATCTTGATGCCTAATATGTAAGCAGCTTCTCCAAGGTCCTTCATTGAAAAACACTTATTCAAGTAGGCCTTAATGCTGCCCAAAAGTTCTATATCATTTCCCATCAAAAGTATGTCATCTACATATAATATGAGAAATGCTACAGAGCTCCCACTCACTTTCTTATAAACGCAGGTTTCTCCATAAGTCTGCATAAACCCAAACACTTTGATCATCTCATCAAAGCGAATGTTCCAACTCCGAGATGCTTGCACCAGCCCATAAATGGATCGCTAGAGCTTGCATACCTTGTTAGCATTCTTAGGATCGACAAAACCCTCCGGCTACATCATATACAGTTCTTCCTTAAGATGTCCGTTAAGGAATGCTGTTTTGACGTCCATCTGCCATATCTCATAATCATAGTATGCGACAATTGCTAACATGATTCGGACGGACTTCAGCTTCGCTACGGGAGAGAAAGTCTCATCGTAGTCAACCCCTTGAACTTGCCGATAACCCTTAGCGACAAGTCGAGCTTTATAGATGGTAACATTACCATCCGCGTCCGTCTTCTTCTTAAAGATCCATTTGTTTTCTATCGCTCGCCGATCATCGGGCAAGTCTGTCAAAATCCATACTTTGTTTTCATACATGGATTCTATCTCAGATTTCATGGCTTCAAGCCATTTGTTGGAATCTGGGCCCGCCATCGCTTCTTCATAGTTCGAAGGTTCACCGTTGTCTAACAACATGATTTCCAGGACAGGGTTGCCATACCACTCTGGTGTGGAACGTGTCCTTGTGGACCTACGAAGTTCAGTAGAAACTTGATCCGAAGTACCTTGATCATCATCATTAATTTCCTCTCCAGTTGGTGTAGGCACCACAGGAACATTTTCCTGAGCTGCACTACTTTCCGGTTCAAGAGGTAGTACTTCATCGAGTTCTACTTTCGTCCCACTTACTCCTTTCGAGAGAAACTCTTTTTCCAGAAAGGATCCGTTCTTGGCAACAAAGATCTTGCCCTCGGATCTTAAGTAGAAGGTAATACCCAATAGTTTCCTTAGGGTATCCTATGAAGACGCATTTTTCCGACTTGGGTTCGAGCTTTTCAGGTTGAAGTTTCTTGACATAAGCATCACATCCCCAAACTTTTAGAAACGACAGCTTAGGTTTCTTCCCAAACCATAATTCATACGGTGTCGTCTCAACGGATTTAGACGGAGCCCTATTTAAAGTGAATATAGCTGTCTCTAGAGCGTATCCCCAAAATGATAGCGGTAAATCTGTAAGAGACATCATAGACCACACCATATCCAATAGAGTGCGATTACGATGTTCGGACACACCGTTACGCCGAGGTGTTCCAGGCAGCATGAGTTGTGAAACGATTCCACATTTCCTTAAGTGCGTACCAAATTCGTGACTTGAATATTCTCCTCCATGATCTGATCATAAGAACTTTATCTTTCGGTCACGTTGATTCTCTACCTCATTCTGAAATTCCTTGAACTTTTCAAAGGTCTCAGACTTGTGTTTCATCAAGTAGACATACCCATATCTACTCAAGTCATCAGTGAGAGTGAGAACACAACGATATCCTCCGCGAGCCTCAACGCTCATTGGACACACACATCAGTATGTATGATTTCCAACAAGTTGGTTGCTCGCTCCATTGTTCCGGAGAATGGAGTCTTGGTCATTTTTCCCATGAGGCATGGTTCGCATGTGTCAAATGATTCATAATCGAGAGACTCTAAAAGTCCATCAGCATGGAGTTTCTTCATGCGCTTGACACCAATGTGACCAAGGCGGCAGTGCCACAAGTATGTGGGACTATCGTTATCAACTTTACATCTTTTGGTATTCACACTATGAATATATGTAACATTATGTTCGAGATTCATTAAGAATAAACCATTGACCATCGGGGCATGACCATAAAACATATCTCTCATATAAATAGAACAACCATTATTCTCGGATTTAAATGAGTAGCCATCTCGTATTAAACGAGATCCAGATACAATGTCCATGCTCAAACCTGGCACTAAATAACAATTATTGAGGTTTAAAACTAATCCCGTAGGTAAATGTAGAGGCAGCGTGCCGACAGCGATCACATCGACCTTGGAACCATTCCCGATGCGCATCGTCACTTTGTCCTTCGCTAGTCTCCGCTTATTCCGCAGCTCCTGCTGTGAGTTACAAATATGAGCAACGACACCGGTATCAAATACCCAGGAGTTCCTACGATTACTGGTAAGGTACACATCAATTACATGTATATCACATATACCTTTAGTGTTGCCGGCCTTCTTGTCCGCTAAGTATTTGGGGCAGTTCCGCTTCCAGTGATCCTTCCCTTTGCAATAAAAGCACTCAGTCTCAGGCTTGGGTCCATTCTTTGACTTCTTCCCGGCAACTGGCTTACCGGGTGCGGCAACATCCTTGCCATCCTTCTTGAAGTTCTTCTTACCCTTGCCCTTCTTGAACTTAGTGGTTTTATTGACCATCAACACTTGATGTTCCTTCTTGATTTCTACCTCTGCTGACTTCAGCATTGAAAATACTTCAGGAATAGTTTTCACCATCCCCTGCATATTGTAGTTCATCACAAAGCTCTTGTAGCTCGGTGGGAGCGACTGAAGGATTCTATCAATGACCGCCTCGTCCGAGAGGTTAATGTCCAGCTGGGACAGGCGGTTGTGCAACCCAAACATTTTGAGTATGTGCTCACTGACAGAACTATTTTCCTCCATCTTACAACTATAGAACTTGTCGGAGACTTCATATCTCTCGACCCGGGCATGAGCTTGGAAAACCATTTCCAGCTCCTCGAACATCTCATATGCTCCGTGTTGCTCAAAACGCTTTTGGAGCCCCGCCCGCACTGAACGAGGGAGTAATCATCAGCACGTGACTGCCAAGCGTTCATGACGTCTTGGTTCTCTGGGATGGGTGCATCACCTAGCGGTCCTTCTAGGACATATGCTTTCTTGGCAGCTATGAGGATGATCCTCAGGTTCCGGACCCAGTCCGTATAGTTGCTGCCATCATCTTTCAGCTTGGTTTTCTCTAGGAACGCGTTGAAGTTCATGTTGACATGAGCGTTGGCCATTTGATCTACAAGACATTTTTGCAAAGATTTTAGACTAAGTTCATGATAATTAAGTTCATCTAATCAAATTATTTAATGAACTCCCACTAAGATTTGACATCCCTCTAGTCATCTAAGTGTTACATGATCCGAGTCGACTAGGCCGTGTCCGATCATCACGTGAGACGGACTAGTCATCATCGGTGAACATCTCCATGTTGATCGTATCTTCCATATGACTCATGTTCGACCTTTCGGTCTCTGTGTTCCGAGGCCATGTCTGTACATGCTAGGCTCGTCAAGTTAACCTAAGTGTTTTGCATGTGTAAATCTGTCTTACACCCGTTGTATGTGAACGTAGGAATCTATCACACCCGATCATCACGTGGTGCTTCGAAATGACGAACTTTAGCAATGGTCCACAGTTAGGGGGAACACTTTCTTGAAATTATTATGAGGGATCATCTTATTTACTACCGTCGTTCTAAGTAAACAAGATGCATAAATATAATAAGCATCACATGCAATTAAATAGTAGTGACATGATATGGCCAATATCATATAGCTCCTTTGATTTCCATCTTTGGGGCTCCATGATCATCTTCGTCACCGGCATGACACCATGATCTCCATCATCATGATCTCCATCATCGTGTCTCCATGAAGTTGCTCGCCAACTATTACTTCTACTACTATGACTAACGGTTTAGCAATAAAGTAAAGTAATTACATGGCGTTAAATCATTGACACGCAGGTCATACAATAATTAAGACAACTCCTATGGCTCCTGCAGGTTGTCATACTCATCGACATGCAAGTCGGGATTCCTATTACAAGAACATGATCTCATACATCACAATATATCATTCATCATTCATCACAACTTCTGGCCATATCACATCACAAAGCAATTGCTGCAAAAACAAGTTAGACGTCCTCTAATTGTTGTTGCATCTTTTACGTGGCTGCAATAGGGTTCTAGCAAGAAGGTTTTCTTACCTACGAATAACCACAGCGTTATTTATCAACTTCTATTTACCCTTCATAAGGACCCTTTTTATCGAATCCGCTCCAACTAAAGTGGGAGAGACAGACACCCGCTAGCCACCTTATGCAACTAGTGCATATCAGTCGGTGGAACCTGTCTCACGTAAGCGTACGTGTAAGGTCGGTCCGGGCCGCTTCATCCCACAATACCGCTGAAGCAAAATAAGACTAGTAGCGGCAAGAAAGTTGACAACATCTACGCCCACAACAGATTTGTGTTCTACTCGTGCAATAGAGAACTACGCATAGACCTAGCTCATGATGCCACTGTTGGGGAACGTTGCATAAAATAAATTTTTTCCTACGTTCACCAAGATCCATCTATGAGTTCATCTAGCAACGAGAGAGGGGAGTGCATCTACATACCCTTGTAGATCGCGAGCGGAAGCATTCAAGAGAACGGGGTTGAGGGAGTCATACTCGTCGTGATCCAAATCACCGGAGATCCTAGCGCCAAACGGATGGCACCTCCGCGTTCAACACACGTACGGTCAGGATGACGTCTCCTCCTTCTTGATCCATCAAGGGGGAAGGAGAGGTTGATGAAGATCCAGCAGCACGACGGCGTGGTGGTGGATGCAGCAGGGTTCCGGCAGAGCTTCACCGAGCTTCTGCGAGAGGGAGAGGTGTAGCAGGGGAGAGGGAGGCGCCAAGACTTCAGGGTGCGGCTGCCCTCCCTCCTCCCCTCCTTTATATAGGCCCCCCTAGGGGGGGCGGCCTTGGAGATGGGATCTCCCAAGGGGGCGGCGGCCAGGGGGGTGGAGTGCCCCCCAAGGCAAGTGGAGGCGCCCCCACCCTAGGGTTTCCAACCCTAGGCGCAGGGGGCCCAAGGGGGGGGGCACCAGCCCACCAGGGGCTGGTCCCCTCCCCACTTCAGCCCACGGGGCCCTCCGGGATAGGTGGCCCCACCCGGTGGACCCCCGGGACCCTTCCGGTGGTCCCGGTACAATACCGGTGACCCCCGAAACTCTCCCGATGGCCGAAACTGCACTTCCTATATATAATTCTTTACCTACGGACCATTCCGGAACTCCTCGTGACGTCCGGGATCTCATTCGAGACTCCGAACAACTTTAGGTTTGCTGCATACTCATATCTCTACAACCCTAGCGTCATCGAACCTTAAGTGTGTAGACCCTACGGGTTCGGGAGACATGTAGACATGACCGAGACGGCTCTCCGGTCAATAACCAACAGCGGGATCTGGATACCCATGTTGGCTCCCACATGCTCCTCGATGATCTCATCGGATGAACCACGATGTCGAGGATTCAAGCAACCCCGTATACAATTCCCTTTGTTAATCGGTATGTTACTTGCCCGAGATTCGATCGTCGGTATCCCAATACCTCGTTCAATCTCGTTACCGGCAAGTCACTTTACTCGTACCGTAATGCATGATCCCATGACCAGACACTTGGTTACTTTGAGCTCATTATGATGATGCATTACCGAGTGGGCCCAGAGATACCTCTCCGTCATACGGAGTGACAAATCCCAGTCTCGATCCGTGTCAACCCAACAGACACTTTTGGAGATACCTGTAGTGCACCTTTATAGTCACCCAGTTACGTTGTGACGTTTGGTACACCCAAAGAACTCCTACGGTATCCGGGAGTTACACGATCTCATGGTCTAAGGAAAAGATACTTGACATTGGAAAAGCTCTAGCAAACGAACTACACGATCTTGTGCTATGCTTAGGATTGGGTCTTGTCCATCACATCATTCTCCTAATGATGTGATCCCGTTATCAATTACATCCAATGCCCATAGTCAGGAAACCATGACTATCCGTTGATTAATGAGCTAGTCAACTAGAGGCTCACTAGGGACATATTTTTGGTCTATGTATTCACACGTGTATTACGATTTCCGAATAATACAATTATAGCATGAATAAAAGGCAATTATCATGAACAAGGTAATATAATAATAATTCTTTTATTATTGCCTCTAGGGCATATTTCCAACATATACCCCTCCACCTCCTCTTCATTCGTGAAGAGAGCCATCAGAACAAACCTACACTTCCAACTTACCATTTCTGAGAGAGAACCACCTACTCATGTGTTGAGGCCAAGATATTCCATTCCTACCATATGAATCTTGATCTCTAGCCTTCCCAAGTTGCTTTCCACTCAAATCTTCTTTCCACCAGATCCAAATCCCATGAGAGAGAGTTGAGTGTTGGGGAGACTATCATTTGAAGCACAAGAGCAAGGAGTTCATCATCAATGCACCATTTGTTACTTCTTGGAGAGTAGTGTCTCCTAGATTGGCTAGGTGTCACTTGGGAGCCTCCGACAAGATTGTGGAGTTGAACAAGGAGTTTGTAAGGGCAAGGATATCGCCTACTTCGTGAAGATCTACCGCTAGTGAGGCAAGTCCTTCGTGGGCGACGGCCATGGTGGGATAGACAAGGTTGCTTCTTCGTGGACCCTTCGTGGGTGGAGCCCTCTGTGGACTCTCGCAACCGTTACCCTTCGTGGGTTGAAGTCTCTATCAACGTGGATGTACGATAGCACCACCTATCGGAACCACGACAAAAACATCCGTGTCTCCAATTGTGTTTGAATCCTCCAAACCCTTCCCTTTACTTTCTTGCAAGTTGCATGCTTTAATTTCCGCTGCCTATATACTCTTTGCATGCTTGCTTGATTTGTGTGATGATTGCTTGACTTGTCCAAGGATAGCTAAAATCTGCCGAAGTCTAAAATTGGGAACAGGTTAAGTTTTTAATTGGTCAAGTAGTCTAATCACCCCCCCTCTAGACATACTTCAAGGTCCTACAATAAGCCGCGTCACCTTCTTCATATTCTAGGGCCACCTTCCGGCTCCCATGCACCGTAATGGTTCCCTTATGACCCGGTATCTTGAGCTGCAAGGACACATAACACGGCCGTGCCATGAATTTGGCATAAGCCGGCCGTCCGAACAGGGCATGATACGGGCTCTTGATCTTGACGACCTCAAACGTCAATTTCTCAGCTCTGGAGTCATATTCATCCCGGAAAGCCACCTCCAATTCGATCTTACCGACTGGATACACTGATTTACCGGGTACGACCCCGTGGAAGACAGTGTTGGACTGCTTAAGGCTCTTATCAGTTAGCCCCATGTGATGGAAGGTCTCATAATAGAGGATATTGATGCTGCTGCCTCCATCCACGATCACCTTGGTGAATTTATATCCACCCACCTGAGGGGCCACCACCAGGGCTAAGTGACCCGGATTATCAACCCGGGGAGGGTGATCCTCCCTACTCCATAAATTAGGCTGCTCGGACCATCTCAAATAACGAGGAACTGCCGGCTTAACAGCATTCACAGCCCGCTTATGAAGTTTCTGGTCTCGGTTGCATAAGCTGGTGGTAAACACGTGATACTGCCCACCATTCAGCTGCTTTGGATTACTTTGATATCCACCTTGCTGCTGTTGCTGACTGCCCTGGCCAGATTGTTGGTTAAAACCGCCTTGGTTGCCTTGAGAATTTTGGAAGTTGGGATTTGACCCGCCGCCTGGGCCATGAAAGTTGCCGCCACCTGAGCCGCCGCCCTGCCCATTGTTACCATCAAACATGTTGGAATTTTTGAAGGCCTTCATGATCGTATAGTCCTTCCATAAATGGGTAGCCAGCTTCTGCTGAGTGTCGTGTCTCGGACAGGGCTCGTTCAACAATTGCTCAAGTATGGGGCCTTACCCACCAGACCAGGGAGGTGGCCTCCCTTTTCGCCGTTGGTTTTTACCCTGCGCACTGGTGTTAGCCATAAAATCCAAACTACCGTCAGCCTTATGTTTATTACCTCCTTGATTAGCCGGGTTGTGCTGAGGGCCCTTGCCATTGCCATTCTTCTTTCCCTTCCCTGCCTTGTCATCATCAGACTCGGGATCCTTGGTACTATCAGAGTCGGCATACTTGACCAGAGCCGCCATCAGCGTGCCCATATCATTACAATCATGCTTGAGCCACCCCAGCTTTTGTTTCAGAGGCAAAAAACGGCAATTTTTCTCCAACATTAAGACTGCAGAGCCGGCATCCATCTTATCAGATGAATGTATTATGGCTTTAACCCGGCGCACCCAATGGGTTGTAGACTCGCCCTCCTCTTTCTTGCAATTCGTCAGATCCACAATCGACATGGGCTGTTTACACGTATCTTTGAAATTCTGGATGAACCGGGCCTTTAGCTCCGTCCATGAACTGATTGAATTAGGTGGCATGCCTTTCAACCAAGTGCGGGCGGTCCCATCCAACATCATGGTAAGGTACTTAGCCATTGCAGCATCACTGATCTCCAATAACTCCATAGCCATCTCGTAGCTTTCGATCCATGCCCCAGGCTGTAAGTCGGCCGTGTAATTCGGCACCTTCCTAGGCCCCTTAAAATCTTTGGGCAAGCGCTCGTTGCATAGAGCCGGCACCAGACAGGGGACTCCTCTGGTCTTGGTGGCCACACCTGCCTCGATAGAAGTTGTCGGATAAGCCGGATATGGCTGGTAAGACGTCAACTGAGCCACCTGCTCAGCCACTTGCTGAGCTACTCGCTCAGCCTCTTGACGTATTCTGTCTTGCTCCACCAAGTTGCAGGCCTCATGGCGCATCGGGTCATGCCCACCCGGCTGGTTACGTCACCAGACATTGCTTGAAACAGCCACTGAATCCATGTGCCGGCTATAACTCGGGCTTCGCCTTGGACGAGGGGTCGAATGGATCCTGTCCCGGCTATATGAGTACGCCTCCTGCTGTGCTAAGGCCGTCTGAAGAAGTTCCCTGACCCGGCAGGTTTCAACCGCCGCCGGAGAGTCACCATCAATTGGGAGGGCTGCCAACCGTGCTGCTGCTGCTATCATGTTCTCCAACGGATTTGAATATTGACCCGGAGGTGTTGGTACATACTAAGGTGGAGCCGTGGTTACGCGGGGAGGTCCCGTCATTTGTGGTTGAACCGGTGCGCCATCCCCGGGTGCTGCAACACGATCCGCCCCTGTACGTGGTGATAGCCACGACGGGTTACTTGTACGCGGTGAGAGCCATGGCGGGTTACTAGGCCCTGCCCCTGGTGTGTGAAAGAGATTTCGAGGATCATAAACCCGGGGGAGTCGAGACTGAGTCTTCTAATGCCTTCTCCTCATGACCTCATTAGCCACGTTCTGGTCTTGCGTGAGCCGGAAAGTATGTGCCTAGATCTGCTGAGCCTGAACATCCAGAGCCGCCCGCTCTGCGGCTATCCTGACATCTTCCGCTGCTAGGTCTTCTTTAGCCTGCACCATATCCAATTTTAACTGTGCCACCTCCGCATCATGACGAGCTTGATCCGCCAGGTTAACTACGGCGGTTAACAGGATGGCCAGCTTGTCCGTGAGATCCATCAACACCTGAGCCGGCGAGCGCACAGGGCCTCCTACCCCGGCTGCTGCTGACCCGGAGGTTATGGCTACTGCGGCTGTGGAGTCTTGGATAGGTTGTGTGCCGGCCATGAAGATCCCAACCCTGCTCGACGGCTCGAAGCAATCCGGAATACTGCTGCCATCGGAACAGCCTCCAAGCCTGCCATCCTGCAGTTGATACAACGAATCTGTCTCACCTGTGGACGACTCACCATCAGAGTAGATGGCCGTCTCACCGCCAGAGGCAGATCCTTCAGAGAGTCCTCCGTGGATGCATCCCACGAAGGCACGCTTCACAGCTAGCGGAGCCCGGGTGGGTCTCGCATGCTGAACCGTCTCGACAAGGTCGGTGCAAATGTTCGACTCAGGGCCTAGCTCGTCGATCTTGCCGATGAAGACGTGAATTCTGCTGAAGGGAACCCAGTACCCGTACTCGATTGAGCCGGCGTCGGGGCCCCAACTTGCGTCATCGATGTAGAGCTTACCGGGACGACTCTTGGTCATCCGGCCCACAGCGTATCCCTTGAGCCCTTCGAAGCTACCCTTCAAGAACTCAATTCCACCATGCGCTGGCCCCACGGTGGGCGCCAACTCTCGTGGATTTGTCACGTCAGATGTCCTAGTGAAAGGACTTAGTCGTGGAGCCATCGCAATTAGGAAGCTTGAAGGTGTTAATCGGGACAAGAGACACGAGGTTTATACTAGTTCGGCCCCTTACGGTGAAGGTAAAAGCCTACGATCCAGTTTTGAGTGGGATTGCTTATCTCTCGATAACCAGGGAGCAAATCGCTTGACCTAGCTCTCGAGTTGATGTTACTTGCCCTGATCCGCCGCCGGGTCGTCCCTTTATATACAGAGGCTGACGCCCAGCGGCTCTACAGAGTCCCGGCCGGCTCATAAACAGTGTCCGGCTCGGTCTCTTAATATTCCTTGTCTTATAATACAAGTCACATATACATGGCGGTTTATCACTACGGGCCTTAAGTCACCTCTGGGCTTTGGGCCCTTACTGAACCGCCATCTTTCGACCTTAGTCTTGGGTTTCAAAAGTACTCATAGGTATAACCCGGCCCCTCCTGGGCGGATCATACCTAATAGTTATATCCCCAATAGAAAGGAACCCTTAATGGAACTATTCTCCCTAGAAGATGTTTCTTACTATCCATGTAATATAACATAGCTAGTTGGGTACTTGTCTGTTCAAGCACTTATGACCCCTGCGTCTGGTTTCCACGCGTACCCCGGTTTACATAACTGAGCGGGTATTCGGAAACACTCCGGACTGTCGGGTCCGGAGGCTGAAGCGAAAAGGTCCGCCATGACAAATGATTTACAATCTGGCTAGGGACAAAATATGTCAATTGAAGTACATAGTCACTTAGATCCACATACTTCTTCTTCTATACCATCCAACAGGCTCTAGCCTACAATCCTGTTGGGAATACTTTGTGGCTAATCCTACCTGGTCATATACCAGACTAACGGGAATCTCTTTCCCATCTGACCATACAGGTCCGACCAGGGCCATCTGATTCGGATCGAGCTTGGTGTACCGTGTTTTCACCATGGCCCAGGCTTCCCTCGCACCTTGTTGACAGGCAGATATCTTCCATAAATGGAAGCGCCACCGCGCTCCCTTGAGCAGCTCTACAAGCTCCCCCATGCTTCCTGGCAGGGAGGCGGATGGCCACAAGGCCTGGGCAATACCCTGCATCACCTGCCGAACTTGTTCGTGCAGTTGAAAGCTCTTGCAGAAGATCGCCTGTGGATCCGGGCATCTCCTCTTCGAGACGACCAGTCAGTATACCTGTAGACATAACTCTGTTAGCCCGTTTCTTCGCCGAACTGTATAAAGGTTCATTTGAGCACATACTAAAAATGCCGCGTTGAAGCCTCTTATTCTCCTTCACGGAGTCAGCAAGCTGGGCCCGAACATCTTTCAATTCCACGCCCAGCCGGGTATTGGCATCCTGGAGATCGTTTTTCTCTCGCCTGACCCATTTAAGTACACGCTCGCTGGCCTCTAGTTGTCATTGAACTCGTTGTTCATCCTCTTGTAGTATCTTCGGATTCACTCCGGGATTGCCCGCGGAATCTATTGTTAGATCCGCGAATATGCCGAATACCAAACGGTACACGTAATTACGTTTTTTATTGGTCAAGAAAAATATTACCAGATGAAGCCTTCTTGGATTCCTCCATTTCGGCAGCTGCGGCCCTTAGCCGGGCTTTGCACTCCTCCATCTCTTGCGACAAATGGGTGTTCTTCTCTATAAGAACCTATTCATATAATGATCTATAAATAAGTTGTACCAACTGTTTCAAGTCTCAGGGGCTACTGATATACATAATTATCAGATTTTGCTTACCCGTATATCTTTTAAATACTGGTCTGTGGCTCTAGCAATCCCATCTTGAGCAGCTCGGATGTACGCGTCTCCTGAGTTGAAGGCATTGAACGCCTCCTCGGAGAAATTAGGGTCGCAGAGTGTGGCCCGCCGACACCGATGATTCATAACGCTCTCCACTTCGGAATTCGTAGCGAATATTCTATCCTCATCCTCCGTAGGAGGACCATCTGGTGTCGTCCCCACGTCAGCCTCCACCCTCGAGGTCGGTTCTGGAGTCTGGCTGGTAGAGGCATGACAAGCAGGGTCCCCCGACACAGTCCGTCGGATACTTTTTCTGCCGACACACGACAGACATTGTTATATTTTAAAGATGACAAACACGGAGCATGTTTTAAATCATACCTCTTCGATGGCGGCTCGATCCTATTCCCTTTCCTTTTAAGCCTACCCGGCTTGGGCGCCCCTTGTTGATGAGTCGTCGCGGGTTCGGCACGGTGCCCCAATGGCCTTCCCTATAAAGCGCGATACATGTGTGGTGGATAAGGCATAAAGAGGGGATCCTTTTCGGAAGTTAGGACTCCAGTTTTACTTACATATGATGCAGGGAGTAGGCCAAGATAATCGACAATGATGGCCACCAAGGCGCCGTCATAGCTTGCCTGGAAAAACATCCTGTCGACGAGCTCCACAAATATGTCCGGATTTTCTCCAATGTCACATCCCTAGCTTCTGGCATTGCTCTAGGCTAGCTTCATGTGTGCATCATGTTTAACTTTTGAATGAACTTGAAATGGGGATTGCTCAAACCCTAGCATTAAAGGAATTCACTAGGTTCACCTAAAATATTTTCAATGAAAGTCCAAATGGCTTTCAAAAATGTTCATGATTTTTGACAAAGGTGAAAAACCTCTACCAAAAATGATGCCAATATTTTTGGGCCATTATGGATTTTTGAATAATCCATATTGTATTTGAATTGGGGCATTTAAATACTATTATTATTTTTAAATGCTCCAACAATTCTGAAAATGGTTAAGGGCCTCTGTAATAATTCATTTAATGGCCACAATTATTTGCAGGATTTATTAAAATGATTTGGGCTATAAACTAAATCAGAAACAAAACTAGAGAAATAGAAAAGAGAAACAAAATAGAAAAAAAAGGGGGAGAGAGGCCACCTGGGCCACTTACCTGCTTACCTGCCTGGCCCAGCTTCTCCCGCGGCCCAGCCCAGCCCACCTCCTTTCCCCCCCTTGTCGTCGTCTTCCTCTGCCAGTAGGCAGAGGCGAGGCGTGGCGCGCGCCCGAGAGCCCCGGCCACCTCCTGCTTCGCGCTGGAGGCCGCCCTTCGTCCTAATTCGCGCCACGACGACGCCACGTGTTCCCTCTCTCTCTTCCCTCACTCGCTGCATCTCCTCTCCCTCCTCTGTCTCTCTCCCTCGCTCATCCCCGGACGCACCGAGACCGCCGACGAGCACCACCGGAGCCACCAGCATCCCCACGCCCAGCCAGTTAGGCCACAAGCTCTGCCTTGGATCCGGGAAGCTCTACCACGACGCACGCGACGCCGGGTGCCCTGAAGCCACGCCATCACCGCCATCTTCATCGCCACGGCCGGCGATCGCCTCCGGTCGATTCAGCGCCGCTAGGACCTCCCCGAGCTCGCTGACCTCCTCTTCGGCATCGCGGTGAGCCCCGTTGTGTTTCCCCTCTCTCCATTCGCTCGCTCCCATGCTGTACCCTCCGTCCCACCGCAACCGGAGCTCGCTGCCGCCGGCCATGCTGCCGTCGCGGCCATGGCTCATTTCGGTCGCGTCCGAGCACGGCTTTGAGTTCGTGGGGCTCACAGGAAGCCCATGCGCAGCTCAGCTTGTCCAAAACCCCACCAGGGCCTCGCGCCCGTTACCACCCGAACTCCGGCGCCGCCGCGAGCTCCGTTCCGACGAGCCCCGGCGTTCCCGTAGCCTCCCACCTACCCCATCAGATGCGGGAGAGCCCGGGCTACGCCCCGGTGCCCTCAGCCGCCGCCTCCGTCGCCTTTAGCGCAAGTCCGGCGCGTTGCCGCCGCCATTTTGGTCGCCGCCGGCGTAAGTCCGGCGATGATGACGTGGGCATCATTAGCGGCTAACCCCCCCCACACTAATCAACCCCTAGGCCACTGACAGCGGGCCCCACCCCTGGTCAAACCCCAGTCAGCGCTGGGTTTGACCGGGATTAGCTCCTGTGTCACTGACGTGTGGACCCCACACGTCAGGTTTGACCCGAGCCGGCCCCTGTTGACTTGCTGACGTCATGCCAACGTCATGATGACGCAGTAATGTTTTCTGGATTTAATTTAATTCTGAAATTCCAGAAAATGCCTAAAACTTCAATAAATCATAGAAAATTAACCGTAACTCCAAATTAAATAATTTATATATGAAAAATTATCAGAAAAATTCAAGGAATCCATCTGTACCATTTTCATGCATGTTAGAACAACTTATAGGTGCTGTTTAGCACAAATCAATTAAAGGGCATCTAAATAATCACATATGGAGTTTGAATTTGAATCTTGTATTCAAACCAACTTCATTTAATCTGGTTTTAGGTGCATTAGCCCAAAACACATTCATATTGCCATGTCATGATCATGCATCATATTGTGCATTGCATTGATTGTGTTTCCTTCTGTGTTGCCGGTATTTGTCCCCTCTCGATAGACATGATACCGATGATGTGATCGTTGACACTGATGAAGACTCAATGTTATCTTCAGAAGTGCCAGGCAAGCAAAAACCCCCTTGTTCATTCCGATACAATCCTACTCTCTCGCTCCTGCTCTCTTTTACTGCATTAGGACAACACCGATTCATCTGTTACTTGCTGCGGTAGCTGAACCCCTTTATCCTTTGCATGACCTGTCATTGCCACAGTAAATAGATGAAACCCACTAGCATGAGTAGGAGTTGTTTGAGCCCTGATGTGCCTACTCATTCATGTTTGTTTGTCATGCCTGCTACTGCTTAGGGTTGAGTCAGGTCTGATTCATCGGGGATGAATCAGAGGTGTGTGAACATGTCCTACTGTGTGTGAGCTAAGTGTGTGAACACGATTTGGTAAAAGGTGTCGGTGAGAGGCCATGTAGGAGTACATGGTGGGTTGTCTCATTGAAGCCGTCCTCAGGAACTGAGTTCTGTGTTTGTGATCCATGATTCAGCTACTACCATACATTGGGCCCTGAAATATGACCCCGCTCGACTTCTTATTCACCCTTGTCCTCTGTCCAGGAGTTGCAAGTAGTTTCTGGTGTTTGTAGTATGCTGGAGGCCGTGGACAGCGCTGACCGTAGGGGTGGGCTGTGATGCGGTAGGCACGTGGCACGGTGTACCGGGCGCCCGTTTGGTGTCTCGGGAACCCTGTTCACATCGTTTGGGGCTGTGAGCGAAACTCCGGCCGGATCTCCTCATGGATGGAACCCGAATAGGCGATAAACCTGGACTAGAGACTTAGGTGTCTAGGTAGGTCGTGGTCTACACCCACGTCGGCTTTCGCTTGAAGTCTGCCGAGCACATGTCGTGTGCAGACGCTAAGTGGTGGAAACATGTATGAAGAAGTACACCCCTGCAGGGTTAACATCATCTATTCGAATAGCCGTGTCCGCGGAAAAGGACTTCTGGGTTGCTTATATCAGTTCATAGACAAGTGAAAGTGGATACTTTAAAATGCGCAAGATAAGCGTGAGTGCTATGGATGGCGTTCTCGTAGGGAGACGGGAGCGGATCCATAGTGGTGTATTGATATGGTGAATATGTGGACTCGTGTGCGCCACCTCAAAAGAGTTACTTGCAGTCGTAGTTCAGGATAGCCACCGAGTCAAAGCTGGCTTGCTGCAGTTAAACCCCACCATCCCCTTTGTTGATAATGATGCATATGTAGTTAGTTCTGATGTAAGTCTTGATGGGTACATTTGTACTCACGTTTGCCTATTTTATGTTTTTGCAGAGAGACTTCGGTCTCACTAGTAGTTCCACGTGGACTTCGACGTTTAGCTTGTTACCTCAGCTACGATCTTGTGCCCTCGGCAGTATCTGGTAGATAGTCAGGCTTCTCAGCCTTTTTCATTTATAGTTGTCTGTACTCAGACATGTTAAGCTTCCGCATATGCTTTGACTTGTATGCTCTGATTGTTGGGTCGTGAGACCCATGTTTGTAATATCTCGCTCCTCGGAGCCTATTCAATAGATTACTTGAGTCATAGAATCATGTTGTGATGCCATGTTGTATTTGCACATATCGAGCATATTGTGTGTATGTTATTGAAATGCTTGGTATGTGTGGGATCTGACCATCTAGTTGTTTATCTTTAGTAGCCTCTCTTACGGGGAAATGTCTCCTAGTGTTTCCACCGAGCCATGGTAGCTTGCTACTGTTCCGGAACACTTAGGCCGGCCGGCATGTGTCCTTCTTCGTTCCTGTGTCTGTCCCTTCGGGGAAATGTCACGCGGTGAATACCGGAGTCCTGTTAGCCCGCTACAGCCCGGTTCACCGGAGTCCTGCTAGCCCAGTGCTACAGCCTGGATTCACTCGCTGATGACCGACACGTTCGATGCTGGGTCATGGATGCCTGTCCCTGTAAGTCTGTGCCGCTTTGGGTTTACGACTAGCCATGTCAGCCCGGGCTCCTTATCATATGGATGCTAGCGACACTGTCATATACGTGTGCCAAAAGGCGCAAACGGTCCCGGGCAAAGGTAAGGCGACACCCGTGGGAATACCGTGCGTGAGGCCGCAAAGTGATATGAGGTGTTACATGCTAGATCGATGTGGCATTGAGTCGGGGTCCTGACAGCGTTGGTATCAGAGCTTGACTGCCTGTAGGATTACCAAGCCAAACTGGTCGAAGTTGAGTCTAGAAATGCTTTAGTTATATAAGGGAATTGATTGTGGGATGGAACGTAAGGCTCTTTTTACTCCTTATACCTTATGCCCCTCTGATCTGAGTCATCTTATCTTTCCTGCGGGGATTAAGAACTAGGCTATCTCTTCTTTCTATTAGGATCACGTGTTACTAATCAGTAGACTTATAAGATTGTTGGATTTAAGTCTCAGTTCAGTTCCTACTACTTCCGTATGTTAATTGTTGATCTCGGAACCTTGATATTGTGCTTCTGAGTGGTTATGCCACCATTTTTGTGATTGTCTCAAATCTTTTTGAGCAATTATAGCCGTTATGCTGTCCGAGTCATCCCAGGTTTCTAAATAGTCCGATGCATTTGCAAATCCCTTCCTTCTGTTTCCGATGTTCCCATGAGCCAGATTAACCACACTAATCGGTGTGTTGAGGTAATTATTGCCTCGACATATATGTTGGAATTATTATTATGACCCTAAGTGCTTAGGGGATCATCTAGTGGTCTAGCCATGATTTGTGTCCTAGTGTGAAGATTCTGGCCTTTATTCTCGGAAGCATCCCGTGATGCTACTTAGTAGTAGGTATTCTACTCCTGGGTTCTGAACCCGAGATTCACTCTACCTACTTCATGTGGATAGTAATTGCTAGTGCCTTTAGGATATTAGTAACCTTTGCGATAGTCCTTGAAGTCCGTGGTATCTTCTTCTTCCAAATACCATGAACTACTTATGGCAGATGTTTATTGGATCAAAAAAAATCACAATTAGAGTACTCTTGAGGAGTTCTCCATTCATAAAACGTGACTCTGCCAGCTCTACCTTTCTGCATGGGTTATCCGGAAGAAATATGTTGAACTTGGTTCGACATACTAATCTATGCATCCACAACTCAGAAAGTTATATGTTCCTTTGAGTTGTTCTCTTTAGTTGCATTCTGACCCTCGTCTATCAATTGATAGTCAAGAGTATGCGTGCGTTCGTTCATCGATGCCTATGACTCTTGTGGTCTGTCAAGCCATTCTATTCCGGAATGACTAGGAGAAACAAACTCCAGTACCTCTTCCATATCTAGGATTGGGTCAAAGTAGTTGTATTCCGCAGATCAAATGCCAATCCAGCTTTTGGTTCTGCTCTACCTTGGAGTATTACATATTTTATATCGAGATTGTTATAGGAATTGCACACCATCCCATGAACTCTTGGTACAGTGATACTTCTTGCCATCACTGTTCATTCCTTGGCCCTCGTGTTGATGCAACCGGAATACCGACAAATGAATTGTGATGTGTGAAATCAATACTGCTAGCAACTCTGTTGCTTGGTAGTTAAAGGATAATAATTTCATTCTTAGTATGTTGGTTTTCGAATCATCCTTCTAAGACTGATCGTGCTACCTAGTCCTTATTTCGGTGCACCCTTCGATTGATGAGTTAGGATCTTGTCAAGTCCTCACTCATTTGATCATATCGTCTTGCCCTCAAAAGCAAGATTGTTCTCGAGCTTAGTAACATACCGGTGGTTCGTGACTTTCCAAATATCTTCTTGGAGGTGTTACCGGGTTGTCACCTGACCGCTATGTTGAGTTCGTGATCAAGTTGGTTTCTTGTGAACCACCTTCTCTCCAAGAATCGGTGTTAGATATCCCTGAGCTAGTTGGTTAAGCTAAACGACAACTTGGAGGGTTGGAAGATAAAAGCTTGCCTGACTTAGTTCGTTCCAAAGGGATATTCTTGTGTAGTGTGTGTTGAAGAAAGATGATATCTTCATCGATTGGTCCTTGTGATCAGTTGCTGGACCTATTGTCTTATCAATCCTTTGATTTGAGTGTGGGCTATCGTCAAATCAAGTCGGAACCAACGATGTTCGTGATGTTGTCTTATTCGTGGTTGATCCCTCGAGCATACACCATTACATCTTTGGTCTGACCAATGCTATCACTTGTTCACTTAACTATGGAATTCCTTTTAAAAGGAAACCCAGATGAATTGTTGTTGTGCCCATTGACAACATCCTTGTCTTCTCCATAATTTTGCTGAACATTAAGCTAGTGTTGGAAACTTTTGAAAGCATTTGTTCATGCTAGCTCATGAAGCATATGTTTGGATGAAGGTAGTGACTTCCTTTAATTCATGTGCATCTGATGCAAGTTGCCGCCGTGGATTCGAGAAAGTCAATGTTGCTTTCTTTGGAATCATTCCAAATCAGTCATGCACACGTGCGAAGAATGCTGTGGTTTGAAGACTTGCAACCTTCAATCTATATGTATCCCTAGCACACCAAGCCACTGATTGATTTGTTCAAGGAGAAGGAGTTCCTTCACAAGAGCTAATCCGGACTTATGAAAGAACTTCGATACCCTCGTTGATGGTTCCCCCTCCTGAACTCGGTAGTGTTTTATTATAAGACTACCACGTGGTCATGCTTGTCTGGGACAACGTGTTCACATGTTTGTAGCAGAACCAGCTCATGTTTTGGAGCTTGCTATCGTAGTTCATCTCCCGAGAATCCCGCAACGTCATCTCGTCGATTTGTGTTGCAAACTTTCATTTTTCTTCCTAAGACTCGATGAGCCTGGAATATCCTAACACCAACCAGAGCTGAATCTCAGGCAGATATGATGGTTGGAACATTTCCCTAAGAACTATAATATTGGTCTCTCGATAACCGGTAAGGTGGATGTCGTGGCCAACACACCCATCCGGTAGACCTATTATTATAGTATCTTGTTTGAGGAAGTTGGCCACCCCCCCATAGGGATTTCGTAGGATTTACTCCCTAGTTGCCCCTATGGATTTTTGTGTTCCCGAAGTCCGACCTTTTACTTGATGTTTTAGATATCAAACCATATCTATGAATGGGTTATACTAGCACCTCAAGGAGAACATTAGAAGCGGAGTGCTAAATGTCTCTCGGTCGTTCATCCAGATTTTATTTGCTTGGCCTCGCTAAGGTGAAATCTGAGAAAGTGTTATCCTCCTTCGCATCTGCATCGTCCATCGCTATTTATCATGGTAGTATGTTGTGTTGTCAGCACCCTTGACGCGGTTGTTGATAAAACCTTGATGATTATGGAAATGCTCAAGTTCTTGAGAGCACGCACAAGCACTACGTGTTATCATCATCTCTAACTGGGATTCCTCTCAGTTTCCTCGGCAAATGCTATGACCTTTTCAAACAGTGAATTCACTCTCTTTTGTTGGGTTCTTCCCCAGTTACCAGAATCATTCCCAGCATTTGCATTTTGTTCCTAGCTTGCACCGTCAATGTGCCATTCTACCATGGGTCTCTTCCATTTCCGGTGATAAGCAAAATCATCCATTACGTTGTCTTCAACAAGGTAATCCACATCATCCAAGTCCAAGTATGCCATTCTACCGACCCCGCCAATCGATTGCTGTGATTTGCCTTAGGCTGATATAGAGAGTCTTAACGATCTCTATATCAAAGGTAATTCTTTTTGCCACTTAAGGAAATAATCTACGAATCACCCTCCTCCAGGATGTTTCGTCGTGGTATCATGGCAACTCAACTCCTCGCTACGTGACAATCATTTACCACATTCTTGAGTCTGGAATTGTTGTCTACCTAGTGAACCTTCGTCATCCGTTTCTTTCCACCCCTCTTGATGTGTATCTCGTGTCTCAACCCGAGAGATGGTCCTATGTCTCATTCCGTGAGTTGTTCGATCTTCGAGAAGATCGACCCTTCTAGAGTCTCCTTCTTCCCTCCATGTCATGTTGGCAGGATTTCTCAGAGCAAGACATCAAGACAAAGATGGTGTTCAAATCAACGTTCATTTGAAGTGCACCCTGGATCGGAAAGATTGTACTAGTTTGCGTTTTCCCCTTCATCCTACCCTACGCTTGAATCTCGAGACGAGATTCTTGTTTAGTGGGGGTGAGTTGTCACATCCCTAGCTTCTGGCATTGCTCTAGGCTAGCTTCATGTGTGCATCATGTTTAACTTTTGAATGAACTTGAAATGGGGATTGCTCAAACCCTAGCATTAAAGGAATTCACTAGGTTCACCTAAAATATTTTCAATGAAAGTCCAAATGGCTTTCAAAAATGTTCATGATTTTTGACAAAGGTGAAAAACCTCTACCAAAAATGATGCCAATATTTTTGGGCCATTATGGATTTTTGAATAATCCATATTGTATTTGAATTGGGGCATTTAAATACTATTATTATTTTTAAATGCTCCAACAATTCTGAAAATGGTTAAGGGCCTCTGTAATAATTCATTTAATGGCCACAATTATTTGCAGGATTTATTAAAATGATTTGGGCTATAAACTAAATCAGAAACAAAACTACAGAAATAGAAAAGAGAAACAAAATAGAAAAAAAAGGGGGAGAGAGGCCACCTGGGCCACTTACCTGCTTACCTGCCTGGCCCAGCTTCTCCCGCGGCCCAGCCCAGCCCACCTCCTTTCCCCCCTTGTCGTCGTCTTCCTCTGCCAGTAGGCAGAGGCGAGGCGTGGCGCGCGCCCGAGAGCCCCGGCCACCTCCTGCTTCGCGCTGGAGGCCGCCCTTCGTCCTAATTCGTGCCACGACGACGCCCCGTGTTCCCTCTCTCTCTTCCCTCACTCGCTGCATCTCCTCTCCCTCCTCTGTCTCTCTCCCTCGCTCATCCCCGGACGCACCGAGACCGCCGACGAGCACCACCGGAGCCACCAGCATCCCCACGCCCAGCCAGTTAGGCCACGAGCTCCGCCTTGGATCCGGGAAGCTCTACCACGACGCACGCGACGCCGGGTGCCCTGAAGCCACGCCATCACCGCCATCTTCATCGCCACGGCCGGCGATCGCCTCCGGTCGATTCAGCGCCGCTAGGACCTCCCCGAGCTCGCTGACCTCCTCTTCGGCATCGCGGTGAGCCCCGTTGTGTTTCCCCTCTCTCCATTCGCTCGCCCCCATGCTGTACCCTCCGTCCCACCGCAACCGGAGCTCGCTGCCGCCGGCCATGCTGCTGTCGCGGCCATGGCTCATTTCGGTCGCGTCCGAGCACGACTTTGAGTTCGTGGGGCTCACAGGAAGCCCATGCGCAGCTCAGCTTGTCCAAAACCCCACCAGGGCCTCGCGCCCGTTACCACCCGAACTCCGGCGCCGCCGCGAGCTCCGTTCCAACGAGCCCCGGCGTTCCCGTAGCCTCCCACCTACCCCATCAGATGCGGGAGAGCCCGGGCTACGCCCCGGTGCCCTCAGCCGCCGCCTCCGTCGCCTTTAGCGCATGTCCGGCGCGTTGCCGCCGCCATTTTGGTCGCCGCCGGCGTAAGTCCGGCGATGATGACGTGGGCATCATTAGCGGCTAACCCCCCCCACACTAATCAACCCCTAGGCCACTGACAGCGGGCCCCACCCCTGGTCAAACCCCAGTCAGCGCTGGGTTTGACCGGGATTAGCTCCTGTGTCACTGACGTGTGGACCCCACACGTCAGGTTTGACCCGAGCCGGCCCCTGTTGACTTGCTGACGTCATGCCAACGTCATGATGACGCAGTAATGTTTTCTGGATTTAATTTAATTCTGAAATTCCAGAAAATGCCTAAAACTTCAATAAATCATAGAAAATTAACCGTAACTCCAAATTAAATAATTTATATATGAAAAATTATCAGAAAAATTCAAGGAATCCATCTGTACCATTTTCATGCATGTTAGAACAACTTATAGGTGCTGTTTAGCACAAATCAATTAAAGGGCATCTAAATAATCACATATGGAGTTTGAATTTGAATCTTGTATTCAAACCAACTTCATTTAATCTGGTTTTAGGTGCATTAGCCCAAAACACATTCATATTGCCATGTCATGATCATGCATCATATTGTGCATTGCATTGATTGTGTTTCCTTCTGTGTTGCCGGTATTTGTCCCCTCTCGATAGACATGATACCGATGATGTGATCGTTGACACTGATGAAGACTCAATGTTATCTTCAGAAGTGCCAGGCAAGCAAAAACCCCCTTGTTCATTCCGATACAATCCTACTCTCTCGCTCCTGCTCTCTTTTACTGCATTAGGACAACACCGATTCATCTGTTACTTGCTGCGGTAGCTGAACCCCTTTATCCTTTGCATGACCTGTCATTGCCACAGTAAATAGATGAAACCCACTAGCATGAGTAGGAGTTGTTTGAGCCCTGATGTGCCTACTCATTCATGTTTGTTTGTCATGCCTGCTACTGCTTAGGGTTGAGTCAGGTCTGATTCATCGGGGATGAATCAGAGGTGTGTGAACATGTCCTACTGTGTGTGAGCTAAGTGTGTGAACACGATTTGGTAAAAGGTGTCGGTGAGAGGCCATGTAGGAGTACATGGTGGGTTGTCTCATTGAAGCCGTCCTCAGGAACTGAGTTCTGTGTTTGTGATCCATGATTCAGCTACTACCATACATTGGGCCCTGAAATATGACCCCGCTCGACTTCTTATTCACCCTTGTCCTCTGTCCAGGAGTTGCAAGTAGTTTCTGGTGTTTGTAGTATGCTGGAGGCCGTGGACAGCGCTGACCGTAGGGGTGGGCTGTGATGCGGTAGGCACGTGGCCGGGTATACCGGGCGCCCGCTTGGTGTCACGGAACCCTGTTCACATCGTTTGGGGCTGTGAGCGAAACTCCGGCCGGATCTCCTCATGGATGGAACCCGAATAGGCGATAAACCTGGACTAGAGACTTGAGTGTTTAGGTAGGTCGTGGTCTACACCCACGTCGGCTTTCGCTTGAAGTCTGCCGAGCACATGTCGTGTGCAGACGCTAAGTGGTGGAAACATGTATGAAGAAGTACACCCCTGCAGGGTTAACATCATCTATTCGAATAGCCGTGTCCGCGGAAAAGGACTTCTGGGTTGCTTATATCAGTTCATAGACAAGTGAAAGTGGATACTTTAAAATGCGCAAGATAAGCGTGAGTGCTATGGATGGCGTTCTCGTAGGGAGACGGGAGCGGATCCATAGTGGTGTATTGATATGGTGAATATGTGGACTCGTGTGCGCCACCTCAAAAGAGTTGCTTGCAGTCGTAGTTCAGGATAGCCACCGAGTCAAAGCTGGCTTGCTGCAGTTAAACTCCACCACCCCCTTGTTGATAATGATGCATATGTAGTTAGTTCTGATGTAAGTCTTGCTGGGTACATTTGTACTCACGTTTGCCTATTTTATGTTTTTGCAGAGAGACTTCGGTCTCACTAGTAGTTTCGCGTGGACTTCGACGTTTAGCTTGTTACCTCAGCTACGATCTTGAGCCTCGGCAGGATCTGATAGATAGTCAGGCTTCTCAGCCTTTTTCATTTATAGATGTCTGTACTCAGACATGATAGCTTCCACTTGTGCTTTGACTTGTATGCTCTGATTGTTGGGTCGTGAGACCCATGTTTGTAATATCTCGCTCCTCGGAGCCTATTGAATAGATTACTTGAGTCATAGAGTCATGTTGTGATGCCATGTTGTATTTGCACATATCGAGCATATTGTGTGTATGTTATTGAAATGCTTGGTATGTGTGGGATCTGACCATCTAGTTGTTTATCTTTAGTAGTCTCTCTTACGGGGAAATGTCTCCTAGTGTTTCCACCGAGCCATGGTAGCTTGCTACTGCTCCGGAACACTTAGGCTGGCCGGCATGTGTCCTTCTTCGTTCCTGTGTCTGTCCCTTCGGGGAAATGTCACGCGGTGAATACCGGAGTCCTGTTAGCCCGCTACAGCCCGGTTCACCGGAGTCCTGCTAGCCCAGTGCTACAGCCTGGATTCACTCGCTGATGACCGACACGTTCGATGCTGGGTCATGGATGCCTGTCCCTGTAAGTCTGTGCCGCTTTGGGTTTACGACTAGCCATGTCAGCCCGGGCTCCATATCATATGGATGCTAGCGACACTGTCATATACGTGTGCCAAAAGGCGCAAACGGTCCCGGGCAAAGGTAAGGCGACACCCGTGGGAATACCGTGCGTGAGGCCGCAAAGTGATATGAGGTGTTACATGCTAGATCGATGTGGCATTGAGTCGGGGTCCTGACATCCAAGTCCGGGGTAGAGGGCCCGGTTGGGGTCCTCTGGCTATGGAGGCGGGCTGTGGACCTCCCTCACAGCTTTTTGCAGTTCCTGTTATGGACTAGCAAGGTAAATATTTGTGATGAAAGACTGTGGGAATGAATAGAGTTGAGTAAAAGATAGCAACTCACCTAGCTAGGGGGGTTGTACATGGAAAATCCATCCCGTGGCTTAATGCGGATGAACTCCTCTTCTTCTCCTTTATACAAATCAGACAATATTTTCGCCAGAGCGGTGGCGGAGTCCAGACCTTTCCGACCGCAGCGGGTGGCATCATCTTCTCCATTGAAGTGCCACATGGGATGCCCCCGATACTGGAGTGGCTGCACCCCCCGCATTATGCATATTGACATAACCTTGATTATTGTCAATCCAGATTTGGCCAGCGTTTTTATCCTGCCCATCAAATGAAGGACCTCTCTGCTATCTTTCTCCTGGGGGCTCCGGGGACGCCAGCTACGGTGTTTCTTTAAAGGGGCATATGTGAACTCGGGAAGACCCATCCGGATAGGGTCAGGAAGGGAGACGTCCTCTATATAAACCACTCAGAAGGCCAGTCCTCGGATATCTTCTTCGGAGTGCCGGACAAGTATCCGGTCCCGGCGATGCGCCATATTTTGGCTCCGCCCACTTGGTATATTGATCCCTCCTGATTGCGAGGGACGAGGAAGAACAACCTCTTCCATAGCTCGAAATGAGCTTTGCACCCCAGAAATAACTCACAAAGGGCGACTTAGCCTGTGATATGCAGGATGGACACAGGGGTGAAGTTGTGCAACCAGAGGCCATAATTCTCTAGGAGCCCGCGGAGGAACGAATGGATTGGTAATCCGAGGCCCCTCAGCAAGTAAGGGACAAGGCATATTCGCTCCCTCCTGGATGGGTTGGGAAAACTCTCCGCTTGCTCCCCGCCGTCAAAAGTGGCTAATCCGGCTCGCACTGGGACAAGATATGCAGGTGGGAGAAACCCTGGGTCTGCAACTCCACCAATTGGCCGTGGGATACGATACACTTCTCCCAATCACCTGGCTTAGCACTATGGGAGCGACAGGAGGAGCTGCGGTGGTCGGCATGATGGGATGGTTTTTTCGGGCGCACTCTGATGAATCCTTGCTTGGGGAAGATGGTGTGATTTGGATATGAGGATCCCCGTCTCTTTAATAGACGATTTACTTACATGGTCAGGGTGGCAAGTGTAAAAATGCCCCAACTTCTCATATTCGCTCGACACGTGGAGACTAACATTATTGAGGCACATAAGCCGATGAGTGCAACATTAAATGGGAAGCCGGACATTGCTTGCTACAATAGGTACTCTGGAGAATTCGGAGAAGAACCCGCCTTGCAATGCCGAAGACAATCTGCGCGCCGGACTCATTGTCATTGCAACCTGGTTCAGGGGCTACTGAGGGAATCCCGGATTAGGGGGTCCTCGATTAGCCGAACTATATACTTATGCCGGATTGTTGGGCTATGAAGATACAAGATTGAAGACTTCGTCCCGTGTCCGGGTGGGACTCTCCTTTGCGTGGAAGGCAAGCTTGGCAATTCGGATATGTAGATTTCCTTCTCTGTAAACGACTTTGTGTAACCCTAGCCCCCTCCGGTGTCTATATAAAACGGAGGGTTTAGTCCGTAGGGAAAGAATAATCAGAATCATAGGCTAGCTTCTAGGGTTTAGCCTCTACGATCTCGTGGTAGATCAACTCTTGTAATACTCATATCATCAAGATTAATCAAGCAGGAAGTAGGGTATTACCTCCATAGAGAGGGACCGAACTTGGGTAAACATTGCGTCCCCCGCCTCCTGCTACCATTAGCCTTAGACACACAGTTTGGGACCCCCTACCCGAGATCCGCTGGTTTTGACACCGACAGAAACCAAACTATTTGACAATTATGCATTTTTTTATGTCGAACATGCTTGATTGGTTAATCATTTTTTCTTTCTCTGGTGAGATGTCTTATGATTGGTGAAAATTATGATTTTTGTGTCCCATGCTTGTTTGTTATTGTGACTAGGGAATATGAATAATGCGCTTATAAAATCTACTCCCTCTGTCTCAAAGTAAGTGTCACTGATTTAGTACAACACTTATTTTGGGATGGAGGGAGTATGTACAACACTTACTTTGGGACAGAGGGAGTATGTGTTTGACCACTGTTGCCATCAAGTGTGTTTAGTGAACCAGCCCAAATTGTAAGGAGGTTCTGGTGGTTGGGACGTGTGGTATAAAGATTAGAGCATTGGATAGATTCAATACTTCTATGCACCATCTAGTTTACCCCATGGAAAAGCTAGTAATTATGTATGATTTCATAAATAAAACATCACGTAAAATTGTAGGATGGAATCTTGGTGGTCACATGTTTTATTGTTGCTCTATGGTAATTCTAGGTAATCATAGACAACAACAATGATCAGACAATGGAAATGGTAGAAGCATTGTATTCTACCAACCTTTTATGCCACCTTCACTGTTCCTTGAAAAAAATAGCTACTTAAAGTAAGACATGATCTTTGGATGAACTTCTCTACAGTGACCATATCTTGTGGTCACTTGGTAAGGAACTCAATTCTGTGACCTGGGGGCTTCCACAGTTAGCTTAAGTCTAGCCGCCTTGTCTGGAATCATGCTACAGAAATTTCTAGGAACTAGGTTCCCCTTTTTGATATATTGTGGAGTTGAGAAAATTAATAAGGCAAAGCAATGTTTCTCATGATTATCATTTGAGTTGATCGGAGATAATATTTTCCGAATATCTAAAACATTAATTCAGTTAGCTGGGGGATATACTGGTTGGTTGCGCTCATTCGTGATTGAAGGGCATGTCTTCTTATATTTTTATCGGCTATCAACATGCTTCCTTATTTGGTTGCGGGGTACTGTTAAAATCGATTATTGCACCAGTGATCGAGTGCTGCCAAGTTTTAGTTTAGGGCTTCATAAAATTCCTTCTCTTCTTGCCTGCTATTCCTAGTTTTTTCAATATAGTGCTCGCAACCCTGTTGCGCTCATCAGAATGGTTAACTGTCAAGTATTAGTGCGCTAATTGGACTGCAGCTGGAGTGCTGAGTTATCAAACTATTTCTTCCCCGACCCTGCATAGTGTTCTGGATTGCTGTGTTTCCAAATAGTTCCTTTCTCCAGCCCAAGTTGTATTCTAGGGCACTGGGTAGGTCCAGTAGAGTTTCATGTTTATCTGACCTTGCTCTCTTCATGTTTTTATTTCTGAACCACTTGAAGTTACGAATGGTACATATAGAATGATATATTTGTACATTTCTCAAGTCTACCTATAGGAAGAGTGCACACGACTACATTTCTGAAGTCTACAAGAGGAGCCCCTGTGGCTTTTATAATGCCATGATTTTGTTAGAGAAACAAAAGTTTTCCTAAGAAGTAAAGACCATCGCTGCTGAGAGAAGAGAGACGTCCATCCGTCTCCTGTGAACTTCAACCCAAGTAGTAGAATAATCCTCGATGTTTCTCAAGCCCATGATACTCACTCAGATAGAACGTGATTCTACTTCTTGAATACGTGGATGACCTTCATTCATCATAACTAAGGAACATGACTACGAGACTTGTACTCGAACTATATTTATCCCTTCGAAATTGCTTATGTGAAGGTGCTTCGGTAGCTCACCACA
This sequence comes from Triticum dicoccoides, assembly GCF_002162155.2. Classification (NCBI taxonomy): domain Eukaryota; kingdom Viridiplantae; phylum Streptophyta; class Magnoliopsida; order Poales; family Poaceae; genus Triticum; species Triticum dicoccoides. Next base: position 38,211,199 of record NC_041393.1, read on the forward strand.
ATGCATTTACCGGCTTGTACACACACATTTATCTTCACTTTCAGCACATGCACCACATCTATTCTAGTCAATGTGATTTGCTATCTTCGCCTTTTATGGCAGAATCATATTGTCTTTGATATGATCATATGATTGCACCATACGCATAAGAATCATGGATATTACATCTAGGGGGCAACATGAATACTAGTGCGACGTCATACATGTATAATCTTGTTTTATTCGTGTCATATGCTCACATGCCTTTGATATGATTGTAGCATACACATATCAACCATGTATATTACATTTAGGGGGCACATTGTTAGTAGCCTGACATCATACGAGTACCATCATGTGATGAGTTGATTAGAGATATCGTGTTATTATGGTGTACAAGTACAACCACCTCTGGTTTCATGTCCTAGTTTGAATTTGGATGCATTTCTTGTTACAACCAAGGCTACATACTTTAATTTTCGTATTTACCATTGTTGATGCTCGAAAAACCATCAATAGGACATTTGCTATGTGGTTTTAGAAATGGCTTCAAATATGACAAATAGTTAGATCTTATGCAAGATGTACACAAGATTATCAACCTCACATTGACATATATATGAGGAGTCAACTAATTGCTCCAGTCTATTAATTTGATCCACACCAGTGAATGTCACACCGAGATGTAATTATCACCAAAATAAACCTCCATGTAAGCCAGGAGGTCATATATGGCTCTGCTAAACTTGATGGTGATCAGGCTACTTTGGCTGGTGCCTCCAGATAAGGGTCGCGTGCGAAAATTATGTATTGCAGACAACTCTTATCAAGAGCAGTTGGTTGACGTATCACACACAACTCCAATTCTGTTTGGCATGTGGAAACTTGTATCCAGAGACAATCATCCTGTTAGCACAACATGAAAACTAGACACTCCAATATAGAATCACTCTTATATACATTTAAGGGGGTTTCACTTAAAAACTACCAGACACTTTTGAGCCATGTCATGGCAACATGATGTAGTCTAGTCTCAGGTGGCGCTTATTGTCGGTCATGATATACATTGTAAGTCACTTCTCATCGCAAAGATCAATACACACCACACATGGGTTCTTGGTCAAACAAATCGCCATGTCATCATTGACGGTGACGTGTTTTTTCATTCTATACAGTATATTATAGTCAGCAACGGAGAAAAGCCATGCTAAGATCTAGATTCAAGGTGCACCCATTCCATTTCTCACTCCACCATTAATGCTACATTCCTTGCGGTAGTTTCATCCCATCTCTTACTCGCTAAGAGTCATATTATTGTCAACGGAAGCCCTAGACTGTAAAAAGCACAAAACATCAGTTGTCTATTCATGAATTGCTTGGTTACCTACTAATGGCATCATCAATTAGATTATAAATGCACTAGGATCCAAGTTGCTTAATTTGGACTTTTGAGTCAAATATGGCATTGTAGTAAATCAGTTCAAAGGGAATTAAAGTAGAAACATAGTTAATTAGTTAAGTGAATAGATGAATTGTTTGAGTGACGCCCTTGTGGAAATAGCTAATGATGGAGATTGAAAGACATAAGGTGTACAAAAATACCACCAACAGATTGTTCATCGCTAATTCACTCTCTCATCTTGCACCAAATGCTCTCATAGATCCACTCTCTCCTAACCGAGAGATAACACATGCACATACGCAAAAGGTCTCCATCTATTGGCATTCAAGACCGAAAATGATGCTATGGACACTTTTAGCATTCCACATCTTAAATATTTTTAGGTTGTTCACATATACATTGAACGCCCATCCGATTCCCTTGAAAGAGCTTATCTGGCTCACAGTCACCACCAACTGGTGGTGAAATAATCCTCGGTGCCTCTCAAGCCTACACAACTCATTTTGGTATCATTCTCACTTGTTGAATATATATTGATCATCTTCATTCAACATCCATAGAGGAACATGAGCTAAGAGTCTTGTCAATATTTATCCATCAAGAATTGTTGATGTGATGATGCTTCAATAGCTCACTTCAATGCATTGATCGGCTTGTGCGCTTGCAGTTATCTCCAATTTTTGCACATGCGCTACTTATCTTCTAGTCAGTTTGATTTGCTATCTTCATCTTTATGGTATAACCACATCTTACTATGTCAGATGCTCACATGCCACTGATACAAGCCTACACATATCAACCATGAATATTAAATCTAATGGACCAGATCTTTACGGCTTCACATGCTAACATGTTGGTATTGTTATGATGTACACCCACTACTAGGTTCATGTCATAGTTTGAATTTAGATGTCTTCCTTATTACAATGAAGATTATATACTTGGCCTCCCCTGCCCGTAGGTTTGTTGTTGCTGCTAGAAAAACAATATAAGATCTTTGCACTAGCTTTAGAAGTGAACTACAATCAGAGATTGGAACCTCCGCAAGGTCTACACCATTCCTCAATGAAAACTGAAATATAACTACACATGCAATACTTGTTTTTCAACCATCGGAAGTTGACTTATGCGGAGTCAACCAAGGTTATTTGCTTCGATCTATTAGTTTGATTCACACTAAAATATTACTCTAGCTTATGTTACCCCTTGAAGTGGGGGGACAATACATCCACTTGTTTATCAGTTGAGAGGTACTCTAAACTTCATCATTGGCTTCAATTTTTGGATGAATGGAGACAAAAAAGGCTAACTCACCCATACAGCCTTAAACATCGATGGAAAAGTCAAGTTCATGTGATAGGTTGGAGCTCGAACCATTCGGGTGATAATTAAACGATACAAAATTTCTTATATACTACTTCCTCCATAAAGAAATATAAGAGCGTTCAAATCACTAAAGTATTCATCTAAATGCTCTTATATTTCTTTGCCGAGGGAGTAGATAGATAATCAAGATCTTGTTCAATCTTAAATTTTGATTATCTCCATTCAATTGACTAATACATTCTGAAGTAGACCATGTAAACTAGAGTATGCTTTCCTTGATGTTTGCTCTGCGATGTTACCCCAGTTGCATGCTTTGATCACACAAATCAAAGAAAAAATGATAGTGATCTTCCTACTAAACTCTCAAAGTAAAGCCATGTCAAATCATGAAACATTATTTTAGATTTTTCTCAATCCCAATTATGTATAATCATGAGGTAGAGCGATAAGTGCATGATGTGCATCCATGAACTAACTATCATGCCCACAATTTGCGAAGGTATTTCCACTGAAACATTGCTATTACAAAATTCCCTGTCTAATACAGTGTGTAAATCAAGAAGGATCGACCGAATGTACTAGTAATTAGGTTAATGCAGGAGGGCTGCAGCTGGAGCAGTTTACAATACTTTGGTTGATGACTCCACCTAGGGCCGTTTACAAAAATCTAGTCTTTATCAAGTGGTTCATTGTTGAAAGGATGGTTCAACTTCTATCCAAACTATGAGAACTTGCATATTTGCAGACTTCACTCTTGACAAAGCCAATTGATAAATAGATGCCCCCAACATACAAGTAGATTTGTTATTATTGATATTGAGGCTTTTCAGTTATAAAGCGCCAGTTTTTTTTTTTGTACTTTTTTTTGATGGAGAGGTGATAACTCCTCACCCCTGTGTCCGTAGATCCATACAAGCACCATTAAAGTTCATGCAAGGCGAGGTAAACCATCCAAAAGCAAAGCATATTGAATACCGACAATACCATAACGATGAAAATACATGACCTAAACGTATATGATAGAGTCGTTGTTCCTCTGCAACAACACCTTTGAAAAGAAGGACACACTTGTGCCAACTTCAACAATACCAGCCTACAGGGTCCAACTAATCAAGGCTAGAATAACAACATGAAGACAATGCCTTCAACAAGGTAACGATGGAAGGATTTCGCAACTGGTACAACTAGTAAAGAACGATCATGGTTCTTGATGCCGAACATGAAATGGTGTTCCGATCACTATCTCATTTGGTTCTCAAACTGATTTTTATTTTGCAAGTGGCTTGAGTGCTGTTAAGATTTAGTTCAGTGCTTCATAATATTCATGCTTGCAACCCTGCTGTGCTCACCAGGACTTTGTTAATTATGTCCTAATAAGGTTGTTGCTGGAGTGTCGGGTTCTGAAAATATTTCTTCTCTAGCTTGCATTCTGCTCTGTAGCGCTATGTTTTCAAGAAGTTTCTTTCTCGGACTTGCATTGTGTTCCGAGGTGCTGGCTGGCTAGGTCCGCTTGTTGTGGTCATGAAAAGTTCATGTTCATCTGATCTGGCTGGTGTGGCCTGCTCCATGCGCAACGGCAGTGATCAATTGTGGTCCCGTGCACATGAGGCAGGATGGAGGTTCCTCGAGCGGATTCGGGTGAAAAACTTGCTCTTGGCTCGTTGCCAAGGCTGGTTTATGGAGGTGTTTTCTGTGTCATCCTCTTCTTGAAGGCATCGTCGTGGAGAAGTTCTAGACCCATATCCGTCACCTCCGGGGGAATCCCTAGATTAGTTGATCAGATGACGGTGGCGCTCTTGTGCCGTATCCCTCTTCGGGGCATCATTGTTGGAGGTATATATGCGTAGGCTCGAGGGACAAGTGGACGACATCTGTGATGGAGCGGCGCTCCATGTGATAGATCGACGACGTGAATTCTCGGTGGCATGGCGTGGTAGGGCCTCGACGATGAATGTGTGATGATTGACATGCGTAGGGAGGAGGTGTTGTCTGGCGTTGTGGTGACATAGACAGCAGGCTTGATAAGGTCGATGCATCAGTATTTGCTCTGAAGATGGATCGATGGAAGACGGCGGCGACGACCTATGAGAGTGTGTCAGACTATTTGTGGCCCAGACCTAGTATGTGGCTTGGTTGGGGTCTCCGCTTCAGATGTTAGGTTTTGGTGAGAGGTCCGGGTATTCAGCTCACACTTTCTGCACCCCTCATCAATGGATAGGCGTAGCGACAGATGTTGCCAAGATGGCGGCTTCAGACATATTGATATGTTATTTTGTAAAGTCTTTGTGAATAATTAATGAAGTGACTGCATGCATCTCCCCATGCAAAGGCCGGGTGTCATCCTCATTTTCTTAAAAAACATCTAACCTGGTTCTCTTCATGCTTAAATTTCTAAAGCACATGATACATTCCCAACTCTTGAATAACCTGATGTACTGATTGATATGCGTGTACATTTTTGAAGACTAACTATAAGGAGAGGAGCCCCTGGTGCTATCTATGCGTACATTTCTAATACCGTGATTTCAGTAGATAAGAGAGCATACCCAGATCCAAGTTTTCCCGATGAACAATGGTGCCGCTGCCATTGTCGTCGGGAGAAGACTGGTCTCGGAAACATCAAAAGGCTCCCCTCCCGCGTCGAAGCCCCGACCCCCGCGTCGCTCACATCGGGCGACACCGGGGAACCCTAGCCGCCGCCACCCAGAAACCCACCCACCGCCAGCTCCAGCGTCGCTGCTGCCGGACCCTGTGATGGTGGCGGTGGGGCAGTTCTTTGTTCTGGATACGTCCCTCCTCGAGTTCCCCTGCCCGTGCGTCCCCGCGCATCCTCGCCCTCCACCGCGGTGGCAGGGCGCTCCTCCCTAGCACTGCACCGTTCCCCTCCCCCTCCAGATCCGCTCTAGCGTGGGCCACCCCTCCTGCTGCTGCTTCTCCCTGCTTGTCTGGCGCGCCGACGTGGCCATGGCCCATGATGACCCACAAGTATAGGGGATCAATCATAGTCCTTTCGATAAGTAAGAGTGTCGAACCCAACAAGGAGCAGAAGGAAATGACAGGTAATGTCTGCAAGCACTGAAATTATAAGTAACAAGTAGTTTGATAGCAAGAAAATTTGTAATGAGTAAGTAACGGTAATGGTAAAAAAAAGGACAGCAAGGTGGCCCAATCCTTTTGAGGCAAAGGACAGGCCAAAACAGTCTCTTATGATAAGCAAAGTGTTCTTGAGGGTACACGGGAATTTCATGTAGTCACTTTCATCATGTTGGTTTGATTTGTGTTCGCTACTTTGATAATTTGATATCTGGGTGGACCGGTGCTTAGGTGCTATTCTTACTTGAACAAATCTCCTACTTATGATTAACCCCCTCGCAAGCATCTGCAACTATGAGAAAAGTATTAAGAATAAATCTACCCATAGCATTAAACTTTTGGATCCAAATCAGCCCCTTACGGAATAACGCATAAACTAGGGTTTAAGCTTCTGTCACTCTCGCAACCCATCATCTAATAACTACTCCACAATGCATTACCTTAGGCCCAAATATTGGTGAAGTGTCATGTAGTCAACGTTCACATGACACCAGTAAGGGAATCACGACATACATACCATCAAAATATCGAACACATATGAAGTTCACATGATTACTTGCAACAAGATTTCTCCCGTGACCTCAAGAACAAAAGTAACTACACACAAATGATAATCATCCTCAAGATCAAAGAGTTATTAAATAGCATAATGGATCTGAACATATGATCTTCCATTGAATAAACTATATATACTAATCAACTACAAGACGTAATCAACACTACTAGTCACCCACAAGTACCAATCTATAGTTTCGGTACAAAGATTGAACACAAGAGATGAACTAGGGTTTGAGAGGAGATGGTGCTGTTGAAGATGTTGATGGATATTGCCCTCCCCAAGATGGGAGAGTTGTTGGTGATGATGATGACGATGATTTCCCCCTCCGGGAGGGAAGTTCCCCCGGCGGAATCGCTCCGCTAGAGGGCAAAAGTGCTCCTGCCCAAGTTCCGCCTTGAGACGGCGGCCCTTCGTCCTGAAAGTCCTCTCCTGATTTTTTCTAGGTAAAAATGATTTAACCAGAAGATGGACACCGGAGGTGGCCGAGGAGGGCAGAACCCACCAGGGCGCGCCAGGGGGTTGTGCCCACCTGGTGGACCCCTTTGGTACTTATTTGCTCCAATAATTCTAATTTTTTCCATAAAAAATCCTAATGAATTTTCAGGTCACTTGGAGTTGTGCAGAATAGGTAGCCTGACGTAGGTTTTTCAGGTCCAGAATTCCAGCTGCCGGTATTCTCCCTCTTTGTGTGAACCTTGCATGTTATGAGAGAAAAGGCATTAGAATTACTCCAAAAAGCATTATTATGCAAAAAAACATCATAAATAACAGTAGGAAAACCTGATGCAAAATGGAGGTATCAACTCCCCCAAGCTTAGACCTCGCTTGTCCTCAAGCGAAAACCAAAATCGAAAAACATGTCCACATGCTTAGAGGGAGAGGTGTCGATAAAAACAAAATATGGACATAGAAGCATCATGTATATTATTATAACAACAACAAACTTTAACATAAAACTTTATCATAGAACTTGTATCATATTACTTCTATCATAGACTTCTCATGAACAAGTAACAATTCATCACAGCATCAAAGTATAAAGCATAAACTCTATCGAGAACCAACAAACTATGTTCTCAGTCAACTTTGCAACTACAATTAATCATCTTTCCAGGAAGGGTCATGTATTGGAGCCTTTTTGGCAAGTCCACATACTCAACCATCATATAGTCTTCTATGATTGCTAACACTCACCTCATACACATGAGCAAAAAGTTTCAACTGGACACATAGAAAGATAGGGGCTTATAGTTTTCACCACCCAACATATTCACCTCAAGGGTGATGTCAACAATAATAACTCATGCTACCCATATCCAACTGGATATATGTGCCTAGATCTTTCCTGACCACATGATTCTTGCCAAAAGAGAAAATAAAAAGGAATCGAGAGAAAAACTTTGACTATTGCATAAAAGTAAAATATAGGCCCTTCGCAGAGGGAAGCAGAGGTTGCCATGCACTTTTTTTTTGTATGCTCAATCTCTTAGTGCAAAAGAACGTCACGTTATATTGCCCCTTATGATAGCAACCTTTATTATGCAGTCCGTCGCTTTTATTCTTTGCCATCACAAGTTCGTACAATGCTGAATTTTCTCTTACACTAAATGATCCAACACTTTTAGAAGCAATTTTTATTGCCTTTTTGCACCGATGACAACTTACTTGAAGGATCTTACTCAGTCCTTAGGTAGGTATGGTGGACTCTCAAAATAAGATTTGGGTTTAAAGATTTTTGGATGCACAAGTAGTATCTCTAATTAGTGCGGAATTTTTGGCCAGCTAAGATGGGGGACAAGCACCACATGTTGAAGGATCTATGACAATATAACTTCTATGTGAATATGAACAAACATAAATCATTACATTGTCTTCCTTGTCCAACGTCAACAATTTTGGCATATAACATTTTGATGGGGGCTCACAATCACAAAAGATGTCTAAGATAGTATATTTGCATGTGAATCTTCTCTTCCCTTGTTAATTCTTTCATGAATTGCATCATTGACCAATGCTATGTTTGTCAATCTCCAATAAAATTTTCTACTTATACTCTTCTTATGTGATGTCATTACTTACCATAAGATTAGCATGTGATCCTTTTCATTTATTTCTTTTCTTTTTATTAAACATGGAAGTAAAGAAAACTAAACTTTATTATATATCTCGCACACGATTACAAAGATAGATCACTAAGCAAACACTCGAAAAGAAAGTATCAAACTAAATTTTTATTCATCTAAAGCAAAAGATAAATACGGATCGAACTAAGATAAGTAAAGGTAAAAGATAATGGAGGTGATACGATATCGGGGCACCTCCCCCAAGGTTGGCACAAGCCGAGGGGAGTGCCCATACCTGATACTCAATTCTCCTTTGGTGATGAAGATGGAGGTGGTGGCGATGAAGTAGTAGCAATCTTATCCTTGGGTTTCATGGCAAGGGCTCACCATCATAAGAGGAGGAGTGAGTCTCACGGGTCCTGCAACTGGTAGCCAAACTCATACCTTTAAACCTTGCCTCATATTCAAAGACTTGGTTTTGGAGATCATAGATCTGGCTTTGGAGGAACTTGATTTGCTCGTTGAAGGTGAAGACGATGTCCTTCATGGACTTGCCATCCACCTTGAGATCACGGGTGTAGTCCGCGATCATGAGGTGATTGGCATTGAGTCCACATTCCACTATCCCCTTGCACCGAAAGACTTCCTGCTCCATAGCTTCAAGCCTAGCCTCCACGGATCCCGTCCCTTGGGTCCTTGCACATTGCGGATGTGGAGCACCCCCTCATGTATATGGATAGCTTGAGGGTGCTGCATAACCTTCCACAAATATGGGTTGATGACGTTCTCGAAGAACTTGTCCTTGGAGGAGCTCGAAGCGGCCATTGTGAACTAGATCTGTCAGAAAACAACAAGGAAAAGAAAACATAAGATTTCTCAGTGATACAATGGTCAATGTGTTGGGGGGGGGTATATAAAGATTTTTTATCTTGGGAAACAAGCAAATGGAAGAAAAAGGAGTTCGGAAGGTACCCGAGGTGGGCACAACCCACCTGGGCACGCCTGGCTTACCAGGCGCGCCCTGGTGTCTTGTGCCCACCAAGGTTGCCTTCCCGGTAGTTTCTTACTTTCCTAATTTTTGTTATATTCCAAAACGGACAAAAAATATTTTTGCAGATTTTTCGGAGTCCGTTTACTTACCGTATCACCTCCTTTTTTCACGATTCTGGAGTGTTCCGGAAGGTTTCTTTCATGTGTTCTTTCGGTGTCATAGTTTGGATAATATTGCTTTCAACATTAATGGGCGTACCTGAGATATATTGTTGTATTCGTTGCCCATTAACAACCTTCGGGTTAGTACCTTCGACATTATTTATTTTGATGGCTCCAGATTGATAAACCTCCTCGATAACATAGGGTCCTTCCCATTTGGAGAGGAGTTTTCCTGCAAAGAATTTGAAAGGAGAGTTGTACAAAAGAACATATTCTCCAACCTTGAACTCACGCTTTTGGATTCTCTTATCATGCCATCTTTTAACTTTTTCTTTAATTAACTTGGCATTTTCATAAGCTTGGGTTCTCCATTCATCTAGTGAGCTAATATCAAATAACCTCTTTTCACCAGCAAGTTTGAAATCATAGTTGAGTTCTTTAATTTCCCAATATACTTTATGTTCTAACTCAAGAGGCAAATGACAAGCTTTTCCATGAACCATTTTATACGGAGACATACCCATAGGCTTTTTATATGCTATTTTGTAAGCCCAATGTGCATCATCTAATTTCTTATACCAATTATTTCGGGACCTATTGATAGTTTTTTGTAATATTAACTTTCTTTCTCTATTGCTAAGTTCAACCTGACCACTAGACTGAGGATGATAGGGTGATGCAGTTATATGTTTAACATCATACTTAGCAAGCATTTTGCGGAAAGCACCATGAATAAAGTGTGAACCACCATCAGTTATTAAATATCTAGGGACTCCAAACCTTGGGAAAATGACTTCCTTAAGCATTTTAATATAGGTGTTGTGCTCAGCACTACTAGTTGGATAGCTTCTACCCACTTAGTAACATAATCAACAACAACCAAAATATGTGTATACCTATTAGAGAAAGGAAAAGGTCCCATGTAATCAAATCCCCAAACATCAAATGGTTCAACAACAAGTGAATAATTTATAGGCATTTCTTGATGCTTACCAATATTTCCAATTCTTTGACATTCATCACAAAATAAAACAAACTTACGGGCATCTTTGAAGAGAGTAGGGCAATAAAAACCAGATTGCAATACCTTGTGAGCAGTTCTATCCCCCGCATGATGTCCTCCATAAGCTTCAGAGTGACATTTCCGTTGGATTTGTCCCTGTTCATGCTTAGGTACACAACGTAAAATAATACCATCTACTACTTATTTATAAAGATGTGGGTCATCCCAAAAGTAATTGTCTTAAACCATAGAAGATTTTTTTTTCTTTTGTTGGTATGTGACACTAGGTGGTATGTATTTAGCAATAATATAATTAGCATAGTCAACATACTAAGGAGCGTTATGATAATCATTTATTGCAGCTAATTGTTCATCAGGAAAACTATCATTAATAGGTTGTGGGTCATCAAGAATATTTTCTAACCTAGACAAGTTATCAATCACGGGGTTCTCAGCTCCTTTTCTATCAGTGATATGTAAGTCAAATTCTTGTAACAAGAGAACCCACCTAATGAGTCTCGGTTTAGCATCTTTCTTTTCCATAAGATATTTTGTAGCAACATGATCAGTGTGAACAATCACTTTAGAATCAACAATGTAAGATCTAAATTTATCACAAGCAAACACGACTGCTAAGAATTCTTTTTCAGTAGTAGCATAATTGCGTTAGGCACTGTCCAGAGTTTTACTAGCATAATGAATAACATTTAATTTCTTATCAACTATTTTTCCTAGAACAACACCAACATCATAATCACTAGCATCACACATAATTTCAAAAGGCAAGTTCCAATATGGTGATTGAACAATAGGTGCAGAAATTAAGGCTTTCTTAAGTGTTTCAAAGGCTTCTACACAATCATCATCAAAAACAAATGGAACATCCATTTGTAAAAGATTTGTAAGAGGCCTAGAAATTTTAGAGAAGTCTTTAATAAACCTCCTATAGAAACCAGCATGACCAAGGAAACTATGAATACCTTTGATATCTTTGGGACATGACATTTTCTCAATCACATCAACCTTAGCTTTATCCACTTCAATACCATGTTGAAAAATTTGATGTCCCAAGACAATACCTTCATTAACCATAAAGTGGCACTTCTCCCAATTCAAGACAAGATTAGTTTGCTCACATCTCTGCAAAACTCGATCAAGGTAGCTTAAGCAATCATCAAAAGAGGTTCCGTAAATGGAGAAATCATCCATGAAAACCTCAACAATCTTTTCACAAAAGTAAGAGAATATAACAGTCATACATCTTTGAAAGGTAGCAGGTGCATTGCATAAACCAAAAGGCATACATCTATAAGCATATGTTCTGAAAGGACAAGTACAGGTGGTTTTCTCTTGATCAGGTTGTGAAACAGGTATTTGAGAAAAAGCAGAATATCCATCAAGGACACAAACGTGTGTGTGCTTAGACAATCTTTCTAACATTTGATCAATAAAAGGCAGAGGGTAATGATCTTTTCTAGTAGCTTTATTTAATTTTCGAAAATCGATTACCATTCTATAACCAGTGACAATTCTTTGTGGAATAAGTTCATTCTTATCATTAGGAACAACGGTAGTACCTCCCTTTTTAGGGACACAATGAACGAGACTTACCGATCTACTATTAGCTATGGGATATATTATACATATTCCATAAGCTTCAATATTTCTGTTCTTACCACTTCTTTCATTTTAGGATTTAAACATCGTTGGTGATCAACAACGGGTTTAGCATCTGGTTACAGATTAATTTTGTGCTGACAGAGAGTGGGACTAATACCCTTTAAATCATCAAGAGTATATCCAATGGCAACTCGATGCTTCTTCATAACCTTCAATAATCTTTCTTCTTCATGTTCTGAAAGGTTAGCACTAATAATAACAGGATATATCTTTTTCTCATCAAGATAAGCATATTTCAAAGTGTTTGGAAATTGTTTTAATTCAAACACGGGATCACCTTTAGGTGGAGGAGGACCTCCTAGAGTTTCAATAGGCAAATTGTGTTTAAGCAGAGGTCATTGTTCAAAGAAATTTTTATCTATTTCATTTCTTTCATGCAGATGCATATCATTTTCATGATCTAGCAAATATTTTTCTAGAGGATCAGTAGGAGGCACGGTAATAGAATCAAGACCAATTATTTCATCCTTACTAGAAATTTCTTTCTTATGATGTTTTCTACTAAACTTGGAAAAATTAAACTCAAGAGACTCATCACCAAAACTAACACCGACAGTTTGTTTCTCACAATCTATTTTAGAATTAATGGTGTTCAACAAAGGTCTACCAAAGATAATGGGACAAAAGTCATCTTGTGGGGAACCAAGAAAAAGAAAATCAGTAGGGTATTTTATTTTCCCACACAATACTTCAACATCTCTAACAATCCCAAGTGGTGTGATGGTGTCTCTATTACCAAGTTTAATAGTAACATCTATGTCTTCTATTTCAGCGGGTGCTATATCATTCTTAATTTCTTGATATAAGGAAAAAGGAATAGCGCTCACACTGGCACCTATGTCGCATAAACCATGATAACAGTGATCTCCTATTTTAGCTGAGACAACAGGCATGCCAACAACAGGTCTATGTTTATCATTTTCATCGGGTTTGGAAATTCTAGCAGCTTCATCACATAAGTAAATAACATCCCATGTATATTCTTAACCAAGAGATCTCTAACCGTAGCAACACTAGGTTCTACTTTGATTTTTTCAGCAGGTTTGGAAGTTCTAATATAACTTTTGTTGACCACAGTTGAAACTTTAGCATGTTCCTTTATCCTAATAGGGAAAGGTGGTTTTTCAATATAAGTAGTAGGAACAACTGGATCAACATTATAAATAATACTTTCATCTTTAGCTATTAGTGGTTCTTTAATTTCTTCTGACAGGTGGGTGATCTTTAAACCATTTCTCCTTAGGGAGGTCAACGTGAGTAGGAAATGATTCACAAAAGGACGCTACTATCTCAAAGTCAAGTCCATATTTAGTGCAAAAGTTTTGAAAAGCATCGGTATTCATAAAAGATTTAACACAATCATACTTAAGCTTAATACCTGACTCTTTACCTTCGTCGAATTTCCAATCTTCAGAGTTGCATTTAATTCCCTATAAAAGATCCCACCAGAAGTCAATAGTCTTCTTCATAAAGGAACCAGTACAAGAGGTATCAAGCATGGATCGATCATTATGAGAAAGCTGAGCATAAAAATTCAGAATAATAATTTCTCTTGATAGCTCATGATTGGGACATGAATATGACATTGACTTAAGCCTCCCCCAAGCTAGAGCGATACTTTCTCCTTCATGAGGACAATATATATATATATAATTCTGATCATGATGAACTAGATGCGTAGGATAATTTTTTTTGGGTGAAATTCCAATTTCAATCGATTCCAATTCCAGGATCTAATATCATCGCATAGCCTATACCATGCCAATGCTTTTCCCTTCGAAGATAAAGGGAAAACATTCTTCTTAGCTTCATCTCTAGGTAAACCTGCAAGCTTAAATAATCCACAAATTTTATCCACATATAGCAAGTGCATATCAGGATGTTCGGTTCTGTCTCCTGCATAAGGATTAGCTAGCAATTGTTCTATCATACCCAAAGGAATTTCATAACCAATATTTTTAGTAGGTGCAGTAGGTTGAGGAGTGACTAATTGTGGTTCCGGTCGAGGTGAAGATACCCCGAACAAACCCCTCAAAGGATTGTTCTCCATAGTAACAAGTGACAATAAATTTCAGCACATAGTAATAATTTTTTCTTACCAATTTCCACTTACCAAGAGAGCTTCACTCCCCGGCAGCGGCACCAGAAAAGAGCCTTGATGACCCACAAGCATCAGGGATCAATCGTAGTCCTTTCGATAAGTAAGAGTGTCAAACCCAACGAGGAACAGAAGGAAATGACAAGCAGTTTTTACCAAGGTAATGTCTGCAAGCACTGAAATTATAAGTAATGAGTAGTTTGATAGCAAGATAATTTGTAACGAGAAAGTAACTGTAATGGTAACAAAAGTGCAGCAAGGTGGACCAATCCTTTTGAGGCAAAGGACATGCCAAAACGGTCTCTTATGATAAGCAAAGTGTTCTTGAGGGTACACGGGAATTTCATCTAGTCACTTTCATCATGTTGGTTTGATTTGTGTTTGCTACTTTGATAATTTGATATGTGGGTGGACTGGTGCTTAGGTGCTGTTCTTACTTGAACAAACCTCGTACTTATGATTAACCCCCTCGCAAGCATCCACAACTACGAGAAAAGTATTAAGAATAAATCTAACCATAACATTAAACTTTTGGATCCAAATCAGCCCCTTATGGATAGCGCATAAACTAGGGTTTAAGCTTCTGTCACTCTCGCAACCCATCATCTAATAACTACTCCACAATGCATTCCCTTAGGCCCAAATATGGTGAAGTGTCATGTCGTCGACGTTCACATGACACCACTAAGGGAGTCACAACATACATACCATCAAAATATCGAACACATATCAAGTTCAGATGATTACTTGCAACAAGATTTCTCCCATGACCTCAAGAAAAAAAGTAACTAATCACAAATGATAATCATGCTTAAGATCATAGGGGTATTAATTAGCCTAATGGATCTGAATATATAATCTCCACCGAATAAACCATATAGTAATCAACTACGAGCTGTAATCAACACTACTAGTCACCCACAAGTACCAGTCTATAGTTCCGGTACGAAGACTAAACACAAGAGATGAACTAGGGTTTGAGAGGAGATGGTGTTGTTGAAGATATTGATGGAGATTGCCCTCCCGAAGATGGGAGAGTTGTTGGTGATGATGATGACGATGGTTTCCCCCTCCAGGAGGGAAGTTCCCGCGGCGGAATCGCTCCGCCGGAGGGAAAAAGTGCTCCTGCCCATGTTCTGCCTTGAGACGGTGACCCTTCGTCCCGAAAGTCCTCTCTTGATTTTTTAAAATGACTTATATACCAGAAGATGGGCACCGGAGGTGAGCTGAGGAGGGCACAACCCACCAGGGCGCGCCTGGGCTCCCTGGCATGCCCAGGTGGGTTGTGCCCACCTGGTGGGCCCCTCTGGTACTTATTTGCTCCAATAATTCTTATTTATTCCATAAAAAATCCTCGTGAAGTTTCAGCTCATTTGGAGTTGTGAAGAATAGGTAGCCCGATGTAGCTTTTTCAGGTCCGGAATTCCGGCTACCGGTATTCTCCCTCTTTGTGTGAACCTTGCATATTATGAGAGAAAAGGCACTAGAATTACTCCAAAAAGCATTATTATGCATAAAAACATCATAAATAACAATACAAAAACATGGTACAAAATGGACGTATCAGCCCGCGGTAGCTCCTTCCTCGCCCCTGGACCCCCTAGGCTCGATGGCGCATCGTCTCTCTTGCTGCTGTTGGCTGTGTGTTCGTGGGGGGCCTGGGTGGAGGGCTTTGGCCGGGTTGGCCAAGACTAGCCCTACCTCAGGGTAGGCCAATGTCTCCGATGGCGTCGTCTTTTGGGCTGCGGCTCCGGCTACGGCGAGATGGTTTTGTGTGGTCCCGGTGGATTTTCTTGGCGGGCGCTTGGCTCTTCGTGGTGGATTTGTGATGACCCACAAGTATAGGGGATTGATACGTCCATTATGCAACATGATTTCCAACTGTTATTTATAATGTTTTTATGTATAATAATGCTTTATGGAGTAATTCTAATGCCTTTTCTCTCATATTATGCAAGGTTTACACAAAGAGGGAGAATGCCGGCAGCTGGAATTCTCAACCTGAAAAAGCTATGTCAGAGTTGCCTATTCTTCACATCTCCAAATGAGCTAAAAATTTATGGAGAATTGTTTTGGAATATGTACAAAATACTGGAGCAAATAACTACCGGAGGGGGGCACCTGGTGACCACAAGACACCAGGGCGCGCCAGGCCCCCTAGGCGCGCCTTGGTGGGTTGTGGTTAGCCTGGCCCACCTCCGGTGCCCATATTCTGGTATATAAGTCAGTTTGACATAGAAACAATAAGGGGAGGACTTTTGGGACCGAGTGCCACCGCCTCGAGGCCGAACTTGGGCAGGAGCACTTTTGCCCTCCGGTGGAGCAATTCCGCCAGGGGAACTTCCCTCCCGGAGGGGGAAATCAAAGTTATCATCATCACCAACAACCCTATCATCTTTGGGAGGCCAATCTTCATCAACATCTTCAACAGCACCATCTCCTCTCAAACCCTAGTTCATCTCTTGTGTTCAATCTTTGTACCGGAACCTCAGATTGGTACCTGTGGGTGACTAGTAGTGTTGATTACATCTTGTAGTTGATTACCATATGGTTTATTTGGTGGAAGATAATATGTTCAGATCCATTATGCTATTTAATACCCTTCTGATCTTGAACATGAATATCATTTATGAGTAGTTACTTTTGTTCTTGAGGTCATGGGAGAAGTCATGTTGCAAGTAATCATGTGAAGTTGATATGTGTTTGATATTTCGATGATATGTATGTTGTGATTCCCTTAGTGGTGTCATGTGAACGTTGACTACATGGCACTTCACCATCTTTGGGCCTAAGGGAATGCATTGTGGAGTAGTTATTAGATGGTGGGTTGCTAGAGTGACAGAAGCTTAAACCCTAGTTTATGCGCTACTTCATAAGGGACTGATTTGGATCCATATGTTTAATCCTACGGTTAGATTTTATCTTAATACTTTTCTCATAGTTGCGGATGCTTGTGAGGGGGTTAATCATAGGAGATTTGTTCAAGTAAGAACAACACCTAAGCACCGGTCCACCCACATATCAAATAATCAAAGTAGCGAACACGAATCATACCAACATGATGAAAGTGACATGGTGAAATTCCCGTGTGCCCTCAAGAATGCGTTGCTTATTATAAGAGACCATTTTGGCCTCTCCTTTGCCACAAAAGGATTGGGATACCTTTCTGCACTTTATTTACCGTTATCTTTACTTGCTTGTTACAAATTATCTTGCTATCAAACTACCTGTTACCGACAATTTTAGTGCTTGCAGAAATTACCTTGTTGAAAACCACTTGTCATTTTGTTCTGCTCCTCGTTGGATTCAACACTCTTACTTACCAAAAGGACTAAGATTGATCCCCTATACTTGTGGGTCATCAAGACTCTTTTCTGGCGCCGTTGCTGGGGAGTGAAGCGCTCTTGGTAAGGAAAAATTTATATAGTGTGCTAAAATTTATTTTCACCTGTTACTATGGAAAGCAATCCTTTGAGGGGTTTGTTTGGGGTATCTTCACCTCGATGGGAAGCACAATTAGTTGCACCTCAACCTACTGCACCTACTAAAAATATTGGTTATGAAATTCCTTCGGGTATGATAGAACAACTGCTAGCTAATCCTTATGCAGGAGACGAAACTAAACATCCTGATATGCATTTGATATATGTGGATTAGTTTAGTTTGTAGGATTACCCAAAGATGAAGCTTAGAAGAAGGTCTTCCCTTTATTTTTGAATGGAAAGGCATTGGCATGGTAAAGGCTATGCGATGATATTGGATATTGGAACTGGAATCGATTGAAATTGGAATTTCACCAAAAAATTAATCCTATGCATCTAGTTCATCATGATCGGAATTATATATATAATTTTTGGCCTCATGAAGGAGAAAGTACGACTCTATCTTGGGTGAGGCTTAAGTGTTATATTCATGCCCCAATCATGAGCTCTCAAGAGAAATTATTATTCAGAATTTTTATGCTCAGCTTTCTCATGATGATCAATCCATGCTCGATACTTCTTGTACTGGTTCTTTTATGAAGAAGACTGTCGATTTCAAGTGGGATCTCTTAGAAAGAATTAAGCACAACTTTGAAACAAAGATTATGAACTCGATGAAGGTAAAGAGTCAGGTATGAAGCTCGAGTTTGATTGTGTTAAATCTTTTACTAATACCGATGCTTTTCAAAAGTTTAGCACCAAATATGGACTTGACTCTGAGATAGTAGCCTCTTTCTATGAATCATTTTCTACTCATGTTGATCTCCCTAAGGAGAAGTGGTTTAAATATCATCCTCTTATTAAAGAAGAAATTAAAAAAACCGGTTTAGCTAAAGATGAGACTATCATTTACAATGTTGATCCAGTTGTGCCAACTCCTTATATTGAAAAACTATCTTTCCCTGTTAGGATAAAGGAACATACTAAAGTATCAAGTATGGTTCACAAAAGTAATATTAACGCACCTAAACCCTCTGAAAAAATTAAAGTAGAACCTAGTGTTGCTATGCTTAAAGATCTCTTGGTAGAAAATATTGATGGGCATGTTATTTACTTCTGTGATGAAGCTGCTAGAATTGCCAAACCCGATGGAAAAGATAAATATAGACCCATAGTTGGCATGCCTGCTGTCTCAGTTAAAATTGAAGATCATTGATATCATGGTTTATGTGACTTGGGAGCTAGTATGAGTGCTATTCCTTTTACTCTTTACCAATAAACTATGAATGTCATAGCATCTGCTGAAATGGAAGACATAGATGCTACTATTCAACTTGCTAATAGAGACACCATCACTCTACTTGGGATAGTTAGAGATGTTGAAGTCTTGTGTGAGAAAATAAAATACCCTACTGAGTTTTTAGTTCTTGGTTCCCCACAAGATGATTTTTGTCCCATTATGTTTGGTAGACCCTTCTTGAGCACCTCTAATGCTATGATAAATTGTGAAAAACAAACTGTCGGTGTCAGTCTTGGTGATGAGTCTCATGAGTTTAATTTCTCCAAGTTTAGTAGACAACCTCGTAATAAAGAATTATATAGTAAGGATGAAATAATTGGTCTTGTTTCTATTGTTGTGCCTCCTACTGATCCAGTAGAACAATATTTGCTAGACCATGAAAATGATATGCACTTTCGCGAAAGAAATGAAATAGATAAAATATTCTTTGAACAACAACCAATCCTAAAACACAATTTGCCTATTGAAACTCTAGGAGGTCCTCCTCCACCTACAGGTGATCCGGTGTTTGAATTAAAACAATTGCCTGACACTTTGAAGTATGCTTATTTGATGAGAAAAAAATATATCCTGTTATTATTAGTTCTAACCTTTCAGAACATGAAGAAGAAAGATTACTGAAAATTCTGGGGAAGCACCGTGCTACTATTGGATATACTCTTGATGATCTTAAGGGCATTAGTCCCACTCTATGTCAGCACAAGATCAATATGGAACCTGATGCTAAACCCGTTGTTGATCATCAAAGACGATTGAATCCTAAGATGAAAGAAGTGGTAAGAATTGAAGTACTAAAGCTTCTGAAAGCAGGTATAATCTATGCTATAGCTGATAGTAGATGGGTAAGTCCTGTTCATTGTGTCCCAAAGAAAGGAGGTACAACTGTTGTTCCTAATGATGAAAATGAACTTATTCCACAAAGAATTGTTACTGGCTATAGAATGGTAATTGATTACAGAAAATTAAACAAAGCTACTAGAAAAGTTCATTACTCTCTACCTTTTATTAATCAAATGTTAGAAAGATTATCTAAGCACACACACTTTTGTTTTCTTGATGGATATTCTGGTTTATCTCAAATACATGTGTCACAACCTGATCAAGAGAAAACCACCTTTACTTGTCCCTTTGGAACTTATGCTTATAGACGTCTACCTTTTGGTTTATGCAATGCACCTGCTACCTTTCAAAAATGTATGACTGCTATATTCTCTGGTTTTTGTGAAAAGATTATTGAGGTTTTCATGGATGATTTTTCCATTTACGAAACTTCTTTTGATAATTGTTTAAGCAGCCTTGATCGAGTTTTGCAAAGATGTGAGCAAACTAATCTTGTCTTGAATTGGGAGAAGTGCCACTTATGGTTAATGAAGGTATTGGCTTGGGGCATAAAATTTCTGAACGAGGTACTGAGGTGGATAAAGCTAAAGTTGATGCAATTGAGAAAATGTCATGTCCTAAAGATATCAAAGGTATTCGTAGTTTCCTCGGTCATGCTGGTTTCTATAGGAGGTTTGTTAAAGACTTCTCTAAAATTTCTAGGCCTCTTACTAATCTTTTACAAAAGGATGTTCCATTTGTTTTTGAGGATGATTTTGTAGAAGCATTTGAAACACTTAAGGAAGCCTTAACTTCTGCACCTATTGTTCAACCACCTGATTGGAACTTGCCTTTTGAAATTATGTGTGATGCTAGTGATTATGTTGGTGTTGTTCTGGGGCAAAGAGTTGAAGAAATTAAATGTTATCCATTATGCTAGCAAAACTCTAGACAGTGCCCAAAGAAATTATGCTACTGCTGAAAAAGAATTTTTAGCAGTTGTGTTTGCTTGTGATAAATTGAGATCTTACATTTTTGCTAAATATAAACCACCTACCTTCACATACCTGCAAAGGAAAAAAAATCTTCTATGATTTAAGACATCACTTTTGGGATGGCCCACATGTTTATAAGGAGGGAGTAGATGATATTATTAGGCATTATGTACTTGAGCATGAACATGAACAAATCTTACGGAAATGTCACTCCAAAGCTTATGGGGGACATCATGCGGGAGATAGATCTGCTCACAAGGTATTGCAATCTGGTTTTTATTGGCCTACTCTTTTCAAGGATGCCCAGTTTGTCTTGTCTTGTGATGAATGCCAAAGAATTGGTAATATCAGTATGAATTATTCACTTGTTGTTGAACCATTCGATGTCTGGAGTTTTGATTATATGGGACCTTTTCCTTCCTCTAATGGGTATACGCATATTTTGGTTGCTGCTGATTATGTTTCTAAGTGGGTAGAAGCTATTCCAACTACTAGTGCTGATCACAACACTTCCATTAAAATGCTTAAAGAAGTTATTTTCCCAAGGTTTGGAGTCCCTAGATATTTAATGACTGATGGTGGTTCACACTTTATTAATGGTGCTTTCCGTAAAATGCTTGCTAAATACGATGTTAACCATAGAATTGCATCATCCTATCATCCTCAATCTAGTGGTCAAGTTGAACTTAGCAATAGAGAAATAAAACTAGTATTACAAAGCACTGTCAATAGGTCCCAAAAGAATTGGTCTAAGAAATTGGATGATGCACTTTGGGTCTATAGAACAGCTTATAAAAATCCTATGGGTATGTCTCCATACAAAATGGTTTATGGAAAAGCTTGTCATTTGCCTCTTGAGTTAGAACATAAAGCATATTGGGCAACCAAAGAACTTAATTATGATTTCAAATTTGCCGGTGAAAAGAGGTTATTTGATATTAGCTCACTAGATGAATGGAGAACCCAATCTTATGAAAATGCCAAATTATTTAAAGAATATTTTTTAAGAGATGACATGATAAAAGAATCCAAAAGCGGGAATTCAAAGTTGGAGAATATGTTCTTTTGTACAACTCTCATTTTAGATTCTTTGCAGGAAAACTTCTCTCTAAATGGGAAGGACCATATATTATCCAAGAGGTGTATCATCTATTAAAATTAATAATGTCAAAGGTACTGACCCGAAGGTGGTCAATGGACAAAGAATTAAATACTATATCTCAGGACACCTATTAATGTTGAAAGCAATATTATTCAAAGCATGACACCAGAGGAACACATAAAAAACCTTCCAGAACTCTAAAAAAGAGGAGGTACGTGATACGGTAAGTATACGGACTCCAAAAAATCCGCAAAAATATTTTCTATCGGTTTTGGAATATTAGAAAAATTAGGAAAATAAGAAATAACCATGAAGGCAACCGAGGAGGGCACAAGACACCAGGGAGCGCCTGCCTTGCCTGGCGCGCCCAGGTGTGTTGTTGCCCACCTCGGGAATCTTCCTGACTGTTTTCCTTCCATATTCTTGTTTCCCAAGATAATAAATCTCTATATATACCCCCGAACGATCTGACCACCGCATCGAAGAAAAACCTTCTGTTCTTGTTTGGTGTTGTTTTTCCCATAAGATCTAAATCACCATGGCTCCACCAAGCTCCTCCAAGGACAAGTTCTTCGAGAAGGTCATCAACCCGTATTCACGGGAGGTGATGCAGCATCCTCAAGCCATTGAGATGCGTGAGGGGGTGCTATCCGGGATGTTCAAGGGCCCAAGAAGACGGGGACCTTGGAGGCCAGGCTCGAAGTGGTGGAACAAGACATCTTCAAGTGCAAAGGGATGGTGGAGCGTGGACTTAGCACCAATCACTCCATGATCACGTAATTTACCCGTGACCACATGGTGGATGGCCGGTCCATGAAGGACATTGTCTTCATCTTCAATGAGCAAATCAACTTTCTGCAAAGCCAAATCTTTGATCTCCAAAACCAGGTTTTTGAGTATGAAGCAAGATTTAAAGGTATGAGTTTAGCTGCTAGTTGCAGGACTCGAGAGACTCATGCATCATATTTTGATGGTGAGCCCTGCTACGTCTTGAGCTTGCGTTGGTTTTCCTTGAATAGGAAAGGGTGATGCAGCAATAGTAGCATAAGTATTTCCCTCAGTTTTTGAGAACCAAGGTATCAATCCAGTAGGAGGCTCCTCAAAAGTCCCACGCACCTACACAAACAAACAAAGAACTCGCAACCAACGCAATAAAGGGGTTGTCAATCCCTTCACGACCACTTGCGAAAGTGAGATCTGATAGAGATAGTATGATAGGATAAATATATTTTTGCTATTTTATAATATAGATTGGAAAAGTAAAGATGCAAATAAAAGTAGATTGAAATCTTATATGATAAAAGATAGACCCGGGGGGCATAGGTTTCACTAGTGGCTTCTCTCAAGATAGCATAAGTATTATGGTGGGTGAACAAATTATTGTCGAGCAATTTATAGAAAAGCGAATAATTATGAGATTATCTAGGCTTGATCATGTATATAGGCATCACGTCTGCGACAAGTAGACCGACTCCTGCCTGCATCTACTACTATTACTCCACACATCGACCGCTATCCAACATGCATCTAGAGTATTAAGTTCATAAGAACAGAGTACCGCATTAAGAAAGATGACATGATGTAGAGGGATAAACTCATGCAATATGATATAAACCCCATCATTTTATCCTTGATGGCAACAATACAATACGTGCCTTGCAACCCCTATTGTCACTTGGTAAGGACACCGCAAGATTGAACCCAAAGCTAAGCACTTCTCCCATGGCAAGAAAGATCAATCTAGTAGGCCAAACCAAACTGATAATTCGAAGAGACTTGCAAAGATAACTCAATCATACATAAAAGAATTCAGAGGAGATTCAAATATTTCTCATAGATAAACTTGATCATAAACCCACAATTCATCGGATCTCGAAAAACGCACCGCAAAAAGAGTTACATCGAATAGATCTCCACAAGAGAGGGGGAGAACATGGTATTGAAATCCAAAAAGAGAGAAGAAGCCATCTAGCTAATAACTATGGACCCGAAGGTAAACTACTCACAACTCATCGGAGGGGCTATGATGTTGATGTAGAAGCCCTCCGTGGTTGATTCCCCCTCCGGCGGAGCCCCGGCGAAGGCTCCAAGATGGGATCTCATGGATACAGAAGGTTACGGTGGTGTAAATTGTTTTTCGTTGGCTTTCTGGATGTTTTCGGGGTACGAGGGTATATATAGGAGGAAGAAGTTGTCGGTGGCCGCCCGAGGGGCCCACGAGATAAGGGGGCGCGCCCTGTAGGGGTGGGCGCGCCCTCCACCCTCGTGGCCGCCTCGGCTGCTTCTTGGCTTGCACTCCAAGTCCTCTGGATCACGTTCGTTCCAAAAATCACGCTCCTGAAGGTTTCATTCCATTTGGACTCCGTTTGATATTCCTTTTCTTCGAAATACTGAAATAGGCAAAAAGAACAGCAATACGGGCTGGGCCTCCGGTTAGTAGGTTAGTCCCAAAAATGATATAAATGTGTAAAATAAACCCATAAACATCCAAAAGGGGTAATATAATAGCATGGAACAATAAAAAATTATAGATACGTTGGAGACGTATCAAGAATCCCCAAGCTTAATTCCTGCTCGTCCTTGAGTAGGTGAATGATAAAAAACAGAATTTTTGATGTGGAATGCTACCTAGCATAATTCTCGATGTAATTTTCTTTATTGTGGCATGAATGTTCAGATCCAAATGATTCAAAATAAAAGTTCATATTGACATAAGAAATAGTAATACTTCAAGCATACTAATAAAAGCAATCATGTCTTCTTAAAATAACATGGCTAAAGAAAGTTCATCCCTACAAAATCATATAGTTAGGCTATGCTTCATTTTTGTCACACAAAAATGCTCCCAAATTCTACACCCCCGATGACAAGCCAAGAAATTGTTTCGTACTTAAATAATCTCAAACTTTTTCAACTTTCACGCAATACATGAGCGTGAGCCATGGATATAGCACTATGGGTGGAATAGAATATGATGATGGGGATTGTGTGGAGAAGACAAAAAAGGAGAAAGTCTCACATTGACAAGGATAATCAACGGGCTATGGAGATGCCCATCAATTGATGTCAACATGAGGAGTAGGGATTGCCATGCAACGGATGCACTAGAGCTATAAATGAATGAAAAGCTCAACAAAAGAAAACTAGTGGGTGTGCATCCAACTTGCTTGCTCACGAAGACCTAGGGCATTTGAGGAAGCCCATTGTTGGAATATACAAGCCAAGTTCTATAATGAAAAAAATTCCCACTAGTATATGAAAGTGACAACATATGAGACTCTCTATATGAAGAACATGGTGCTACTTTTAAGAACAATATATGAGACTCTCTATATGAAGGACATGGTGCTACTTTGAAGCACAAGTGTGGAAAAAAAGAGATAGTAACATTGCCCCTTTTTCTTTTCTTTTTTTTCTTCCTTTTTTGGGCCTTTTTTTTCTTTGGCCTTTTTTTCTTTGCCTTTCTTTTTTTCTTTTGGCCTTTCTTTTTTTCTTTTCGGGAACAATGCTCTAATAATGATGATCATCACACTTTTATTGATTTACAACACATGAATTACAACTCAAAACTAGAACAAGATATGACTCTATATGAATGCCTCCGGCGGTGTACCGGGATGGTGCAATGAATCAAGGGTGACATGTATGAAAAATTATGCATGGTGGCTTAGCCACAAATACGATGTCAACTACATGATCATGCAATGGCAATATGACAAAAGTAATGCGTGTCATGATGATAAACAGAACGGTGGAAAGTTGCATGGCAATATATCTCGGAATGGCTATGGAAATGAAATAATAGGTAGGTATGGTGGCTGTTTTGAGGAGGATATAAGGAGTTTTATGTGTGATAGAGAGTATCATATCACGGGGTTTGGATGCACCGGCAAAGTTTGCACCAACTCTCAAGGTGAGAAAGGGCAATGCACGGTACCGAAGAGGCTAGCAATGATGGAAAGGTAAAAGTGCGTATAATCCATGGACTCAACATTAGTCAAAAGAACTCATATACTTATTGCAAAAATTTAGAAGTCATCAAAAACCAAGCACTACGCGCATGCTCCTAGAGGAACAGATTGGTAGGAAAAGACCATCGCTCGTCCCCGACCGCCACTCATAAGGATGCACAATCCAAGGACACTTCATGTTTCAAATTTCTTACACAACTTTAACCATACGTGCATGCTACGGGACTTGCTAACTTAAACACAAGCATCCTTTAAATTCATAATCACCCAACTAGCATGACTTTAATATCACTACCTCCATATCTCAAAACAATTATCATGTATCAAATTGATCATAGCATCCAATTCATTTCCTATGATAGTTTTTATTATACCCAACTTGGATGCCTACCATTCTAGGACCAATTTTATAACCATAGAAAATACCATGCTTTTCTAAGAGACTCTCAAAATAATATAAGTGAAGCATGAGAGACTAGCAACTTCTACAAAATTAAGCCACCGCAGTGCTCTAAAAGATATAAGTGAAGCACTAGAGCAAAAACTATCTAGCTCAAAAGATATAAGTGAAGCACATACAGTATTCTAATAAATTTCAATCAAGTGGGCTTCTCCCAAAAGGTGTGTACAGCAAGGATGATTGTGGAAAACTAAAAAGGAAATACTAATATCATACATGACGCTCCAAGCAAAACACATATCATGTGGCGAATAAAAATATAGCTCCAAGTAAAGTTACCAATGAACGAAGATGAAAGAGGGGATGCCTTCCGGGGGCATCCCCAAGCTTAGGCTTTTGGATACTCTTGAATATCTTGAGGTGCCATGGGCATCCCCAAGCTTAGGCTTTTGCCACTCCTTATTCCATAGTCCATCAAATCTTTACCCAAAACTTGAAAACTTCACAACACAAAACTCAACAGGAAATCTCATAAGCTCCGTTAGTGAAAGAAAACAAAACCACCACATAAGGTACTGTAATGAACTCATTATTTATTTATATTGGTGTTAAACCTACTATATTTCAAGTTCTCTATGGTTCATACCACTTAATACTAGCCATAGATGCATCAAAATAAGCAAACAACACACAAAAAACAGAATCTGTCAAAAACAGAACAGTATGTAGCTATCTGTAACTAACACAAACTTATGGAACTCTAACAATCCTACAAAAATAGGAAGACCTGGAAATTTTGTCTATTGATCTGCAGCAAAAATAATCAACACAAAATCGCGTTTATGTGATTTAACAAAACTAATTTCATGCGCGCAAAGTTTCTGTTTTTCAGCAGAATCAAATCAACTATCACCATAGGTTATCCTATAGGTTCTACTTGGCACAAACACTAATTAAAACATAAAAACACATCTAAACAGAAGGTAGATGCAAAATATATTACTAAACAGAAACAAAAACAAAAAACACAAATAAAATTGGGTTGCCTCCCAACTA
This sequence comes from Triticum dicoccoides, assembly GCF_002162155.2. Taxonomy (NCBI): domain Eukaryota; kingdom Viridiplantae; phylum Streptophyta; class Magnoliopsida; order Poales; family Poaceae; genus Triticum; species Triticum dicoccoides. Next base: position 38,238,619 of record NC_041393.1, read on the forward strand.
GCGCTATCATTTAACGCCCCTAGCTAGGCATAAAAGCGAGGATAGATCTAAGTAGTGCCATCTTTGGCACTCAAATCCTCAATAGAGCACTTATAATTATTAGGGGTTTCTCCCTTTTTAGCAATGATTAAACCCTTAGGCAAGAAATCAAGAAATTCATTTGTAGAAAAAGGTTCCTTAATGATAAAGACAATTGGGATGAACACTTATTGATTTGAGATCCGCATTCCCCTTACTAGAAGATTCACCCTTCCTTTTAGGAACATAGATAAATTTGGCAGTTTTTGTAGGAGGATTTGGAGTGTTTTTCACGGAAGAAAACGCCGACCCTAAATTGGTAATGATATCCTCAAGTTTACCGATTCTTGCAGAGTCTAGATCTCTTTTTTCATTAACTATAGGTTCTTTCTCTTTAAAAAATTTCAAAGTAACTCCAACCCTAGATCCATATTGGGTAATGTGATTATGAATCTTTTTATCCAAATTTTCAATCAACTCAACAGTGGCAATTTTATTTTCAATAATCTGAAGCCGTTACATCACATGTTCTAAAGTTAAAACGGTTCCATTAACCAAAAGAGGTGGTGGTCCAAACAAATCTAACATAGCATTATAAGCATCAAACGTATGGCTACTCAAGAAATCTCCTCCGATAACGGTATCAAGAACGCATCTATTCCAAGGAGTAATGCCTACATAAAAATTGCAAAGAAGTACGGAAGTACAAAGCTTCCTAGTAGATTTATTTTGAGCATTGCAAATTCTATGCCAAGCATCTTTTAAATTTTCTCCCTCCCTTTGCTTAAAATTAAGAATTTCATGTTTGGGAGTGATAACAAGGATAGGAGGACTAGCCATTAAGACAAGGTAAACGATCTAACACACGAGCAAACAGAAAAAGGCAAGCGAAAGAGAGAGGAGATTGGGAAAGAGAGGGCAAATAAAACGGCGAGGGTGAAGTGGGGGAGAGGAAAACGAGAGGCAAATGGCAAATAAAGTAAATGCGAGAGAGTTGAGTTTGTGATGGGTACTTGGTATGTATTGACTTGAGCGAAGACCTCCCCGGCAACGGTGCCAGAAATCCTTCTTGCTACGTCTTGAGCTTGCGTTGGTTTTCCTTGAAGAGGAAAGGGTGATGCAGCAATAGTAGCGTAAGTATTTCCCTCAGTTTTTGAGAACCAAGGTATCAATCCAGTAGGAGGCTCCTCAAAAGTCCCACGCACCTACACAAACAAACAAAGAACTCACAACCAACCCAATAAAGGGGTTGTCAATCCCTTCACGGCCACTTGCGAAAGTGAGATCTGATAGAGATAGTATGATAAGATAAATATATTTTTTGGTATTTTATAATATAGATTGGAAAAGTAAAGATGCAAATAAAAGTAGATTGAAAGCTTATATGATAAAAGATAGACCCGGGGGCCATAGGTTTCACTAGTGGCCTCTCTCAAGATAGCATAAGTATTTTGGTGGGTGAACAAATTACTATCAAGCAATTGATAGAAAAGCGAATAATTATGAGATTATCTAGGCATGATCATGTATATAGGCATCACGTCCGTGACAAGTAGACCGACTCCTGCCTACATCTACTACTATTACTCCACACATCGACCGCTATCCATCATGCATCTAGAGTATTAAGTTCATAAGATCATAGTAACACATTAAGAAAGATGAGATGATGTAGAGGGATAAACTCATGCAATATGATATAAACCCCATCTTTTTATCCTCGATGGCAACAATACAATATGTGCCTTGCAACCCCTATTGTCACTGGGTAAGGACACTGCAAGATTGAACCCAAAGCTAAGTGAGGGAGTCCTGGATTAGGGGGTATCCGGATAGTCGAACTATATACTTTGGCCGGATTGTTTGACCGTGAAGATACAAGACTCAAGACTTCGTCCCATGTCCGGATGGGGCTCTCCTTTGTGTGGAAGACAAGCTTGGCAATTCGGATGTTAGATCTCCTTCTTTGTAACTGACTCTGTGTAACCCTAGCCTCCTCCGGTGTCTATATAAACCGGAGGTTTTAGTCCGTAGGACAAGAACAATCATCATCATCATAGGCTAGCTTCTAGGGTTTAGCCTCTACGATCTCGTGGTAGATCTACTCTTGTAATACTCATATCATCAAGATCAATCAAGCAGGAAGTAGGGTATTACCTCCATCGAGAGGGCCCGAACCTGGGTAAAACATCGTGTCCCCTGCCTCCTGGTACCATTAGCCTTAGACGCATAGTTCGGGACCCCCTACCCGAGATCCGCCGGTTTTGACACCGACATTGGTGCTTTCATTGAGAATTCCTCTGTGCCGTTGCTACAAGGCTCGATGGCTCCTTCAATCATCAACAACAACGCGGTCCAGGGTGAGACTTTTCTCCCCGGACAGATCTTCGTGTTCAGTGACTTCGCACTACGGGCCAATTCACTTGGCCATCTGGACCAGATCGACAGCTACGCCCCCGGCCATCAGGTCAGGTTCAGAAAGTTGAACTACACGGCCGATATCCGCAGAGACCTGATCTTCGACGGATTCGAGCCTACGCTAGGAGCGCCGAACAGTCACGATATCACACCTACAAGAGCTCCGGACCTAAATCCGGGGCAGATCGCATCGACCGAGGACGGGTGGATGGACCCCGCCCCGGAGGCCGCATACTCATCAGCGGTAGAGCCAAACACAGACTCCACCCCCAAGGAAGTCTGTGTCACTGGATCCCCGGACTTGTGTCCGGCTATAGGTTCCAGACCGCGCGCCCCCAAGCCTGCCGAATCTGGTTGGGCTCCGGTAATGGAGTTCACCGCTGCAGATGTCTTCCAGGACTCGCCCTTTGGCGACATGCTGAATTCATTAAGGTCTCTCTCTTTGTCAGGAGACTCTTGGCCGGACTATGTCCAGCTCGAGGGAGAAGCAGGCGACGAAGAAATTTGTTGCACACCCACCACCCACTTCATAGCCACTGTCGATGACATAACAGACATGCTTGACTTCGACTCCGATGACACCGACGGTATGGACGTTGGCGCAGGGGACGATTTGGAACCACCGCCTACGGGGCGCTAGACTGCCACCTCATCATATGATATATACATGGTGGACACGCCTAAGGAAGACGATGGCGACAAAAAAGACACAACGAAGGATAAAACCCCCGGACAAAAGCCAAAACGACGGTGCAGACACCGCTCTAAGTCCAGCCAAAGTAAAAATAGCGATAACAGCGCTAGAAAGATCGACACCCCAGTCAACTCCAAAGGCAACAACGACCATATGGACCCAGCGATGGACCAGGATGAGCCAGGTCATGCCGAACACAGCCCGGAGCAGACACCCGATCACAACGATCCTGAGGGCTGAACTAATCAACCTGCCTCAGGAGAGGAGCACAGTCCGGATGACGATGCATTCATCATCCCGGCAAAACGTTTGGAACGAGATAACCTCCACAGAAGGCTTATGGCCACTGCGAGAAGTCTAAAGAAGCAGAAGCAAAGGCTTAAGGCCGCGCAGGAAACGCTTAACCGCAGATGGAATAAAGTGCTAGACACTGAAGAAAAATACGGCGACTATCGCCACACGAAGAGCTACCCAAAGCGCAAGCTACTGCCAGAATTCAATGATGAGTCCATTCCGCCGAAGAACAATACGACCAGTAGGCCAGACCAACCACTCCATGACCGCAATAGAGCAGCTACTGACGCCGCACACGATTTACGTGAGCTCCTGGGCAAAAAGGCCGACGCGACGAGGTCCATCTATGGATCTAGAGGACACGCTCCGGCGCAGGATTATGGTCACCAAAACGATCAGACTGGTCGAATACCAGTTCGGAATCAGCACCGGACACAACAACAGTCGACAACATGCCACAACATGTCCAGATACAGAGGGGCTGCTCACCCTCTGTGCTTCACCGAAGAGGTACTGGACCACGAATTTCCACAGGGTTTTAAACCCGTGAACATAGAGGCATATGATGAAACGACAAACCCCGGGGTCTGGATTGAGGATTTTATCCTTCATATCCACATGGCTTGTGGAGACGACCTCCATGCCATCAAATACCTTCCCCTCAAGTTGAAGGGACCAGCTCGGCACTGGTTGAAAGGCCTCCCCGAAAATTCAATCGGAAGTTGGGAGGAACTTGAGGACGCTTTCAGGGCCAATTTTCAAGGGAACTATGTCCGACCTCTGGACGCTGACGATTTAAGTCACATAATTCAACAGCCCGGAGAGTCCGCCCGCAAGCTTTGGAATAGATTCCTCACTAAGAAGAATCAAATTGTCGATTGTCCGGATGCCGAAGCCCTAGCGGCCTTCAAGCATAGTATCCGGGATGAGTGGCTTGCCAGACACCTCGGCCAAGAAAAGCCGAGGACAATGGCAGCCTTAACAAGCCTTATGACCCACTTCTGCGCGGGTGAAGACAGCTGGTTGGCCCGTAGAGGCATCAGCGACCCAGGCACATCCGAAATCAGGGATGGCAACGAGAAGCCACGGTGCAATAAAAACAAGCGTTGAAACAAGGAAGAAAGTCCGGACAACACAGCGGTCAACGCCGGATTCAGGGTCTCTCGACCCAGTCAACAAAAGAAGCCATTTGAAGGCAGCAAAGTGGGACCGTCCGGCCTGAACAAAGTCCTGGACAGACTGTGCCAAATTCACGGCACCCCCGAAAAACCTGCGAACCACACTCACAGAGAATGCTGGGTATTTAAGTAGGCCGGCAAGTTAAATGCCGAACACAAGGGAAGGGAAACACCAAGTGAAGACGAGGATGAGCCTTGCCAGCCGAACACTAGGGGACAGAAAAAATTCCCACCAAAGGTAAAAATAGTAAACATGATCTACGCAACTCACATAGCCAAGAGAAGGCGCAAACGCGCGCTTAGAGACGCATACACTGTAAAGCCCGTCGCCCCCAAACTCAACCCCTGGTCGGCCTGCCCGATCACCTTTGATCACAGGGACTACCCAACTAGTATGCGGCACGGAGGATCGGCTGCCTTGGTGCTCGACCCAATAATCGACGGATACCATCTCACTCATGTCCTCATGGATGGCGACAGTATTCTCAATCTAATATACCAGGACACTGTCTGCAGGATGGGGATAGACTCATCCAGAATTAGCCAAAGTAACACCACCTTTGAAGGGGTGATACCAGGCGTTGAGGCCCCCTGCAGGGGCTCCCTCGTATTAGAGGTGACATTCGGTTCTCCAGACAACTTCAGAAGCAAAGAATTACTCATCACCATGGCTCCCCTCCGAAGTGGTTATCATGCATTGCTCGGAAGAACGGCCTTCGCTCGCTTCAACGCAGTACCGCACTACGCCTACCTTAAACTCAAGATGCCCGGTCCACGTGGTGTCATCACCGTTAGCGGAAATACAGAGTGTTCCTTACGTGCGAAAGAGTATGCGGTGGCTCTAGCAGCCGGACACTAAGCGGCCTCTCCTATCAGAATGCATGATCGGTCATGAAGACCACAAACACGGTTAATCGAGTCCGGTACACCACCGTTGGTAACAACCCAGATAAACCTGAGCTGGGTGCTATACATGTAATCCCATAGAGGGCCCCAGGGGCTGCAAACATGCAATAAAGCCCACCTTTTGGCTTGACCTTATTAACAGGACAATGTCTTACACTTCTACTATCCAATGATAATAACCAACTCTTCGCACGCTTACGTCATACTCTTTTACATGAGTTTTCCTTTTTACAGACACCATTTGTGCGATACCCTCCCAGGACATGGCACAACGGAGACAAAGGCGCTGACTTGTAGTAGCGCCCCACTCAAAGGTTTCTCTTTAGATTAAGCCCCTGTGTAAACCTTCTTTATTGTCTCTTGTTGCTTGACATCCCATGGGTACTCAATACACCCACAGGGGATACTGGCGTTATTGGCATTTCGCCACGATAGACTAATGCACGTACCTGGAAATACAGGGTTCATAATCAAGGGCACTACTCAGCCCAGTATATGTTATAAAGTCCGAACACCTCCGGGAGTGTTCGGCGTCGCGAGTTAGGCCTTATATGCATCAGCTCCGAATCATGTCTTTGGTCAAATGTTGGGTTTGCCTGGCTCCTGGGTTTGCCGCCTTACGTTCCGCTTCTATCGGCTAAGGCGGCCAAAGGAGAACTACTGCGATTGTGCCCTGGTTATTTCGGATGAGCACCTCAGTAGAGAAAGCCGAAAACTGACTGTCATGATATAGCGAGAGACTGGTCAACCACTCGAGGACTCATCGGAATCATTAGGATTCCTCCGCATTAACGAAGGACCGTTTCCCGGTCATGTACACACGCGCCCGTATCCGGATGCACGCGAAGGTACCAGGGGCTACATAGTAGCCCCACCGTCAAACTCCTATGGCTAAGTGAAAGTGTTAAAGCTATATAGTCCGGTTGCCTAGTTCGACGTGCGATCACCTCCTTAATGGACCAAGACGTTGGATCAAGTGTGATTACCACTACTAGGGAAAAGCCTATACATAGAATCTTATCAGCAGCGCGCTTTAAAATAAGGCGCTGCTGCTAATTAGCAGTAGCGAGCTCAAGATTAACTCGCTGCAGAAATAAATATAGAAGTAGCGCGCCCGCTCAAAGGCGCGCTACTGCTATAATTCCCACGAGGCCGCTGCGAGGCTAGTTATAGCAGCAACATGTTATAACGACGAGCGCTACTCCTACATAGCATAGTAGCAGCGCATTTCACCAATAAGCGCTACTGCTAAGTTTACTACAAAAGTTTAGTCCCACCTCGCTCAAACTTTGACAAGCACTTGGTCTTCATTGAACTCTATGTGTAGAATTTGTGGCTGCAATATGAGTCTTCACCGGTTCCTAAACCGGTGAGGACTCATATTGACAAATCAGATTGTACACAAAAATATCGTTGATGATAAATGTATTTTTGATACATTGAACTAAGTCTATTTTTACATGCTGACACATAACAGTAGCGCTTCTTTGTGAAAGGCGTTGCTGCTAGGTAGTTTAGCAGTAGCGTCTTTCTCTATAGCGTGCTACTGCTAAGCCATTCCATCTCGCACCCCCTCTCCTCTATCCAATCCACTCACAGTCACACACTCACTGGATCCCCTCTCAATCCCCCGCGCCGGTCCTCCCTCTGCGCCGCCATCACCTCCTCCTCCTTGCTGGACTCGGTACCGGCCTCCTCCTCCGTCCTCCCTCGACTCGCCGCTGGCCGGCCTCTCCTCGCTCCGCCTTCCTCCTCCGTCCTCCCTCCACTGGCCACCGGCCGGCCCCTCCTCGCTCCGCCTTCCTCCTCCGTCCTACTCTCTTCTCCCTCCTCGAGTCGCCCCTCCTTCTCCCTCCTGCCTGCTACATTTTGATTTAGTAGGCTAGTTCATATGCAACATTTTGATTTAGTTGATATGATTTAGTTGATTTAGTAGGCTAGTTGATTTAGTTGATTTAGAACATTTTGATTTAGTTGATTTAGTAGGCTAGTTCATTTAGTTGATTTAGTATGCACCATTTTATTGTTATTTTTTCTGTACATGGATAGGTACATAGTTGCTTTTGTTTTTTTAATAAGTTACTTTTTGGCAAAATGTAGGTGGTACCTTGTCATCTAATATATTACTAGATCTTAGGATTATAATTGTCCATCAAATTGCTTCTCGCGGAAGAACCAAAAATATCACATGCTACTATTTTTCTTTCCTGTGAAGTGGATCGTTAATCCTTTGCTCATATTGCTTTAGGAAAAATGGCGCCACCACCACCACCACTATGTCGACTGTGCAAGTCAAGGTGCGCCAGCTGCCTTGCAACTGGCAAGCTGTTCGGCATCTACTTCCAGCCGAGTTTTCGTCATGCGGCGGTAAGAAATTAGATGAAATGTAATAACTATTTTATTTTTAGTGTTGGCATTACTGCATTGTGTCATTTTGCTTATTTTACACAGATCATCCCATGCAATGTGAGGTTGAAATTCAACAAGCTGACAGGAGACACTGTGACATTTGAGGCTCCTGGGGCGCGTACACTATGAAGGTCGAGAAAGGACGCAATATGTCGCAGATTGGAGGAGATGGATGGGCCCGTTTTGTCGCTCGCATGCGTCTTACTGGTGGTGAGTTGATCAGCTTCTCCTTCAGAGTAGAAAGACCCAAGCTGGCTGTCATTTATCTCAACATGGTGGAAGATGATGAAGATGACGAAGACGATGAAGACGATGAAGATAATGAGGACCCACTCGATGAAGATGACGAGGACCCACTTCATGAAGCCATAATAGCTCAAAGAACAAGGCTGAGCGAGGAGGAGGTGTCCAACCTATGGGACATAATTCCGCCACGTGCTGACTTTGTCGGGGTGCCATTCGTGACCCGCCTGACAAATACCATGGTTGATCGACATGATATGGTATGTTATACTTACAAATGCAAATTATCCGATGAAGTACTTATTGTACAGTCCAATGATATGGTATGTTGTGTGGAATCTAGTCGACGATATGTTTTAGTGTAGAGTTTGATCACATGCTTATTAGTGTAGAATCTAAGGAAACTATTAATAGTGTAGATAATCCATATGTACTTATTTGCGAGGCTATTTATTAATTGATATGTTTTTATTATTCAAAAATTGGCAAAGAGCATATCTGTGAGTTATGGTATCGAGCCTGATAAAGAAGGCTCAGCTGGACTACGCCTTACTGCAAGGGGCTCCATCACAACCTGTACTTACCGCGTGGACACAGACGGTTGCACACACTTTAACTCGGTTGGGTGGAAGAAATTCCTCGATGGTAAGAATCTTCGTGTTGGACATGCCATCCTAATTACTATCAGGAACACCAACCGCCCAGGCTTGAGGATGATGATTGTCTTCGATATCATCTAGAACTACATATGTGTGTGCGGCTATATCATCTAGAACTACATATGTGTGTGTGGCTATATCATCTAGAACTACATATGATGATCATCGTCAATATCATCTAGAACTACATATGATGATCGCCGTTGATATGACCTTGTACTGCTTGAGGATGCATGTTGACTATGCATAAAATTGTTATCTAGTACTCCCTTCGTTGCAAATTACTCGTCGTGGTTTGAACTAAAACCACGACGAGTAATTTGGAACGAAGGGAGTACTACCCAGTAATGGTTTATGAATTTGATATCTAGTAGCAGTACCTAG
>NC_041393.1:38248122-38293665 GCF_002162155.2 Triticum dicoccoides
GGGAAACTGAAAGGGAAAGGGGTAGGGGGGGGGGGGAATGATGAAAGACATAGCAGTAGCAGGGACTGCGAAATCGCTACTGATATCGTCAGCAGTAGTAGCGCGTTCGGCAAAAGCGCTGCTGATATCGTCAACAGCAGTAGCGCGGGTACGGACCGCGCTACTACTATAAGTTAGCTGTAGCGCCTTATTAGTAGCGCGGCAACCTGTGCTACTGCTAGCCTCAAAACCCGCGCTACTACTAGGGTTTTCCCTAGTAGTGTACGCACATTTTTGCTAACACCCCCGCATTGTATGCATGGGGGCTGAAGCCCACGACTGCTAACTTTCAGGTTATATACACATCAAATGGCTGCACAGGAGGCACAATAACACTTTCGGGAGAAAGTCTAAACATAGCCTCTATAATTAAAATAAAATTGTTTTTACAATGAAACGATTTGTCACTCGAACATGACATTCTTCGAGCACTGAGCCTCTATTAAATTAGCACCTTCTGTTACCTGCTCCAAGTAGTGCTCGGCCGGATCCTGGCTCCCTGCCGGATTCTGGGTTGCAATGATGGTGGCCTCCATATCTGCCCAATATGTTTTAACATGGGAAAGAGCCATCCGCGCACCCTCTATGCACACCGACCTCTTCATGGCATCGATTCGTGATACGGCGCCAAGGAATTGTTGCACTAAACCTAAATAACTATCCGGCTTCGACCCCTTCGGCCATAGATGGTCTATTACAGACCTCATTGCAAGACCGGACAACCTATGGAGCTCGGCCACAGCGGCCATCCTTTCACTCAATTGCAACGGGCGCATTGCAGCACTGAATTGCGACCAGAACAACCTTTCTACTTCACTATCTTTTTAACCTTCAAAAAACTTGGTTGCATCAGCCGTACTTTTCGCCAGATCCGCATACGCATCTGCAGCGCTCCAGCTCCGATCCAGAGGAGCCTACTTTGGATCTAAGAACTTCATCCGCAATAAAAAGGGGCTTCCAGCCGCGATTTCTCCGGCCTGTCGAAGCTCCTCCCGCGCATCCCTAATTTCGGAACACGTCTCCTTGGCCGCATTAAGGGCCTTCTTCAGGTCAGCCGACTTTGCCTGATTCTCCTTTTCAAGGAGCTCATACCGACCGGCGGTGTTTTTCAGCTCCATAGCCATCTCGGCTATTTTATCTTCGCTTCGGCGATGAGCAGCCTGTTCGGCTCTCAAATCTTCGGCCGCCTTTAGGGCGGCCGCATTGCTAGCCCGGGCTTGTTTTTTGGCTAGGGCAAGCTCCGCCCTCAGGGCCTCCACGCCAGCAGCTCCGCCTGCAGTCGAAGCATATCACATTAACATTATGCTCCTTTTAATATTTCCTATAAAAACAAGGAAAACAGAGCACATACTCTGTGACTCGTTAAGCCGCTTGCTCACAAGCGTGATGTCAGCGTCCACAACTTCAATCTGTCGCCTCAGTGCGGGGACTTCAGCGGTCCGGTCGGCCGCCGGACCCTTAGCCACCTGCGCATGAATACAGTGCGATCATTACTTAAGAATGTGATCCTCCATTTGCCGCCTTGGGCTGGCAACCAGAGTCTCAGGGGCTACTATCTATACGGAGCACACCTAGCGTGTGCGCCACAACCAAAAAATTATGTATTTCATTATATACCTCAAAGCCTTTGAGCAGGCTCGTAAAAGCTTCATTCAACCCGCTTGTGGCGGATGAAATCTTCTCAAGCACCGTGCTCATTAATGAACGGTGACCTTCCGAGAGAGCAGCTTGCTCCAGAAGGCCCGTTAGCGTGTCTGGCCGGTCGCCGAATTGTGCCGGACCCTTCTTATCGCCCCCCGTGGGAGCCGAACGCTCCGGGCTCAGGGCGACCGAAGTATTTGCTTCTGGCCTCGGCAAATCCGGACTCCTCCGTGACGACACCTCGGGGTCGCCCGCCCCATGAGGCGGAGAGGCAGGTGGGGTTTCACTCTCCATCATCTCCGGAAGAAGATCCCCTGAAGACGAACTCTGTCGAGAAGAGCTGCTAGCCGACTGCAAAGAATGGATCCTGGTTATTATTCTCGGAGGAGGAAGCAGTAGCTTTGTATTTACGATTAACTTATAGCTCGGCTGAAGGCTGGCCTGTTTGCGGGCATGGCGCGGTGAGAACGCCCTCCGGGGCAGGGCCCCCTGGTGATGTGTCACATCCCTAGCTTTACCCTGGCCTTGGACTAGCTTGGTTGCTGCATCATGTTTAAATTCAAATGAAATTTGAATTGAGGAATTTTCAAAAGCCTCAGGAAACCTCTAAAAATAACCAACAATTAAATCTTCTCAAATGTGTCCAAGAAAATGTTCCTGTTATTCCATAAAAATATTGGTAAGAGGTAAAATTTAAACCAATATTTTGGAGTCACAGAGATAATTATTTTGGCCATTTGAATTAATCCAATAACTACTTGCTTTGGATTTATATTTAATATATATTAAATATGACTCCAATAATTCTGGAAGTTTGTGAGTGGCTTTGTATATATTTTAGCAAGCCACATAAAAATCTACAGAATTTATTTAAATGATTTAGTTGTTAAACTAAATCAAAACAAAACAGAACAAAATAGAAAACAGAAATAATTAGAAGAAGACAGAGAGAGAAGGGGATTACCTGACGCCACTTACCTGGCCCAGCTGGCCAGCCCATCTGGCCGGCCCAGCCCACTGGCCTGGTGCCAGTCGTCCTCTACCTCTGCCAGTAGGCAGAGGAGGGAGACAGCGCACGCGCGCGCCGTGGCGCCACGCCACCTCCCTGCCTGCCTGCGTCCCTCGCCACCGCGGCACCTCGGGCCTTCTCTTCGGCGCCGCCTCGATCCCGCTGGCCCCCTCGCTCACTCTCCCCCTCCTCTGCTCTCTCCCTGCACGCGCCCGAGCGGAGCTCGTCGTCGCCGACGCCGTTCGCCGTAGCCACCGTGCTCCTCACTGCCACCCGAAGTGCCCAGGAGATCCGCCTCGACCACCTCTTCCTCCTCGCCGAGAAGCGCACTGCGGGAGCCCCTGCAACGTCGCCACCGCCGTCGTCTTCCACCTCCAGCGCCCGAGCTCGCCTCCGGTCGATTCAGCGCTGCTAGGACCTCCCCGAGCTCGCTGACCTCCTCTACGGCACCGCTGTGAGCTCCTACGCCTCCCCTCCCTCTTCCCCCCTTCGATTGTGCCCTGTAGCCCCGATCCCACCGGAGCCGCGAGCTCGGCTCCGCCGGCGATGTCGCCGCCGTCACTGCAGACAGCAAGGCTCGAAACCGAGCACGGCACCGTGCTCCTAGCATCCTCAGGAGCTCGGCGAGCCCCTTAACCATCCCTCCCGTCCTCTGTGGCCTCGCCCCGCTCGAACCCGAAGCTCCGGCCGCCGCCTCGCTCGCCGCCGGCACCGATTCCGGCCGCCCCGAGCGCAACTGACTCCACCAAGAGCTTCGGCTCGTCCCCAGCTCCTCCTAGATGCCCTCCGCGGCCCATTTGGTCGCCGGAGTGGCCAAAACCACTCTCGCCGCCGCGTCGGGCTCGCCGGCGGCTAAACGCCGGCAGCCGACTTTGACTTTGACCACGGGTGGGCCCCGGTTGACTCTCCTGAGTCAATGACAGGTGGGGCCCAGCCCTGTTAACTATTAGGATTAGTTTAATTAATTTTAGTTAAGCTAATCACACTGACATGTGGGTCCCAGTGTCAGGTTTGACCTGGACCCGGTCTGTTGACCTGCTGAGGTCAGCATGACGCAATGATGACGCAGATAATCATTTTCTAAAATAATTCAGAAAATCTAGAAAATTGTATAAACTTATAAAATTCATAGAAAATTAACCGTAACTCCAAATTAAATAAATTATATATGAAAAATTATCAGAAAAATTCAAGGAATCCATCTGTACCATTTTCATGCATGTTAGAACAACTTATAGCTGCTGTTTAGCACAAATCAATTAAATGGCATTTGAATAATCACATATGGAGTTTGAATTTGAATCTTGTATTCAAACCAACTTCATTTAATCTGTTGCTAGCTGCATTAGCCCAAAACACATTCATTTTGCCATGTCATGATCATGCATCATATTGTGCATTGCGTTGATTGTGTTCCTTTCTGTGTTGCCGGTATTTGTCCCCTCTCGATAGACGTGATACCGATGACGTGATCGTTGACACTGATGAAGACTCAATGTTATCTTCAGAAGTGCCAGGCAAGCAAAACCCCCTTGTTCATTCCGACAAAATCCCACTCTCTCGCTCCTGCTCTCTTCTACTGCATTAGGACAACATCGATTCATCTGTTACTTGCTGCGGTAGCTGAACCCCTTTATCCTTTGCATGACCTGTCATTCCACAGTAAATAGATGAAACCCACTAGCATGAGTAGGAGTTGTTTGAGCCCTGATGTGCCTACTCATTCATGTTTGTTTGTCATGCCTGCTACTGCTTAGAGTTGAGTCAGGTCTGATTCATCGGGGATGAATCAGAGGCGTGTGAACATGTCCTACTGTGTGTGAGCTAAGTGTGTGAACACGATTTGGTAAAGGTAGCGGTGAGAGGCCATGTAGGAGTACATGGTGGGTTGTCTCATTGCAGCCGTCCTCAGGAACTGAGTTCTGTGTTTGTGATCCATGACCAGCTACTACCACACATTGGAATGCTTAAGTGCCCCTCTCGACTTATTAATCAACTTGATCTCTGTCCAGGAGTTGCAACTAGTTTCTGGTGTTTGTAGGTAGTGTTAGTAGTCTACCAAGTGGCACCCGGTACAGGTGGGCTTGGGACAGACTAGGCACAGTGGCCCGGTGTACCAAGTGGCACCCGGTTGGTGGGCTTGGGAACCCTGCACACATCGTTTGGGGCCGTAAGCGACACCCCGGCCGGATCTCCTTGCGGATGGAACCCGAATAGGCGATAAACCTGGACTAGAGACCTGTTCGGTTAGTCAGGTCGTGGCCGACTCCCTCGCCCGGCTTCCGCTTGAAGGTTGCCGAGGTACATGACGTGTACAGGGCGGTAAGTGGCGAGAGCGTGTGTGAAGAAGTACACCCCTGCAGGGTTATCATCATCTATTCGAATAGCCGGATTCCTCGGATATGGAAACTTGGACCCCTTGCATAGTTCATAGACAAGTGAAAGTGGATACTCTAAAATACGCAAGATAAGCGTGAGTGCTATGGATGGCGTTCTCGTAGGGAGACGGGAGCGGATCCATAGTGGTGTATTGATATGGTGAATATGTGGACTCGTGTGCGCCACCTCAAAAGAGTCGCTTGCAGTCGTAGTTAGGTTAGCCACCGAGTCAAAGCTGGCTTGCTGCAGTTAAACTCCTCCACCCCCTTTGTTGATAATGATGCATATGTAGTTAGTTCTGATGTAAGTCTTGCTGGGTACATTTGTACTCACGTTTGCCTATTTTATGTTTTTGCAGAGAGACTTCGGTCTCACTAGTAGTTCCACGTGGGCTTCGACGTTTAGCTTGTTACCTCAGCTACGATCTTGTGCCCTCGGCAGGATCTGATAGATAGTCAGGCTTCTCAGCCTTTTTCATTTATAGATGTCTGTACTCAGACATGATAGCTTCCGCTTGTGTTTTGACTTGTATGCTCTGATTGTTGGGTCATGAGACCCATGTTTGTAATGTCTCGCTCCTCGGAGCCTATTGAATAAACTACCTGAGTCGTAGAGTCATTTTGTGATGCCATGTTGTATTGCACATATCGAGCATATTGTGTGTATGTTATTGAAATGCTTGGTATGTGCGGGATCTGACGATCTAGTTGTTTATCTTTAGTAGCCTCTCTTACCGGGAAATGTCTCCTAGTGTTACCGCTGAGCCATGGTAGCTTGCTACTGCTCTGGAACACTTAGGCTGGCCGGCATGTGTCCTTCTTCGTTCCTGTGTCTGTCCCTTCGGGGAAATGTCACGCTTTGAGTACCGGAGTCCTGTTAGCCCGCTACAGCCCGGTTTACCGGAGTCCTGCTAGCCCAGTGCTACAGCCCGGACCCACTTGCTGATGACCGACACGTTCGAAGCTGGGTCATGAATGCCTGTCCCTGTAAGTCTGTGCCACTTTGGGTTCACGACTAGTCATGTCAGCCCGGGCTCCTTATCATATGGATGCTAGCGACACTATCATATACGTGAGCCAAAAGGCGCAAACGGTCCCGGGCAAAGGTAAGGCGACACCCGTGGGATACCGTGCATGAGGCCGCAAAGTGATATGAGGTGTTACCGGCTAGATCAATGTGACATCGAGTCGGGGTCCTAACAGCGTTGGTATCAGAGCTTGACTGCCTGTAGGATTACCAAGCCAAACTGGTCGAAGTTGAGTCTAGAAATTCTTTAGTTATATAAGGGAATTGATTGTGGGATGGAACGTAAGGCTCTTTTTACTCCTTATACCTCATGGCCTTCTGATCTGAGTCATCATATTCTCTTCTACGGGGATTAAGAACTAGGCTTTCTCTTCTTTCTATCAGGATCACGTGTTACTAATCCGTAGACTTATAAGATTGTTGGATTTAAGCTTGAGTTCAGTTTCTACTACTTCCATATGTTAATTGTTGATCTCGAAACCTTGACATTGTGCTTCTGAGTGGTTATGCCACCATTTTTGTGAATGTCTCAAATCTTTCTGAGCATTTACAGCCGTTATGCTGTCCGAGTCATCCCAGGTTTCTAAGTAGTCTGATGCACTTGCAAATTCCTTCCTTCCGTTTCAATGTTCCTTTGGGCCAGATTAACCACACTAATCAGTAAGTTGAGGTACTCTGTTACCTTGACATATATGTTGGAGATATTATTATGACCCTAGGTGTCTTAGGGGATCACCTAGTAATCTAGCAATGTTTTGTGATCCCAGTGTGATGATTCTGGCTTTTATTCTCGAAAGCATCCCGTGATGCCACTTAGTAGTAGGTATTCTACTCCTTGGGTTCTTGAACCCGAGATTCACTCTACCTACTTCATGTTGATAGTAATTGCTAGTGCCTTTAGGATATTAGTAACCTTTGCGATAGTCCTTGAAGTCCGTGGTATCTTCTTCTTCCAAATACCATGAACTACTTATGGCAGAAGTTCCTCGTTGAACTAAAATATCACAACAGGATTATTCTTGAGGAGTTCTCCATTCATAAATCGTGACTCTGCCAGTTCTACTTTTCTGCATGGGTTATCCGTAAGAAATATGTTGAACTTGGTTCGACATACTAATTTATGCATCCACAACTCAGAAAATTATATGTTCCTTTGAGTTGTTCTCTTTAGTTGCATTCTGACCCTCGTCTATCAATCGATAGTCAAGAGTATGCGTGCGTTCGTTTATCGATGCCTATTACTCTTGTGGTCCGTCAAGCCATTCTATCGCAGAATGACTAGGAGAAAACAAACTCCAGTACCTCTTCCATATCCAGGATTGGGTCAAAGAAGTTGTGCTCCGCAGATCAAATTGCTAATCCAGCTTTTGTTCTGTTCTACCTTGGAGTATTACCATCTTTATATCGGAATTGTCATGGGAATTGCACACCATCCTATGAACTCTTGACACAGTGATACTTCTCGCCATCATTGTTTATTCCTCGGTTCCTGTGTTATCGTAACCGGAATGTCGACAAGTGAATCGTGGTGTGTGAAATCAATACTGCTAGCAACTCCGTTGTTTGGTAGTTAAAGGACAATAATTTCATTCTTAGTGTGTTGGTTATTGAATCATCGTTCTAAGATTGATCGTGCTACCTAGTCCATTCTCCTGGTTCACTCCTCGATCGATGAGTTAGGATTATTTCAAATCCTTGCTCTATTGATCATATCGTCTTGCCCTGAAAAGCAAGATTGTTCTCGAGCTTAGTAACATACCGGTGGTTTGTGATTTTCTGAATATCTTCTCAGAAGTATTACCAGGTTGTCACCTGACCGCTATGTTGAGCTCGTGATCAAGTTGGTTTCTTGTGAACCACCTTCTCTCCAAGAGTCGGTGTTAGATATCCCTGAGCTAGTTGGTTAAGCTAAACGACAACTTGGAGGGTTGGAAGATAAAAGCTTGCCTGACTTAGTTCGTTCCAAAGGGATATTCTTGTGTAGTGTGTATTGAAGAAAGATGATATCCTCATCGATTGGTCCCTGTGATCAGTTGCTGGACCTATTGTCTTATCAATCCTTTGATTTGAGTGTGGGCTATCGTCAAATCAAGTCAGAACCAACGATGTTCGTAATGTTGTCTTACTCGTGGTTGATCCCTCGAGCATACACCATTATATCTTTTGGGTCTGATCAATGCTATCACCGTGTTCACATGATGGTGGAAGTCCAGTGATATGGAAATTCCGATGAGTTGTTGTTGAGCTCATTGACAACATCCTTATCTCCTCCATGATGTTGTTGAACATTAAGTTAGTGTTGGAAACTTTTGAAAGCATTTGTTCATGCTAGCTCATGAAGCATACGTTCGGATGTAAGAAGTGACTTCCTCCAATTCATGTGCATTTGATGCAAGTTGCCGCCGTGGATTCGAGAAGGTCAATGTTGTTTCCTTTGGAATCATCCCAAATCAGTCATGCATACGTGCGAAGTATTCTGTGGTCTGGAGACTTGCAACCTCCATTCTATATGGGTCCCTAGCACACCAAGCCACTGATTGATTTGTTCAAGATTAATAAGTTCTAAGTGCTAGTCCCGGAGGTACCAGACGGATTTGTACAAAACTTCGATATCCTCGCTGATGGTTCCCCCTCCTGAACTCGGTAGTGTTTGTATTATAAGGCTACTTTGTGGTCATGCTTGTCTTGGACATCATGTTCACATGTTGTAGCAGAACCAGCTCATGTTTTGGAGCTTACTATCGTAGTTCATTTCCCGAGAATCTCGCAACGTCATCTCGTCGATTTGTGTTGCAAACTTTCCGTTTTTCTTTCTAGACTTGATGAGTCTGGGATATCCTGACACCAACCAGATCTGAATCTCAGGCAGATATGATGGTTGGAACATTTCCCCAAGAACTATAATATTGGTCTCTCGATAACCGGTAAGGTGGATGCCATGGCCAACACACCCATCCGGTAGACCTATTATTATAGTATCTTGTTTGAGGAAGTTGGCCACCTCCCCATAAGGATTTCGTAGGATTTACCTCCCTAGTTGTTCCTTATGGATTCTTGTGCTCCCGAAGTCCGACCTTTACTTGATGTTCTAGATACCAGACCGTTTCTATGAATGGGTTACACTAGCACATCAAGGAGAACATTAGAAGCAGGGTGCTAAATGTCTCTCGGTCGATCATCCAGATTTTGTTCCTTGGCCTCGCTAGGGTGAAATCTGAGTTGATGTTATCTTCCTATGCATCTGCATCGCCCATCGTTGTTCATCATGGTGGAATGTTGTGTTGCCAGGATCCTTGACACGGATGTTGGTAAAACCTTGATGATTGTGGAAATGCTCAAGTTCTTGAGAGCACGCACAAGCGCTACGTGTTATCATCGGCACTAACTGGGTTTGCTCTCAGTTTCCTCGGCAATGCTATGACCCTTTCAAACAGTGAATCCACTCTCTATTGTTGGGTTCTTCCCCAGTTACCAGAATCATTCCCAGCATTTGCATTTTGTTCCCAGCTTGCACCGCCCAATGTGCCATTCTACCATGGGTCTCTTCCATTTCCGGTGATAAGCAAATTCATCCATTACGTTGTCTTCAACAAGGTAATCCACATCATCCAAGTCCGAGTATGCCATTCTACCGACCCCTCCAATCGATTGCTGTGAATTGCCTTCGGCTGATATAGAGAGTCTCAACGATCTCTATATCAAAGGTAATTCTTTTTGCCACTTAAGATAATAATCTACGAATCACCCTCCTCCAGGATGTTTCGTCGTGGTATCATGGCAACTCAACTCCTCGCTACGTTGACAACCGTTTACCACCTTCGTAGGTGTGGAATTGTTGTCTATCTAGTGAACCCTCATCATCCGTTTCTTTCCACCCCTTTTGATGTGTATCTCGTGTCTCAACCCGAGAGATGGTTCTAAGTCTCATTCCGTGAGTTAATCCTGAGTTGTTCTACCTTCGAGAAGACCGGCCTTCTAGAGTCTCTTTCTTCTCTCCATGTCATGTTGGCAGGATTTCTCAGAGCAAGACTTCAAGACAATAATGGTGAATGAATCAACGTTCAACTGAAGGGCACCCTGGATCGTGAAGATTATACTAGTTGCGTTTACCTTTCACCTTACCCTACGCTGGAATCTCGAGACGAGATTCTTGTTTAGTGGGGGTGAGTTGTCACATCCCTAGCTTTACCCTGGCCTTGGACTAGCTTGGTTGCTGCATCATGTTTAAATTCAAATGAAATTTGAATTGAGGAATTTTCAAAAGCCTCAGGAAACCTCTAAAAATAACCAACAATTAAATCTTCTCAAATGTGTCCAAGAAAATGTTCCTGTTATTCCATAAAAATATTGGTAAGAGGTAAAATTTAAACCAATATTTTGGAGTCACAGAGATAATTATTTTGGCCATTTGAATTAATCCAATAACTACTTGCTTTGGATTTATATTTAATATATATTAAATATGACTCCAATAATTCTAGAAGTTTGTGAGTGGCTTTGTATATATTTTAGCAAGCCACATAAAAATCTACAGAATTTATTTAAATGATTTAGTTGTTAAACTAAATCAAAACAAAACAGAACAAAATAGAAAACAGAAATAATTAGAAGAAGACAGAGAGAGAAGGGGATTACCTGACGCCACTTACCTGGCCCAGCTGGCCAGCCCATCTGGCCGGCCCAGCCCACTGGCCTGGTGCCAGTCGTCCTCTACCTCTGCCAGTAGGCAGAGGAGGGAGACAGCGCACGCGCGCGCCGTGGCGCCACGCCACCTCCCTGCCTGCCTGCGTCCCTCGCCACCGCGGCACCTCGGGCCTTCTCTTCGGCGCCGCCTCGATCCCGCTGGCCCCCTCGCTCACTCTCCCCCTCCTCTGCTCTCTCCCTGCACGCGCCCGAGCGGAGCTCGTCGTCGCCGACGCCGTTCGCCGTAGCCACCGTGCTCCTCACTGCCACCCGAAGTGCCCAGGAGATCCGCCTCGACCACCTCTTCCTCCTCGCCGAGAAGCGCACCGCGGGAGCCCCTGCAACGTCGCCACCGCCGTCGTCTTCCACCTCCAGCGCCCGAGCTCGCCTCCGGTCGATTCAGCGCTGCTAGGACCTCCCCGAGCTCGCTGACCTCCTCTACGGCACCGCTGTGAGCTCCTACGCCTCCCCTCCCTCTTCCCCCCTTCGATTGTGCCCTGTAGCCCCGATCCCACCGAAGCCGCGAGCTCGGCTCCGCCGGCGATGTCGCCGCCGTCACTGCAGACAGCAAGGCTCGAAACCGAGCACGGCACCGTGCTCCTAGCATCCTCAGGAGCTCGGCGAGCCCCTTAACCATCCCTCCCGTCCTCTGTGGCCTCACCCCGCTCGAACCCGAAGCTCCGGCCGCCGCCTCGCTCGCCGCCGGCACCGATTCCGGCCGCCCCGAGCGCAACTGACTCCACCAAGAGCTTCGGCTCGTCCCCAGCTCCTCCTAGATGCCCTCCGCGGCCCATTTGGTCGCCGGAGTGGCCAAAACCACTCTCGCCGCCGCGTCGGGCTCGCCGGCGGCTAAACGCCGGCAGCCGACTTTGACTTTGACCACGGGTGGGCCCCGGTTGACTCTCCTGAGTCAATGACAGGTGGGGCCCAGCCCTGTTAACTATTAGGATTAGTTTAATTAATTTTAGTTAAGCTAATCACACTGACATGTGGGTCCCAGTGTCAGGTTTGACCTGGACCCGGTCTGTTGACCTGCTGAGGTCAGCATGACGCAATGATGACGCAGATAATCATTTTCTAAAATAATTCAGAAAATCCAGAAAATTGTATAAACTTCTAAAATTCATAGAAAATTAACCGTAACTCCAAATTAAATAAATTATATATGAAAAATTATCAGAAAAATTCAAGGAATCCATCTGTACCATTTTCATGCATGTTAGAACAACTTATAGCTGCTGTTTAGCACAAATCAATTAAATGGCATTTGAATAATCACATATGGAGTTTGAATTTGAATCTTGTATTCAAACCAACTTCATTTAATCTGTTGCTAGTTGCATTAGCTCAAAACACATTCATTTTGCCATGTCATGATCATGCATCATATTGTGCATTGCATTGATTGTGTTCCTTTCTGTGTTGCCGGTATTTGTCCCCTCTCGATAGACGTGTACCGACGATGTGATCGATGACACCGATGAAGAGCTATATTATCTTCAGAAGTGCCAGGCAAGCAAAACCCCCTTGTTCATTCCGATAAAATCCCACTCTCTCGCTCCTGCTCTCTTTTACTGCATTAGGACAACAACGACATATTTGATACTTGCTGCGGTAGCTGAACCCTTTATCCTTTGCATGACCTGTCATTGCCACAGTAAATAGATGAAACCCACTAGCATGAGTAGGAGTTGTTTGAGCCCTGTTGTGCCTACTCATTCATGCTTGTTTGTCATGCCTGCTACTGCTTAGAGTTGAGTCAGGTCTGATTCGTCGGGGATGAATCAGAGGCGTGTGAACATGTCCCACGGTGTGTGAGCTAACTGTGTGAACACGATTTGGTAAAGGTAGCGGTGAGAGGCCATGTAGGAGTACATGGTGGGTTGTCTCATTGCAGCCGTCCTCAGGAACTGAGTTCTGTGTTTGTGATCCATGACCAGCTACTACCACACATTGGAATGCTTAAGTGCCCCTCTCGACTTATTAATCAACTTGATCTCTGTCCAGGAGTTGCAACTAGTTTCTGGTGTTTGTAGGTAGTGTTAGTAGTCTACCAAGTGGCACCCGGTACAGGTGGGCTTGGGACAGACTAGGCACAGTGGCCCGGTGTACCAAGTGGCACCCGGTTGGTGGGCTTGGGAACCCTGCACACATCGTTTGGGGCCGTAAGCGACACCCCGGCCGGATCTCCTTGCGGATGGAACCTGAATAGGCGATAAACCTGGACTAGAGACTTGTTCGGTTAGTCAGGTCGTGGCCGACTCCCTCGCCCGGCTTCCGCTTGAAGGTTGCCGAGGTACATGACGTGTACAGGGCGGTAAGTGGCGAGAGCGTGTGTGAAGAAGTACACCCCTGCAGGGTTATCATCATCTATTCGAATAGCCGTATTCCTCGGATATGGAAACTTGGACCCCTTGCATAGTTCATAGACAAGTGAAAGTGGATACTCTAAAATACGCAAGATAAGCGTGAGTGCTATGGATGGCGTTCTCGTAGGGAGACGGGAGCGGATCCATAGTGGTGTATTGATATGGTGAATATGTGGACTCGTGTGCGCCACCTCAAAAGAGTCGCTTGCAGTCGTAGTTAGGTTAGCCACCGAGTCAAAGCTGGCTTGCTGCAGTTAAACTCCTCCACCCCCCTTTGTTGATAATGATGCATATGTAGTTAGTTCTGATGTAAGTCTTGCTGGGTACATTTGTACTCACGTTTGCCTATTTTATGTTTTTGCAGAGAGACTTCGGTCTCACTAGTAGTTCCACGTGGGCTTCGACGTTTAGCTTGTTACCTCAGCTACGATCTTGTGCCCTCGGCAGGATCTGATAGATAGTCAGGCTTCTCAGCCTTTTTCATTTATAGATGTCTGTACTCAGACATGATAGCTTCCGCTTGTGTTTTGACTTGTATGCTCTGATTGTTGGGTCATGAGACCCATGTTTGTAATGTCTCGCTCCTCGGAGCCTATTGAATAAACTACCTGAGTCGTAGAGTCATTTTGTGATGCCATGTTGTATTGCACATATCGAGCATATTGTGTGTATGTTATTGAAATGCTTGGTATGTGCGGGATCTGACGATCTAGTTGTTTATCTTTAGTAGCCTCTCTTACCGGGAAATGTCTCCTAGTGTTACCGCTGAGCCATGGTAGCTTGCTACTGCTCTGGAACACTTAGGCTGGCCGGCATGTGTCCTTCTTCGTTCCTGTGTCTGTCCCTTCGGGGAAATGTCACGCTTTGAGTACCGGAGTCCTGTTAGCCCGCTACAGCCCGGTTTACCGGAGTCCTGCTAGCCCAGTGCTACAGCCCGGACCCACTTGCTGATGACCGACACGTTCGAAGCTGGGTCATGAATGCCTGTCCCTGTAAGTCTGTGCCACTTTGGGTTTACGACTAGTCATGTCAGCCCGGGCTCCTTATCATATGGATGCTAGCGACACTATCATATACGTGAGCCAAAAGGCGCAAACGGTCCCGGGAAAAGGTAAGGCGACACCCGTGGGATACCGTGCGTGAGGCCGCAAAGTGATATGAGGTGTTACCGGCTAGATCGATGTGACATCGAGTCGGGGTCCTGACATGATGTTTTCTTCCCTTGTCTAGGCACCTCCGTCTCCAAGTCTTCGGAGGCGGCCCTCTTCTTCCCGCGGGGGTAGTTGACCGTAGATTCCCCTCCCCGACTATCCTCCTCCATGGAGATAGTAATTCCCCCGGTTTGGATGTGCAATGTGTGAAGCTCTGCTTCTCTGTTCTTCCCTTCGTCTTTCCCCGAGGGCACTTGACTTAGCACACGACTAAGCATCCTGGCTATGGAAGGACTAGGCGAGCCTTCGGGAAGCGGTGCCGGACACCTGATTTTCTCCGCCTTGCTGAGCCAATCCTGGCTGCGGATGGTTTTCAAAA
This sequence comes from Triticum dicoccoides, assembly GCF_002162155.2. Taxonomy (NCBI): domain Eukaryota; kingdom Viridiplantae; phylum Streptophyta; class Magnoliopsida; order Poales; family Poaceae; genus Triticum; species Triticum dicoccoides. The sequence continues at coordinate 38,262,799 of NC_041393.1, forward strand.
TAATGTTATGATAAATATAAACGAAGTGTTCGGTTTCTGGGTTACTTACTTGGGTATCTGGGCAGTTGCAGCTCAGGCCCACATCCTCGATGGTGTCCGGACACTTTACTTGTGGTCCGAAGAATAACTTACACATCCCTTCGAGCGTCATGCCGAAGAAGTGCTGAATAGTCCGCGGACCTTCTGGGTTGAACTCCCACATCCGGAGAGGCCGACGTTTACACGACAAGATCCGTCGGACTAGCATTACCTGAATTACGCTGACAAGACTAATGTCCCTCTCAAGAAGCTCCCGAGTGCGGCTCTGCAATGTTGGTACGTTATTAGCAGGCCCCAATCCAGTCCCACATTGGCCCATGACGCCAATTGAGGCGGAGGGCCCGAGCGGAAGTCGGGGGCAGCCACCCACTTTGTGCCTCTGGGAGCCGTGATGTAAAACCACCTCCGTTGCCATAGATCGGACACCTCTGGGAAGAAGCCCTCTGGCCATGGGGCGTCGGTGTTTCTGCTTATTGCAGCGCCTCCACACTCCGCTGTCACCCCTCAATCACCTTCGGCTTTACATTGAAGGTCTTGAGCCATAAGCCGAAGTGCGGGGTGATGTGGAGGAAGGCTTCGCAAACGACGATGAACGACGAGATGTGAAGGATGGAGTCCGGAGCTAGATCATGAAAATCTAGCCCGTAATAGAACATGAGCCCTCTCACAAAGGGATCAAGGGTGAATCCTAAGCCACAGAGGAAGTGAGAAACAAATACGACGCTCTCGTTGGGCTCGGGAGTAGGGATGACCTGCCCTGGAGCAGGAAGCCTTTGCTTGATGTCAACGGTTAGATATCTGACCTCCCTAAGCTTCACAATGTCCTCCTCTGTGACAGAGGAGGCCATCCACCAGTCTTGAAGGTTGGGTCCACACATCATTGAAGATCCGAAGTGCCTAAGCTTGGGCTTAGGGTGTTGGAGCTCGAGATGCGGAAAGGCGCAAGCGTGGTAGGAAAGAGGGATAGGCTTCGGCCCCTCTATAAAGGGGATGAATATCAAGCGTCCTTAGCGTAACCGCTTGGGACTTGCCTAAAAACACGGAGTCATACCAACAGGCATCATGGGGTTGCCCGTGCCCGTATTGATGGAGGATCCCGCAATAAAGGGAACACGATCTCTGCTTTGACAAGGCGTGCCAATAAAACCGCCTCGCAACACGTGTCGAGGCAGGCCGAGAAAAACCAGTTCGTATTGAGCCAGGCCACGGTGTAAGGGCACACCGTAAAAAAAGTTGTCAGCAGATTAGATTTGTAAAGTGTTATGCTCTCTACGATGGTGTGCGGAAATTATCTCACAGAGCCGGACACAATCCTTAATCTGCTTTGGATTATTCGGAGATGGAACCCTCCTTGCAATGCCGAAGACAATCTACGCACCGGACTCATCGTCATTGAAGCCTGGTTCAGGGGCTACTGAGGGAGTCCTGGATTAGGGGGTATCCGGATAGCCGGACTATATACTTTGGCCGGACTGTTGGACCGTGAAGATACAAGACTCAAGACTTCGTCCCGTGTCCGGATGGGGCTCTCCTTTGCGTGGAAGACAAGCTTGGCGATTCGGATGTTAGATCTCCTTCTTTGTAACCGACTCTGTGTAACCCTAGCCTCCTCTGGTGTCTATATAAACCAGAGGGTTTAGTTCGTAGGACAAGAACAATCATAATCATCATAGGCTAGCTTCTAGGGTTTAGCCTCTACGATCTCGTGGTAGATCTACTCTTGTAATACTCATATTATCAAGATCAATCAAGCAGGAAGTAGGGTATTACCTCCATCCAGAGGGCCCGAACCTGGGTAAAACATCGTGTCCCCTGCCTCCTATTACCATTAGCCTTAGACACACAGTTCTGGACCCCCTACCCAAGATCCGCCTGTTTTGACATCGACACTAAGCACTTCTCCCATTGCAAGAAAGATCAATCTAGTAGGCCAAACCAAACTGATAATTCGAAGAGACTTGCAAAGATAACTCAATCATACATAAAAGAATTCAGAGGAGATTCAAATATTTCTCATAGATAAACTTGATCATAAACCTGCAATTCATCGGATCTCGACAAACACACCACAATAAGAGTTAGATCGAATAGATCTCCACAAGAGAGGGGGAGAACATGGTATTGAGATCCAAAAAGAGAGAAGAAGCCATCTAGCTAATAACTATGGACCCGAAGGTCTGTGGTAAACTACTCACAACTCATCGGAGGGGCTATGGTGTTGATGTAGAAGCCCTCCATGGTCGATTCCCCCTCCGGCGGAGCGCTGACGAGGGCTCCAAGATGGGATCTCGCGGATACAGAAGGTTACGGCGGTGGAAATTGTTTTTCGTTGGCTCTCTGGATGTTTTTGGGGTACGTGGGTATATATAGGAGGAAGAAGTAGGTCGGTGGCCGCCCGAGGGGCCCACGAGATAGGGGGCGCAGCCTGTAGGGGTGGGCGCGCCCTCCAACCTCGTGGCCGCCTCGGCTGCTTCTTGGCTTGCACTCCAAGTTCTCTGGATCATGTTCGTTCCAAAAATCACCCTCCCAAAGGTTTCATTCTGTTTGGACTCCGTTTGATATTCCTTTTCTTCGAAATACAGAAATAGGCAAAAAAAAACAGCAATACGGGTTGGGCCTCTGGTTAGTAGGTTAGTCCCAAAAATGATATAAATGTGTAAAATAAAGCCCATAAACATCCAAAAGGGGTAATATAATAGCATGGAACAATAAAAAAATTATAGATAAGTTGGAGACGTATCAAGCCCCTACCCTGGAAACCGGAGGACAAACCTACTACCTCATCATCACCACCTCCATCATCTTCCCCACCAAAGGAGACTTGAGTACACGGGTATGGGCACTCCCCTTGGCTTGTGCCAAGCTTGGGGGAGGTCCCCCAGTATCGTATCACCATCACTTCCATTACCTTTACCTATTTTTAGTTTGATCCTTAGATTTCATGATTTAGTTGAATAAAAGCATAGTATGCTCTATTTTCTAGTTTTAGTTTCATGATCTATCTTTCTTTGTAATCGAGCGAGAGTTATATAACAAAGTTTATTTTGAGTTTTTGCTTCTTTACCTTTGTGTTGCAATCAAATAAAATAAATAAATAAATGAAAAAGATCATATGCTAATCTTATAGTGAGTAATGACATCACATAAGGAAAATTATAAGTGGTAAAATTTGTTCGGAGTTGACAAACATAGCATTGGTCAATGATGCAACTCATGAAAGAATTAATAAGGGAAGAGTATATTCACATGCAAATACACTAACTTGGACATCTTTTATGATTGTGAGCCCCCATTAACTATTATATCCCAAAATTGTTGATGTTGGCCAAGGAAGACAACGTAATGATTTATGGTTGCTCATATTCACATAGAAGTTATATTGTCATAGATCCTTTAACATGTGGTGCTTGCTCAATATCTTTGCTAGCCAAAAATTTTGCACTAAGTAGAGATACTACTTGTGCATCCAAAAACCCTAAACCCAAACTCATGTTTTGAGACTCCACCATACCTACCTATGGATTGAGTAAGATCCTTCAAGTAATAAGTTGTCATCGGTGCAATAAGGCGATCAAAATTGCTTCTACATGTATTTGATCATTTAGTGTAAGAGAAAATTGAGCATTGTACGAACTTGTGATGGCAAAGTAATACAAGCGACAGACTGCATAATAAAGGTTGTTATCATAAGGGGCAATATAACATGACGTTCTTTTCCATTAAAAGATTTGGCATACAAACAAACAAGTGCATGACAACCTCTGCTTCCCTCTGCGAAGGGCCTATCTTTTACTTTTATGCATTTACTCTTATGGAGGAGTCAAAGTATTCTTCCCTATTCCTTTTTATTTTCTCTTTTGCAAGCATCATGTGGTGAGGAAAGATCTAGGCACATATATCCTATTGGATGTGGGTGAGTATGAGTTATTATTGTTGACATCACTCTTGAGGTGAATACGTTGGGAGGCGAAACTATAAGCCCCTATCTTTCTATGTGTCCAGTTGAAACTTTTTGTTCATGGGTATGCTTTGAGTGTTAGCAATCATAGAAGACTAAAAAAAGATTAAGTATGTGGACTTTCCAAAAGGCTCCGATATGAGACCGTTCCTGAAAATATGATGAATTGTAGTCGCAAAGTTGACTCAGAACATAGTTTGTTTGTTTTTGATAAGGTTTATGCTTTATACTTCAATGTTGTGATGAATTGTTACTTGTTCATGAGAAGTTATATGAATTTTTTTACGATAAAGTTTATTGATGTTATAATAAGCATGATGCTACTATGTCCGCATTTTGTTTTTATCGACACCTCTCTCTCTAACCATGTGGACATGTTTTTCGATATCGGTTTTCGCTTGAGGACAAGCGAGGTCTAAGCTTGGGGGAGTTGATACGTCCATTTTGCATCATGATTTCCTACTGTTATTTATAATGTTTTTTATGTATAATAATGATTTATGGAGTAATTCTCATGCCTTTTCTCTCATATTATGCAAGATTTACACAAAGATGGAGAATGTCGGCAGCTGGAATTCTGGACCTGAACAAGCTATGTCAGATTTACCTATTCTGCACATCTCCAAATGAGCTGAGAATTTACGAAGAATTCTTTTGGAATATAAAAAAATACTAGAGCAAATAACTACCAGAGGGGGGCCATGTGGTGACCACAAGGCACCAGGGCGAACCAGGCGCGCCCTGGTGGGTTGTGGCCAGCCCAGCCCACCTCGGTGCCCATATTCTGGTATATAAGTCGGTCCGACATAGAAAAAATAAGAGGAGGACTTTCGAGACTGTTGGGGATATAACTACTAAGGGTAAACCGCCCAGGAGGGGCCGGTTCACCCTCAACTTCACTAAAGCCCACAAAGACCCAGAAGATGGCGCTTTATCAATGAAGCTTAGGGGCCTGGAGCCCAAAGGTGGATTAGGGCCCATAGTAATAAACCGCCATGGTTATGTAACTTGTATTGTAAGTTAGGAAAGGAGAGACCAAGCCGGACACTTGTATGAGTCGGCCTCGGGACTCTGTAGACCGGCCGGGCGTCAACCTATGTATATAAAGGGACGACCCGGCGGCGGTTCAGGGACAAGAAACGACAACTCGAGACCCAGGCAAAGCGTATTTGCTCCCTGGTCATTGAAACCCAATCAATCCCATCACAACTAGACATAGGCTTTTACCTCATCGAAGGGGTTGAACTAGTATAAAACTCCCGTGTCCCTTGTCCGGTTTAACCCCTTCAAGCTAACCTGTCACGATGGCTCTACGACTAAGTCCTTCAATGAGGACATCTGACGTGTTAATTCCACGACAGTTGGCGCCCACCGTGGGGCTATCGCACGATGGTTTCGAGTCCTTGAAGGGCACCTCTGAAGGACTCAAGGGGTACGTGGTTGGCGGGATGACCAAGAGTCGTCGCGGCAAGCTCTACATCGATGACGAAGGATGGGGCCCCGAGGCCGGCTCAGTCGAGTATGGATACCGGGTCCCCTTTGGCGGCATTCATGTCTTCATCGGCAAGATCAATGAACCGGGCCCTGAGCCGGACATCTGCACCGATCTCGTCGAGACGGCTCAGCGTGCGAGCCCTTACCGGTTTAATCCCGCCATGAAGCGTGCGTTCGTAGGATGTGTCCATGGGAGCGGATCTGAACCAGTGTCTGAAGGCGAGACGGCTGTTTATTCCGATGGCGAGTCATCCACTGGTGAAACCGAGTCGCTATACCAAATTCATGATGGTGTATTCGAAGTATATTCCGATGGCAATAGTATTCCGGACCTTCTTGAACTGCCAAGTCGGGTTACTGTGTACATGGCCGGAATACAGCCTACTTTGCAGTCTTCATCTACAGCGGCAATGAATACCGGATCAATGGCCGTGGCAGGAGCCCCGGCGCGCCGAATGGCTCAAGTCCTCTCCGGTTTGATGGATGCCTGGGTGACCTTGTTAACCACGGCAGTTACTCCGGAGACGATGTATCAGGACAATGCATACATTGCGAAGCTGAAGGACCAGATAACGCAGGCTAAGGAGGACCTGGCAATTGAGGATGCTAGGATGGCTGAAGAACGGGCCGCTTTGGATGCCCAGTCACAGCAGATACAAGCGCAGAATTACCGGCTCATGCTGGATCGGACCACATCAGATGACGTAATGTGAAGGAAGTACCGATCTCGTCTACTGCCGGTCTATGAAGGATTGAACCTCTTTCACACACCAGGCACTGGGCCGAGCAATCCGGCGGCTGCAAACCGGACCGATGCGCCTAGGGCAGCGCCGGATCAACCACGGATGAAAGAACCACCTCGACAAACGGATAACCCGTCGGAGTACGTGTCCACACCATCCGGTCACTTCTCAATCCCTTTGGATAACATGATTGCCGCAGCATCTCGCCTGGCAGCCATTCCAATGGAGGGCGATTCACTAGCGGCGATTGAAACGCGGCGGGCTAGGGATCTTCTTCAAACTGCCGTGGTGCAGCAGCAGGCTTATTCCTATAGCCGAGATAGAATTCATTCAACCCCCGTCCGAGCAAGAGCTATAGCAGGCACATAGATGAACCGGAAGTATCTAGTAGTGCGCGGCGCCGTAATGCTCAAGACGTGGTGGATAATGGCAGGGCAAGAAGGGAGGCCTCTTTGGCAGCACAAAATATGGGTTGTTATCAACCCGCCCCGATTCAGCCAGCAGCGTCAGTAGACCGAGGCACCGGGCTTTCCTTCAGTTCCTGGGGAGTGCCGTGTCTCATTCCGGCTCTCCGTAATGTGCGACTGCCCAAGGATTTCAAGGGTCTACGTAAGGTGCCTAATTACACCGCAGATCAGCCACCTGAGGCATGGGTCGAGAGTTATGAAATGTCAATGGAGATGCTGGATGTGGATGAAGCGGCCTGTGCAAAGTACTTCATGATGATGTTCGAAGGGACAGCCTGTACCTGGTTGAAGAACTTGCCAGTCAACTCCATCGAGTCATGGGATCAGTTGAAGGCCCGGTTTATAGCCAATTTCAAAGACACGTGCAAACAACCTATGTCCATTGTGAATCTGGATGCCTGTGTTCAAGGGGTGAACAAGTCAACAACTCATTGGGTGTGCCGGGTTTCAGAAGTTCTGCATTCATCAGACCGGATTAATGCTGGTCAAGCAATCATAATGTTGGAGCGTAATTGCCGGTTTAAGTCTCTAAAAATGAAGTTGGGACGGCTCAAGCGCCACTGCAATGACATGGGAACCCTTATGGCAGCCTTGGTAAAATATGCCGATTCTGATAAACCAAGGATCCCGATTCTGATGAGGAGAAACCGGAGAAGGGAAAGAAGAACGGCAGTGCAAAGGGACAACATCATAACCAAGGAGGCCATGGGAATAATTGTAAGCGCAAGGGAAATAGTTTAGATCTTGTGGCTAACACCAATATGCAGCGTTGTAAAGGTAAACCGCCCCAGCGCGGTGGAGGGATGAATCTGGAGCGTTTGTTAAACCAGCCCTGCCCAAAGCATGGGACCAAAGAGGCCCCTTCCACACATCTTTGGAAAGATTGTTATATCATGAAGGAGTTCAAGAATTCCAATGTCTTCCGGTATGATCAGGGTTCGTCGGGCGGTTCAGGTCCAGGTTTTCATGGTGGCGGCGGTTCAAGCTCGGGATTTCAGAATAATCAGGGCAACTAGGGTAATCAAAGTGGTAATGGCCAACAGAATAATCAAGGAAATCAGCAGCAATCAGGTTATCAAAGTCACCCCAAGCAGTTGAATGGTGGGCAGTATCATGTGTTCACTACTAGCCTGTGCAAGCATGATCAGAAGCTTCACAAGAGGGCAGTTAATGCGGTTGAACCGACAGTACCACGTTGTTTGCGGTGGTCCGAGCAGCCCATTGTGTGGAGCAAAGAGGATCATCCGCCTCGGGTTGACAATCCGGGTCAACTAGCTTTGGTGGTAGAACCTCAGGTGGGAGGTTACAAGTTTACCAAAGTCCTGATGGATGGAGGAAGCAGTATCAATATCCTATACTATGAGACTTTTCGTCACATGGGGTTGACAAACAAGAATCTTAAACCGTCCAACACGGTTTTTCATGGTGTAGTACCAGGTAAGTCGGCATATCCTGTTGGCAAGATCGCTTTGGAGGTTGTGTTTGGAAATGAGCATGATTCCAGGTCTGAAAAATTGACCTTTGAAGTGGTGAAAATCCAGAGCCCATACCACGCCCTGTTTGGACGGCCGGCTTACGCAAAATTCATGGCTATATCTATCTGCAGCTCAAAATGCCAGGTCATAAGGGGACTATAACAGTACATAGAAGTCGAAAGATTACTTTGGATTGTGAGGAAGGTGATGCGGCTTATGCTGAGTCGGTTTGTGCTGCAGAAGAGCTGAAGTTTTATAAAGACAATGTTGATCCGGCAGACATGACCCCTCTGAAGAAGCCCACCACTGAGCATGACCCGACCCTGAAATTCAAACCGGCTGATGAGACTAAACTTGTTGACTTTGTCCCTGGTGATTCATCTAAACAGTTTAGCATCAGCACCAATCTAGATCCGAAATAGGAAAGCGCACTCATCGAGTTCATCCGTGAGAACCAGGACATTTTTGCATGGAAGCCTTCTGACATGCCAGGTGTACCGAGGGAACTCGCTGAGCACACTCTCAATATTGATCCCAAGTTTAAACCGGTCAAGCAATTTCTTCGCCGCTTTAACGAAGAAAGACGCAAGGCCATTGGTGAAGAGGTAGCCTGGCTGTTGGCTGCTGGCTTTATCATCGAAGTATTTCACCCTGAGTGGTTGGCTAATCCGGTGCTCGTTCTTAAGAAAAATGGCACTTGGCGTATGTGTGTGGACTACACAGATTTGAATAAAGCTTGTCTGGCAGATCCTTTTGCTCTCCCGCGTATTGATCAGATTATTGATGCGACGGCGGGTTGTGAGCGCTTGAGTTTCTTGGATGCTTATTCAGGTTATCATCAGATTAAGATGGCAGTTAAGGACCAGGAGAAGACAACTTTCATCACTCCCTTTGGAGCCTTCTGCTATGTTTCTATGCCCTTTGGGCTCAAAAGTGCCCAGGCAACTTATCAGCGTTGTGTGCAAAATTGTCTTCACACGCCGGTTGGGCGTAATCTTCATGCCTATGTGGATGACATTATGGTAAAATCCAGAAAGAAGGAAACCCTGATAAATGACCTCAAGGAAACATTTGACAATCTTCGGGTTTACAAAATGATGCTTAATCCGGACAAGTGTGTTTTTGGTGTTCCGGCAGGCAAGCTCTTAGGCTTTCTGGTGTCCAACAGAGGCATTGAGGCTAATCTGGAGAAAATCAAAGCGATTACATCCTTGGCTAAACCGAAGTGTATCAATGATGTTCAGCGTCCGGCGGGTCGAATTGCAGCCCTTAGCCGGTTTATCAGCCGTTTGGGAGAGAAGGCGATTCCTTTGTATCAGATGTTGAAAAAGAGAGATGATTTTGTCTGGAGTGACGCAGCTAATGCGGCATTTGAGGAGTTAAAGCGACAGTTGGTTGAACCGCCGGTTCTTGCTGCTCCGGTTGACAACGAGCCCTTATTATTGTACGTAGCTGCTAATGCCCCTGCTGTCAGTGTGGCAACTGTGGTGGAGTGCAAGGAGGCTAGTAAGGAATATCCGGTTCAACGACCGGTTTACTATATCAGCGAAGTACTTATCGAGTCAAAGCAACGATATCCGCATTGGTAGAAGCTGGTTTACGGGGTTTTTATGGCAAGTCGGAAGCTCAAACAATATTTTCAAGCCCATCCTATTACAGTGGCCAGTTCAGCTCCTTTGGGCGATATAATTCAGAATAGGGAGGCAACTGGCCGGGTTGCAAAGTGGGCAATTGAGCTTGGCCCGCACGGATTGAAGTATATGCCTCGGACATCAATCAAGTCACAGGCGCTTATTGACTTCATCAATGATTGGACCGAGTTACATGCACCAGAGGACAAACCGGATAATACATACTGGACTATTCCTTTTGATGGATCCAGGCAATTGGAAGGCTCGGGGGCTGGAGTTGTTCTGACTTCCTGATAAAATTTTTTATGTTCTCCGCTTAATGTTTCCTTGTACTAACAATGCAGCTGAGTACGAGGCCTTACTCCATGGTCTCCGTGTGGATAAGGAAATGAACATAAGCCAGGTTCGCTATTTTGGAGATTCTGATCTGGTGGCTCAGCAAGTTTCTGGTACTTGGCATTCTAAGGATCTACTCATGGCGGCTTATAGATGCGAGGTGGATATTGTGGTAGGTCACTTCAAGGGTTATCAGGTTGAGCACATTGACCGGCGTAAAAATGAAGCAGCAGATGCTTTAAGCCGGCTGGGATCTCAACATAAACCGGTACCACCCAATACCTTTTTAGATATCTTGCATAACCCGTCTGTTAAGTTGCCCACAGAGGAGGATTTAGCTGTTCCTTTTCCGGAGGCCCAATTGGTGGCCGCTTTACATACCACTCCGGATTGGACGGTTCCCTATCTGGCGTATCTGAGCCGGGGCGAATTACCAGATGATGAGATCTTTGCTAGACAGATAATACGGCGGTCTAAGTCCATGATTATTCACAATGGCGAGTTACACTGTTGCAGTGTTTTAGGTATATTCCAACGTTGTATTTCTCCTGAAGAAGGACAAGAGATTCTACGTGAAATCCATGAAGGGGATTGTGGTCACCATGCCGGTTCAAAGTCCCTGGTGGCTAAAGCTTTTCGTCATGGGTTCTATTGGTTGACAGCTCATGCTAATGCGGAGGATCTGGTAAAGCGGTGTGATGCTTGTCAGAAATTTTCACGTCGAGCTCACATTCCGGCTCAGGAGCTACGGATGATACCTATCACTTGGCCGTTCGCCACTTGGGGGCTTGATATGGTGGGACCTTTTAAGCATTCCCAGGATAAGAAGACCCACCTGTTGGTGGCGGTTGACAAATTTACTAAATGGGTTGAAGCGGAGCCCGTCAGCAAGTGTGATGCGGCCACGGTGGTTCAATTTCTCAAAAAGATCATTTTCCGCTTTGGTTTTCCACAGAGCATCATCACAGATAATGGCACAAACCTTTCTAAAGGTGAGATGGAGGAGTTTTGTCAAGGAGAGCACATCCGGCTTGATGTGGCTTCCGTGGCTCATCCCCAGTCCAATGGTCAAGCTGAGAGGGCGAATCAAGAAATCCTGAAGGGTATCAAGCCTCGGCTTATGGTTCCTTTGAAGCGGACGCTGGGTTGTTGGGTGGAAGAATTACCATCTGTGCTATGGAGTATAAACACCACCCCAAACCGATCTACGGGTTATACACCTTTGTTCATGGTTTACGGGGCTGAGGCCATCCTCCCAAGTGATATTCGTCATGATTCGCCCCGGGTTGCCAATTATGTTGAAGCGGATAATGAGCAAGCACACCAAGAGGTGCTGGACCTATTAGATGAAAACGGGACATGGCTTTGGCTCGATCAGCGGTTTATCAACAAGACCTGCGGCGTTATCATAGCCGCCGGGTTAAGACAAGAAGCTTTCAAGAAGGTGACTTAGTGCTCCGGCTCATCCAGGATCAGACCGATATGCACAAATTATCCCCACCTTGGGAAGGACCCTTTGTGGTCAGCAAAAATCTGCACAACGGTTCATACTACCTCATTGACGTTCGAGAAGACTCACACAGTTCTGAGGAGGAGACTCGGCGGCCATGACACATAGCTCTCCTTCGGCCTTACTACACTTGAGCCATAGGCTTTTCTTATGAACATATTTCAACAATATATATATTATGATCAATATAATAAACCGGCATCCTTGCTATAAGCAGGGCCTCTGCCGTTTTTCTTCAAATCTCTTTGTTTACATGGGGGCTTCAGCTGACAAAGCGAAAGTACTACCTGTTAAACCAGCTATCATGCCACAACACAGCTTGGGAGCTTCACACCCAAGGGGCCAAAGAGAGTCTGGATGTTATGCACAGCTCAAACATAGGCACCCATTTGAGCACAACTCACAAAGTTACTTGGGGGCTCTTTTGTGCAAAAGCCACAAAGAGTTTGAAAGGACCCTTGTAATTGGGTATCGACCCATGGCTTGGAAGCCTGGTGTATTCACCTAAAACCCCGGGTTAACCTACCTTCATCAAGTAAGCCACTCCTATCCAGGTAATCCTGGCATGACCCGCCGAACATTTGACAAGTCAAGCTTATACAGACCCTGAACTTGACAAAGTTAAAATGACGATTGGTTAGTTGGAGGCCCATCTTAAAAGGCTTTGCAAAATGGTTTAACTCAGTGGCCTGGTAGGCCATGAAAAGCCTCGAATTTGGGCCTGGCAGCCCTTGAAAAGCCTTGACTATATGATTTCTTGTTTGCTTTTTTGCTAAGTTTTCACCTTTTGATGAATGTCTCTTGAACCGGTGTCCATTGACCCGGTGTGGCTTCTCAGTCATCATGTTAACCCGGTGTTTGTTAACCCGGCTTGGCTTTCAGCTATAGGTTGTCAAACCATCTTATCAAACCGGTGTTTGTTAAACTGGCCTGGCTTTGACTATATGTCGCCAATGTGATCATCTGGTGTTCATCGTAACCCGGCATGATTTATTCATAACATCATTATAGGGAAAGGGACTTAACAGCTCAAAGATTTGGGTTTTCACCCTTACTAAGGGATTTCATATCACATGTATGAGTTATTTTCTGCTTTGGTTATTAGCCAGGCTTTATCTTGGGCATTATGACCCGTCCAGCGGTAAACCGCCCGGATAGATGGTTTTATGCAGAGATAGGGATTGCTTAATATTATGAAGATATATAAGACAACACTAAAATTGGCATGGCGGATCAAGCAAAGTATAGCCCAATGCACAATGGCAGTAGATCATAGTATTTTAACTAGCCTATTACAAGGCGCTTTAAGGCCCAAAATATGGACTTGTTCTTTCCACAGAGCAAAGTTTATGATGCATCAATCAGATTGCCGGATCAGGACTCATCACCATGTTGACGTGATGTTGATGGATCATCTGGCGTCGGTTCAACCTCCTCCTCCCCATCCAGTGGCTGGAAGTCCATGGTGGTCCAGTCAATCCGGGTTAAGGCCTGAAAGACATCCTCTTCACTTATAAGTTCAGCCAGATCAACGTCAGGGGTGTAAGTGTGCTTACGGATTGGCGGGATAAGATTGTGCACTTCCGACAGGACAGTGTCAATCCGTTTGTTGTTGGCGTCATAGAAGGACCGGTGAATAGTCAAGTTAGCTTCTTCTGCCAATTGACTCGCTAGAGGACGCATCACCCTTGTCACATTTTTGAGGGCTTTGTTGTCAAACTCTGCCCCGTTTTCTTGTTCACTAGGGAAGCCCTTGGCGATATCAACCGGATCCAGGTCAGCTATCCATGCCTTAGCTCGAGTAAGTGCCAACAAAGTGCCAGCCCTGGCAGCAGATCGCTCCATCTCTTCTATCTGTGCTGGTGTCATGGATAACCTTGCTAGAGTATCCTTGATCAATGTTGGGGCCGGATTGTTGTATGAGACTACACAGATAACCCGTTGGGCATTGGTATATAGTTGTTCAATCAGAGTATATGCTGCCTTCAGCTTCATCCGCATGTCAGATCCCAAATGAGCAATGCGGACACCTACAACGGTTTAAGAGTTTCACGTTAAACCGACACTTTACAAAGATGGTCATCAAAGAAAGCCTTGGCAAGAGTACTTACCAAATACTGCAGAAGTCATGGCATTCACTTGGCGCTTCAACCCAGTTAGCTCTTCCTTCACCGGTTTAAGCGCTGATTCGGCGTCTTCCGCCCGCTTCACCAATGCATTCTTCTCAGTCTCCCAATTGACACGCTCTGTCTTGAACCCTTCTTTGAGTTACTCCATGGCTGCTAAAGCGGTTTTAAGCGCATCCTTGGCCTTGGAAGTTTCTGCTTGTTGGGACTTGATGTTTTCTTGAAGATCAGCAATTTGAGAGCCTTGGTGATTTATATCAGCCTGTCAAAATCAGATGAGGAGCATGTAAATAATTTATATCAAAAAGTCCCAAGCATATAACAAGTTATACACTTGGCACTTGGGGGCTAATGCAGATTGCTTCTTTACTATTGGCTGTTTGAAGTCCCAAGGATCAAAAGTTTTAATCTTGGCACTTGGGCGCTAATGTGTGTTTGATCAGGAAAATACACAAGTAAGGAAAATCAACAAAGTGCAGTATGGAATATAAAAGTCCTGGTTTGTCTTTACAAAACAAACCGGCCCTTAGGGGCTACGAAGTAGAAGTGTTCTTTCTATTAAAGTCCCGGTTTATCTTCACGAGATATACTGGCCCTTGGGGGCTACAATACAATGAATGTATAGAATTAAGATGAAGGTGTTTTGAAGATTACCTCATAACATTCCTTCATCAGATTCACCAAACCGGCTTCATAATCTCGGCTGGTGTAAAGCCGGTTCAAGAATCCAGAATGAAGCTCTTGCGTAGAAAGATTAACATTGCTTCACAAGTCGGTCTTCCCTTTCCCTTTGCCCATAGCTGCAAATTCATCCTTGGCAGTATGCTTCGATAAAGCAACCGAATTGCCTAGGGCGGTATAAGTAGTACCAGTGGCAACAACATCATCATCATCTTTGGCTGGGCTCGGTGGATTGACATTGTCTTTGGCTGGGCTTGGCGGTTTGGTAGCAGGGCTTGGCGGATTGGCAGCAGGCCTTGGCGGATTAGCAGCCGAACCCACCGGATCAGCAACTGGACTTGGAGATGTGGCCTGTGGACTCGATGTTTCAACATGTGTTTCCGGGTCAGCCTCCGGCAGATTAGCATCAGTAGCCGGGTCTTGCGGGATAGAGTCATCCAGGACAATATCAGGATTTTCACCACCATTGCCTGGGGTCTTCTCCGGTTCAACATCGTCAGAGGGGCCGCTGGTCTTGGCTTTCTTGCTCAATTGGGCCTTGGCACTGCGATATCAAAATAAAGATTAGTATGATAAACCGATGCATGAAGAAACAAACCGAAAAACTTGGAAACTTACCCAGCGACGGTCTTGAGGGGAGGCAGCTGAGTGGTTGATGAACTGCCAGACAAGTTGGAAGACGCCTAGTAATTCGAATCATACGGATTAAGTGGGTATCGAAAGAAACCCTTCAAAGGATAACGGTTTTCGGGAGAACAAGTAAGCTCTGGACGACACTTCCGGTTTGGTGTATCCGGTAAACCGGAAGAGGTGACTTGCTGGCCACTATGTCGGGTTGTGCGATGCCCTTCAGGTTGCTGTGTCTTCAAAGAAAATTTTGGATCCAAATAAGCAAGAGGGTGAGAGTATTTCACTTTCTGAACTGCACGGCGAAATCTTTGAACCGGCACGAGATCTGAATCGGAGGAAAGATAGATTACCTCAACATGGTCCGCACAGCTGACCTCCGCATCATCCTGATAATAGTCATTGTTAATAAGATGTATGAAAAAGGAGCCAAGGGAGTCAAGTTCTACCTCTTGATCCGAATCTTCAACGTCTTCGGGTGGATCAGCAGCTTCGCCAGTCTTCTTCTTGGCTGCTCTCTTGACAACCTTGCTCTTGGGACGAGGAGCCCTTACTGGTTTATCTGAAGCCTTCCTCTTCCAGAAGGAACTATTGGCCTATAAAAGTTAAAATTTATTAGAACAAAGTTAAAGCGGAGGCGGATCAAGAAAGCAAAAAGTTAAAATCTTTACCGCTGGTGGTTTGTTAGCGTTGTAGAAGGGGGCCAGCCCGGTTTGGCTGCATGCGGAGATTGGTTTGTCTAACATATTCTTCACCGATTCAGTGACTTCATCAAGTCATTTCAATCTCATTAAACCGTTGAGGGTCCTTGGCGTCGCCGGCATACTCATGCATTAATCCGGAGTGGCGACTTAAGGGTAGGATGTGCCATTTAACCCAACAGCGAACGAGATCAACTCCAGTCAAACCGTTGGCCAAGAGAGCCCGGAGCTTGGCGATTTGAGGTGCATAAGTTTGCCGTTCTTTGGCAGTTAATCACCGGTTTAAAGGGTGGCCATTCCTAAGCCGGTGAGGGTGTTAACCCGGCAAGGGATTTTCTCCAGTAGGGGTAGTGTTCTGACAATAAAACCAAGTCTGGTTCCAGTCTTTGGGATGAATGTGGTGTGATGCATGTGGGAAATGGACTTCCTTCCTCTTCTGGATTGATACCCCACCAAGTTCCGTATTAGGGCCATCAGAAAACTCCGTTCGGCGGTTTAGATGGAAAAAGTCCTGGAAGAGCTCCATGGATGGTTCCTCTTGAAGGTAAACTTCACAAAATACTTGAAAGTTGCATATATTTGATATGGAATTTGGTCCAATATCTTGCGGATGGAGTTGAAAGCTAGCAAGGACATCCCAAATTTGTTTTGATCCGGGAGGGCTGAAGCCCCGGTCTAGGTGATGCATAAAAACAATGACCTCTCCATCTTGAGGCTCAGGAGCGCACTCTGGGCCAGGAACTCACCAGTGAAGGATATTTTTTGAGGCTAAAGCGCCGGTTACAACGTAGCCATTGATCTGCGTTTCTGTAATCCGGGACAGAACCCAGTTGCAAGCGGCGAATTGCTTGGTCATCTTGGACAGCAAACTGTAAAGGTAAAATGAAGGCCGGTTTATGATTGACGGTTCAATAAGTATTAGTTGGTGTTAAACCGGGAGATTTGATCAAGGCATATGTGTGAGATCAACCGGAAATTGCTATTCATATCAAGATGGCGGTTTAAAGTGGGGACTAATGATATACGACGGATTACCAACTACTAAAGATTTAAACCGCCCTTAGGTGGAGGAGCCAGAGATGAAAATCTGCTAAGTATTGACAGAAACAGGTTTCGCACAATGATGAAATAAAATTGGATCTACCATGCTTCGATAAAGAAAAATTTCTACGATCTATAATGGCGTTAAGCAGAGCAGAGAAGGTCCTACGTTCTACTGAGGATTCTATACAAAGAAGGAAGATCTACTAGTACTGAAAATGGACTCGGAGCAACTACCGCACGAGATCTACGCTACTGATTGGATCAAAGAAACTATGGCAGAAGAAAAATACGAAGAACTGGGATGAACACGGATGAACTCGTTAACCCTAGCACATATCTAAAGATGCGGGAAAAGGAAAACTTACCAGTGAAGATCTACTGCGGAGGGATGCCGTGAAACTCTGGTTCGATTCAGGGTGATGCAGCAGCCGGAGATGAAGACGACGGTGCGCTCTGTGGCGGCGGCGGAGCCCAAGCGGTAGGAGTTCGCGAGAGGAAGAAGAAGAGGCAAGGGGAAAGAATGGAAAGACCCGTCGGCTTTATTTATAAGGAGAAAGGGATAAGTGGTAGGCGCAAGAATCGAGGAGCCTGAAGCAGTAAAGAGGGTGCGCCTGTCGCCTCGATTTTTGGGACACCATTAATGAAGGGAATCTTTTTAATCTTTTTATACAGAGCTGATGTCATGATGGTCCATAGCTGTGTCCAGAGGATGACGTCACGGCGGTTTAACAAAGTTTACAGGAGAAGACATCATGGCGGTTTACAGGAATACAAGGAGATGCTCACAGAATTTCTTTTAAGTATTGAAGATTGACATGAACAGGTTCAAATCAAACTGGGGCCTAATGTTGGGGATATAACTACTAAGGGTAAACCTCCCAGGAGGGGCCGGTTCACCCTTAACTTCACTAAAGCCCACGAAGGCCCAGAAGATGGCGCTTTATTAACGAAGCTTAGGGGCCCGGAGCCCAAAGGCGAATTAGGGCCCATAGTAATAAACCGCCATGGTTATGTAACTTGTATTGTAAGTTAGGAAAGGAGAGACCGAGCCGAACACTTGTATGAGTCGGCCTCGGGACTCTGTAGACCGACCGGGCGTCAACCTATGTATATAAAGGGATGACCTGGCGGAGGTTCAGGGACAAGAAATGACAACTCAAGACCCAGGCAAAGCGCATTTGCTCCCTGGTCATCGAAACCCAATCAATCCCATCACAACTAGACGTAGGCTGTTACCTTCATCGAAGGGGCCGAACTAGTATAAAACTCCCGTGTCCCTTGTCCGGTTTAACCCCTTCAAGCTAACCCGTCGCGATGGCTCTACGACTAAGTCCTTCAATGAGGACATCTGACATGTTAATTCCACGACAGGGACGGAGCGCCGCCGTCTCGAGGCGGAACTTGGGCAGGAGCACTTTTGCCCTCCAGCGGACGATTCCGCTGGGGGAACTTCCCTCCCAGAGGGGGAAATCGAAGCCATCATCATCACCAATAACCCTCTCATCTTTGGTAGGCCAATATTCATCAACATTTTCAACAGCACCATCTCCTGTCAAACCCTAGTTCATCTGTTGTGTTCAATCTTTGTACCGGAACCTCAGATTGGTACTTGTGGGTGACTAGTACTGTTGATTACATCATGTAGTTGATTACTATATGGTCTATTTGGTGGAAGATTATATGTTCAGATCCATTATGCTATTTAATACCCCTCTGATCTTTAACATGAATATCATTTGTGAGTAGTTACTTTTGTTCTTGAGGTCACGTGAGAAGTCATGTTGCAAGTAATCATGTGAAGTTGATATGTGTTCGATATTTTGATGATATGTATGTTGTGATTCCCTTAGTGGTGTCATGTGAACGTTGACTGCATGGCACTTCACCATCTTTGGGCCTAAGGGAATGCATTGTGGAGTAGTTATTAGATGATGGGTTGCTAGAGTGACAGAAACTTAAACCCTAGTTTACGCGCTACTTCGTAAGGGACTGATTTGGATCCATATGTTAATGCTATGTTTAGATTTTGTCTTAATACTTTTCTCGTAGTTGCGGATTCTTGCGAGGGGGTTAATCATAAGTAGGAAGTTTTCAAGTAAGAACAAGAGCTAAGCACCGGTCCACCCACATATCAAATTATCAAAGTAGCGAACACGAATCAAACCAACATGATGAAAGTGACATGGTGAAATCCCTGTGCCCTCAAGAACACTTTGCTTATTATAAGAGACCGTTTTGGCCTGTCCTTTGATAGAAAAGGATTGGGCTACCTTGCTGCACTTTATTTACCATTACCGTTACTTGCTTGTTACAAATTATCTTGATAGCAAACTACCTGTTACCGACAATTTTAGTGCTTGCAGAAATTACCTTGCTAAAAACCACTTGTCATTTCCTTCTGCTCCTCATTGGGTTCGACACTCTTACTTATCGAAAGGACTACGATTGATTCCCTATACTTGTGGGTCATCAGGGATATATCATAGTCCTTTCGATAAGTAAGAGTGTCGAACCCAACGAGGAGCAGAAGGAAATGACAAGCGATTTTCAACAAAGTATTTTCTGCAAGCACTGAAATTATCGGTAACAGATAGTTCGGTAGTAAGATAATTCGTAACGGGTAACAAGTGCCAAATGTAGCAGAAGTGCCAAAAGGTGGCACAATCCTTTTTGTAGAAAAGGATCCGGACAAACTCTTATATAAAGCAAAGCGCTCCCGAGGACACATGGGAATTACTATCAAGTTAGTTTTCATCATGCTCATATGATTCATGTTTGTTACTTTGATAATTTGATATGTGGGTGGACCAGTGCTTGGGTGCTGTCTTACTTGGACAAGCCTCCCACTTATGATTAACCCCTCTCGCAAGCATACGCAACTACGAAAGAAGAAATAAGATAAATCAGCCCCTTATGAAGCAACGCATAAACTAGGGTTTAAACTTCTGTCACTCTAGCAACCCATCATCTACTTATTACTTCCCAATGCCTTCCCCTAGGCCCAAATCATGGTGAAGTTTCATGTAGTCAATGTTCACATAACACCACTAGAGGACAGACAACATACATCTCATCGAAATACCGAACGAATACCAAATCCACATGATTACTTATAACAAGACTTCTCCCATGTCATCAGGAACAAACGTAACTACTCACAAAGCATGTTCATGTTCAAGATCAGAGGGGTAATAAATATAATTAAGGATCTGAACATATGATGTTCCACCAAGTAAACCAACTAGCATCAACTACACGGAGTAATCAACACTACTAGCAACCCACAAGTACCAATATGAGGTTTTGAGACAAAGATTGGATACAAGAGATGAACTAGGGTTTTGAGAGGAAATGGTGCTGATGAAGATGTTGATGGAGATTGACCCTCCCTCAATGATAGGATTGTTGGTGATGACGATGGCTCCGATTTCCCCCTCCTGGAAGGAAGTTTCCCTGGCAGAATCGCTCTGCCGGAGCTCTAGATTGCTTCTGCCCAGGTTCTGCCTCGAGACGGTGGCGCTTCGTCCCGAAAGCACTCTTCTTATTTTTTCTAGGTCAAAACCCTCCATATAGCAGAAGATGGGCACCAGACGATGGCCAGGGGGCCCACAAGCCCTGGGGGCGCGCCCCAGTCTTGTGGCCACCTGGTGGGTCCCCTTCTGTAGTTTTTTTGCCCAATATTTCTTATATATTCCAAAACAATTATCCATAAAGTTTCAGGACTTTTGGAGTTGTGCAGAATAGGTATCTCAGATTTGCTCCATTTCTGTCCCGAATTCCAGCTGCCTATATTCTTCCTCTTCATGTTAATCTTGCAAATTAAGAGAGAAAAAGGAATGAGTATTGTACCAAAATGTGAAATAACAGTCCATAATGCAATAAATATCAACATAAAAACATGATGCAAAATGGACGTATCAACTTGTTGCCAGGACTGCCTTGGTCCCGGCGGCCCTGGACCTGCGTATTCCAGTGTCTACAGCTTGTCAGCGTCCTCTACTGGCGCAATTCCGGCCCCGACGCTGCTGGTGCTGCGTCCTTCTAGCTCCTTTGGTCGTTGGTGGTTCGGTGTCTTCGTCCTTGGCAGTTTGGATCTGTGCTCCTTCTCCAGTTCCCTGCTTCCGGCGTTGCCGGTAGTCACCACTTCCCTTACATCGGCTCTCTGCTCTGCCGCCCCGACCCCGTCCACCATGTCGCCTCATCCTTCGGCCAAACCCAAAGCTCACGTATTTTGGCGGCGCCAAGTGCCACCCTCCGACGGTAGATGCAGCCCCACCCCTCCTGAGGTGGCGATCTTGAGGAGTGGCCTGACTTCATCATCTTCGAAATCATGCTTAGGGGACTTTGGGATTGCTCGGTCTTAGGCCAGGGCGAAATCCCTACTCGGCTTACCGATGCTGGCAGCGGCGACACCCACGGGTATCGTTTCCTTTCTTGGAGGCACTGTCATGGCCTTTATCCGTACCCCTTCTTGAGCACCAGGAGGAAACCCCAGGTCCGATTCTTCGGATCAGATGGTGGTGGCACCACGAGGTCATTTCCCTTTTTGAAGGCGCTATCTTGTTTGCTTGAGGGGTCCTCAATGTCTAGTTTTTGAGATGTTGGATGTCGCACTGGTTCGGCTTGCCACTCTAGTTCTAGGATTCAAGGGTTTAGTAGTGTTTTTTTCTCTGTTTGGGCCGAGCATCCCTTGTCTCTACACCTGGTGCCATGCTCACGACTTTGCGTTCGTGTCATGTGTTGTACCTCTCCTGTACTCATTCTGCTGCCTCCTATCAATGAAATGATACGTAAGTTTCGCGTATTCATGAAGAAAAAAATTGTCGTTGGGAGAAAACCGGCAACAACGTAATGCCGACTCCAATAATGGTCGTCGCCACCGAGAGACAAGAATTTTTGATGGCTAAGGATCACGTGGAGAAGGCACTTCATAATATGTTTAATATGCAGGGTGCTAGATTCAAAGCGAATACCTTGTTTAGATTTTAAAATACACCTTGCGGGACAATATGTAGAGGTATTGCATGAGCTTGTGGGGCGGACCCTTCAAAGATGCAACATTATATGTGGTTTTAGATTGATTAATTGCTTATCTAAACCTACTTTATTTTCTACTACCACCATTTCTAAATATAAGACGTTTCGGCAGTTCAATTTAGAATAGTAGAAATCTAATTTGTTTTATACAATTATGTTCCTAAATATAAGACAATTTAGAAACCAAGGTAGTAGATAGGAAATTTGGAGTTCTCGGTTCCTACCAGCTTCATGATTGATGACCTATGAATAGAACAGTCATCCGGCTCTTGGGAAGGAGCTTGAAAGGGTAAATTGACATTCTGTGCTCGAGCATAGATGAGCACTTTATCTCCATCGCTAAATGACATCTAGATAAGTACTACCCAATGTATATAACTTCGTTGACAAGTATTTCTGAATGAAGGGAGTATTTGCTGGACCAAGCCCCCACCATGGTAGGGTCATAAATGTGATGGATGCCACCAAACCGCATCTTGCACATACGACCCAGAATGATACATGTCGACATGCCGGTGCGCAGCAATGCATGTCGCAGCCGCCAATGCTGTTGGTCCAGAATGAAGGTTGGCGCGACAATCACTACAAAAAAAAGACACATCCGTGACATTTTGGGCTGAACGAAATTTTTTTCTGTCATACGTATGACACTTCTATGACGATAATTGTGACAAAACCCGGTATCATCATAGATGTGGTGGGCTCCTACTTCTATGACAAAAAATCATGACAGAAAATGGGCTTTTCATCCTGGGCGGGCCAGAGACGCAGCTGCATGACATTCTTTGGGCCGTCCATGACGGAAAAAACCGTGGTAGAAGCGAGGGGGAGGAAAATTTCGGGGAGTTGCCGGTTGCGGTGGGAGGTCGGGGGCCGAGCGATGCATGTTTCTCTCGTATGTACGCGCGTGTGTGTGCGAGGCGTTGGCTCTAACTGAAGCCGAGCGAGGCGTTGGGCTCTAACTGAACCCGAGCGATTGCACTGGAGGCTACGCGTTACTGAACCCGAGCGATCGATCGATGGCTGTTAACTGAACCCGATGGAGCGATTCCTTCGCTACTACTGCTAACTAAAGCCGACCGATTGGATGAACAGTGAGCGTTGTGGGGGGTTTGGATGAATAGTGAGCGGTGGCGTTGCCTCTTGTAAGTGCATCTAGTGCCCCTTAGTGATTTTGGTGTATTGAAGACTTATAGGTTAAGGGACTAATGCGTTTGTGAGTGTACACAGGTCTATAAGTCTATGAGGAGTTTTGATATCTACAGAGAAAGTTGACCCCTAAAAATGAAGTTCTTCAACTGAAGACTTTGATATTCTGAAGACTTTCTGAAGACTTTGAAAGTGAAGAAATTGGTGTGACCTTCAAGACTTGGTATTCATTTGTGGAACATGAAGCGTGAAGACTTTTGTTTTCGTAGTTTCATTTTCTCCTTCTTGTGTCATAGGAAACACCGTACTGTTAAAGGGGGTCGAGGAAATACTAAGGAAAAATTTCCATGTGATGCTCAACTCAAAATCCTACACCTACCAATCCCTTCGAGTGAAGCCTTTGGAATTCTCATACAGTTCAGTCACTTTCTTCAGTGACAGAGACGAAGTTCTTCTGGTCGCTGATGAATTTGTTCTGACTGAGGAGTTAGGAATTCGCCAGTGCGAATTACCTACACAGTGAGGAACATGATAGCCCTGAGGAATTTGATAGTCAAATTTCCGACCGTTGCTGTGCTGCGCGCCAGCTGTCCCGAAATATCTTATCCACCTAACGGTCATATCATTGAGGGGCATTTATGTCTTATCATGTCGGGCTGCTCCCTAGGCTATAAATAGCCGCCCCCTACAACCACTAGCTGGTCGGCTGCTCCAAGAGAACTTGACACTTGTCATTTGAGAGCAACCCATCCTCCGAGGACTTTGAGCGAAAATCATCAAGTGAGGAAAAACCCCAAACCCAAACACCTACAAACCCAAAGTGATTGAGCATCACTGAAGAGATTGATCCTGCGTGGATCCGACGCTTGTTACCTTTGAAGACTGTGCTTCTTCCAGACGGTTAGGCGTCAAGGTCTAGAGCATCCAAGAGGAATTGTGGATCACCGAGTGACCAAGTCTGTGAAGGTTTGGAAGTCGCCTAAAGACTTACCACGAGTGATTGGACGAGGTCTGCGTGACCTTAGTTCAAGGAGAATACGGTGAGGACTGGGTGTCCTGAGCTGCGTGCTCAGCGACTGGGTGTCCGGGACTGTGTGTCCTCGAGTTTAAGTACTCAGCCGCTCCAACCAGACGTACAACTGAGACAGCAGTTGGAACTGGTCTACCAAATCATTGTCTTCACCAACCTACTGGTTCTATTTCCTCAACCCTTTCATTTCCTCATTACTGTGTTGAGTGTTTGTTCATATCTGTGTTTGAAGACTTTGACTAAAGACTTTCTCAATTTCCTTAGTTCAATTTCTTCAGTCTGTTTGTCCTCATCTTGTGTTATCCTGTGATTACGCTTTCTATACTCTGTGCTAGTCTTCATTTCATCATGATGACCATGCTTGTATTCTGTTATGCTTACTTCTGAGTACTTATTCCGCTGCTAATAGTTCTTCTCTAAGGAATTTCCTCACCGGCAAATTCCTCAGTGAAGAATTCATAAAAATCGCCTATTCACCCCCCTCTAGTCGACATAACGCACTTTTAATTGGTATCAGATCAAGGTACTCCCTTGTTCTGTGTGATTTTGGTTTAACCGCCTGGAATTTTAGTTATGTCGACCGCAGGTATGATCAAGGTCTCGGCTGGGTGTCCTACCTTTGATGGGACGGACTACCCCTACTGGAAAAACAAGATGCGAATGCATCTCGAGGCAATTGACAACGATCTCTGGTATGTTGTGGAAAATGGTGTTCCCTCTGTTTCACCCTCACTGAACGCTACCGATGTGAAGAGATTCAAGCAACTCGATTCTCAAGCGAAGAATATCATATGTGGCCATCTGAGTAAAGGACAATATGGAAGAGTGAGTGCTTTGGAAACTGCTAAGCTTATCTGGGATAGGCTGTCCGAAGTGAATGAAGGAGTCTCAACTCAGCGTGACTCTCGAGTTGATGTTCTTCGGAATCTCTTCAACCGCTTCAAAAGACTCGACAATGAAAATGTCCAACAAACCTTTGATCGCCTCACTGACATCTCAAATGAGCTTCAAGCCCTCGGTGCCACTGACATCACTGACCATGAGGTGGTGAAGAAACTATTGAGATCACTTGATTCCTCATTTGATACTCTTGGTCTGATGATACAAGAACGGGCTGACTACAAGTCTCTTGAGCCTGCCGATATCCTCGAAAGGCTAAATACTCACGAGTTCCAACTTGCTGAAAAGAGAGATCTCTATGGTTCGAGCTATGGCAAACCACGTGCCCTGAAGGCCAAGGTTGTGTCTAAGTCTGAATGTGAGGACTCCGGTAGTAGCCTTAGTGATCCTGAAGAATTGAGCCAGGAGCTAGCACTGCTCGTGAAGAAATTCCAGAAGTTCTCAAGACGTGGTCGCTTTGGAAAATCCTCAAGAAGCAGTGATTCCTCATCAAGTGACTATAAGAGAAGGCTGTGCCACAAATGCAAGAAACCTGGTCATTATATTCAAGATTGTCCTCAGTGGGAAAAGGAATTGAAGAATAAGAAATACAAGGATTACAGTTCTGATGATGCGAAGAAGAAGAAGAAATCGTCAAAATCTTCGTCATCAAAATCCTCGAAGTCTTCATCTCACAAGAAGAGCAGCTCCAAGAAGGCTCGGGCATTCATTGGCAAGGAAATGGACTCTGAAGCTGAATCTGAGCTAAATGAGGAAGAGGAGGCATCTGAAGAATCCGAATCTGGTGTGGCGAGTCTGGCCTTCGCTACTGCTTTCGTTAGCAAGTCCATCTTCAACACTAAAGAAACTGACCCCACCGACAAGCCTGATGAAGATAATGATGACTACGCTCCCACCTATTGCTTCATGGCAAAAGGTGCAAAGGTACTCAAATACACCTCCTCTGAATCTAGTGAAAATGAATCTGACGAGAATCTCAAGCCCAGCTACTCTAAACTTGCAAAGATTGCTGTAAAACAACAAAGGGCTTTTGAAAAGGTTCAAAACATGCTAGACAAAAGTGATGATATGTTGGGTGAAGAAATGAATCGCACTAAAGCCCTGACTGATAATATTCAGAGACTTCAGTCTAGGTTTGATAACCTTCAAAGTCATCATAACACGCTCTTATCTGATCATGAGAAACTTTCTGATGAATTTCTTCAAAGAAAGCAAGATCTTGAGAAGCTAAGAGTGAGTTATGAAGATCTTCAGAAGGAGCGCGATTCATTACTTGCTCAACAAATCAGCACTTCTCAGGAAGAATTTGGTCCTCCATGCTTAAAGTGCATTGAACGTGAATCTACTAATTCTTCACCTGAATGTTCAAATGCTTCAACTGTTACAAATTCTTCACCTGCCTCTGCTATCACTAATTCCTCATCTGAGGACATTGCTAGTATCACTGACGATGCAGGGCTAAAGGAACTGTACACGACAGGCATGTACAAAAGCCTCAAAGGGCATCAGATTATTTGTGATGTGCTCAAAAAGCAGATCCTCAACAAAAACCCTAGGAAAGAGGGTATTGCCTTTGAGAGGAAACTTAATGCTGATGGAACTTATTGGAAGCCTGAGCAGTACCCCAAAACCTCATGGGTTGCTGCAAAGGGACCTCCAGTTGATCCATCCAAGTTATCTGGCTTTACATGTGAATCTCCTCATTCTTCTGATGAGTCATTTGACTCCAACTATAAACTGTTCAAAAATCAGAATGGTGAAGTATTTGCTAGATATGTTGGGACTAACTGCAGGAAAGGTTCCCCTATGAAGAAAATCTGGGTTCCCAAAAGTTATGTTGAAAGTCTTCAGGTGAATGTCCTCATGACACCACCTGTGAAGAATAGGAACCCCAGAACAAATTCTTCATATGGATCCAAGTCCTCATATGGATCAAATTCCTCAAATGGATCAAAGTCCTCATATGATTATTATCGTGCTAACAACTCTGTTTCGCAGGGTAGAGCTAAGGGCTACGAATATGCACATTATTCTTCAAATCATTATGTTCATAAGTCCTCGAAGAATTTCTCTGCTTATTCATATGCTTACCCTAACCCCTCTTACGTGAAATGAAATGGTTTGGCTTCTATGCCACCATTCTCGTATGGTGCTCGCAGAGTGATGAACTCTTTGCCACCCCTTCAGATGTGGGTGGTGAAGAAAAAGAACTAATCTCTTATGCAGGGTCAGGTCTCCAGACGTGCCTTAACGTCTGAAGAATTTGCTGGGGACCTGACAAAATTGCCTGAAAGGACGCAGGCTAACCATGATGAAATGAACTTTCATTTCACACGTCCTTCTACTGCTATATCTGTTTACCGCTTGATGAAATTCATCTGATGAACTTGATATCATATTCTTCACTGATGAAGCATATGAGATTGTAAGTTACACTAATTCATCTGCAGGATGATCAACCCAAAACCACTGAATGGGTCCTCGATAGTGGATGTACAAATCACATGACTGGTGACAAGAATCTTTTGATGGATGCTCCCTTATCACCATCACATCTGAAGCATATCATCTTTGCTGACAAAGGCAAAAGTCAGGTACTGGGTCTTGGTAAGGTTGCGATCTCTAAGGATAAACACATGGACAAAGTCATGCTTGTTGAGTCCTTAGGATACAACCTCATGTCAGTCTCAATGCTTTGTGATCTTGATATGGTTGTTGTCTTTGGCAAGTATCGCTGTGTTGTGATTATGGAAGCTGACCATTCCAAAGTCTTCGAAGGCTTTAGGAGAGGAGATTTGTATATTGTTGATTTATCTACAGGACCACAACCAGCCGTGTGTCTACTTGCAAAAGCTTCAGAAGGCTGGCTATGGCATCGACGACTTGGTCACGCAGGCATGAGGAATTTGCACACGCTTGCAAAGAAGAAGCATGCCATTGGCATTGAGAATGTCAAATTCCTCAAGGATCACTTATGCGGAGCCTATGAAGCTGGAAAAATGACCAAGGCCAAGCATCCAGCGAAGACTATCATGACCACTACTCGTCCATTCGAATTGCTTCACATGGACCTCTTCAGACCTAATCATTACTCAGCAGTCTCTAATGTTGCATCTCTATATGGTTTTGTCATTGTTGATGATTACTCTCGATATACATGGGTACACATTGTTACTTACAAACATGAAGTGCAGGAAGTCTTCAAACGATTTTCCTCGAGGGCTTCAACCAACTTTGGTGTGAAGATCAAGCACATCAGAAGTGACAATGGAACTGAGTTCAAGAATTCCGGTCTTGATGACTATCTTGATGAACTTGGTATTACTCATGAGTTATCTGCTCCTTATACTCCTCAGCAAAATGGCGTCGTGGAGTGCAAGAACAGAACTCTTGTTGAGATGGCTCGCACTATGCTTGATGAATACAAAACACCTCATCGTTTTTGGATTGATGCAATTGATATTGTGTGCCACGTCATCAACAGAGTATATCTTCACAAATTCTTCAAGAAGACGGCCTATGAACTCCTCACTGACAAGAAACCCAATGTGAGTTATTTCAAAGTCTTCGGTGCTAAATGTTGGATTAGAGATCCTCACCACAATTCTAAATTTGCACCGAAATCACATGAAGGTTTTATGCTTGGTTACGGAAAGGACTCGCACACCTACAGAGTCTTCAACATCGCTCTTCACAAGATTGTTGAAACTGTAGATGTGCGGTTCGATGAAACTAATGGCTCGCAAAGAGAGCACCTACCTTCTGTGTTAGATGAACCAGCACCTGAGGATTCTATCAAGTTCAAGGCAACTGAGGATGTCATTCCTACTGAAGAATTTGTTGAAGAATTCATTCCAGTACGCGAAGAACGTCGAGCTGACGCACCTGAAGATAATGCTGAAGACAATGGTGCTGAGGAAAATGATCAAATACCTCGACGACAACCAGCTCATCCTCGCGTTGCAAAAGAAGTACAAGTTGACAAGATCATCGATGACATTGAAGCGCCAGGTCCTCTCACACGCTCAAAAGCTTCACATTTATCTAACTTTTGTGGGCACCATGCTTTTGTCTCTATCACAGAGCCCACTAAGGTAGATGAAGCATTTTTGGAGCCGGAGTGGATTCTGGCTATGCAAGAAGAATTACATCAGTTCGAGCTCAACAATGTCTGGGAACTGGTCAAACGTCCAGATCCTCGCAAGCATAATATCATTGGCACAAAGTGGATCTACCGCAACAAGCAAGATGAAAATGGCCTTGTGGTAAGGAATAAGGCACGACTGGTAGCTCAAGGCTACACACAGGTTGAAGGAATTGATTTTGATGAAACTTTTGCACCTGTTGCTAGACTAGAGGCTATTCGCATATTAATTGCTTATGCTAATCATCATGATATCATCTTATATCAAATGGATGTGAAAAGTGCATTCCTCAATGGTAAGCTTGAGGAAGAAGTATATGTTGCTCAACCCCCAGGTTTTGAAGATCCAAAGAATCCTGACAAAGTCTTCAGACTTAATAAGGCCCTCTATGGCCTCAAGCAAGCCCCTCGGGCGTGGTATGATACATTGAAGGAATTCTTCGTGAAGAATGGCTTCACACCTAGTTCACTCGACCCTACTCTCTTTACTAAATCTTATGATGGTGAACTGTTTGTGTGCCAAATATATGTTGATGATATTATCTTTGGCTGTACTGACCAATGTTATAGTGATGAATTTGCCTATATGATGAGTGAAGAATATCAAATGTCTATGATGGGAGAGTTGAAATTCTTCTTAGGCCTTCAAATTCGTCAACAGCGCAATGGCATATTCATATCTCAGGAGAAATACCTCAAAGATGTACTGAGGAAATTCGGCATGCAAGATTGCAAAGGCGTCAAAATTCCTATGCCCACAAAAGGCCATCTATGCACTGATGAAAATGGTATTGACTTCGATCACAAGGTATACCGCTCCATGATTGGTTCTTTATTGTACTTATGTGCATCTAGGCCAGATATAATGCTCAGTGTTTGCATGTGTGCCCGATTTCAAGCTGCACCGAAGGAATCACACCATAAGGCTGTGAAGCATATTCTTCGATATCTAGCTCACACACCAACACTAGGATTATGGTATCCCAAGGGCTCTGCTTTTGATCTCATTGGATATTCTGACTCTGACTATGCTGGTGATCGTGTGGACCGCAAGTCAACTTCTAGCACTTGTCATTTCCTCGGACGATCTTTGGTCTGTTGGTCCTCGAAGAAACAGAACTGCGTATCACTGTCCACTGCGGAAGCTGAATACATTGCTGCTGGCTCTTGCTGTGCTCAACTGCTTTGGATGTAGCAAACACTCAAGGACTATGGCGTCAACGTGAAGAATGTGCCTCTCCTCTGTGACAATGAGAGTGCCATCAAGATTGCTCACAACCCAGTTCAGCACTCGAAGACAAAGCACATTCAGATTTGTCATCATTTTCTTCGTGATCATGTGTTGAAGGGCGACATCTCCATCGAGCACGTGAAGACTGAAGAACAGCTAGCTGATATCTTCACTAAGCCCTTGGATGAGAAGAGATTTAGCAAGTTGCGGTGTGAGCTAAATATCTTAGAATCTTCGAATGTTCTTTGAAAAGGACCCACATCCTAACACTTATGCAAAATTGATGACTTAGATGTGCAATACATGAAGAAACGTTTTTCTTCAATCAATGAAGAATAACACTCTAAGTGTGAAGAAATTAATGAAGAATTTGATTCTCAAAGCCCTACGACAATTGTACGCGGTGTCTGAAATCATCATTCTTATACGGTGGGTCACACCACCACAAAAAGTTGAAAATCTTCAATTTGAGTTTTTCCTCAATTTTGAAATTCTTCAGTTTCTCAAATTCTTCAACTTTGCAAAATCTTCACCGTTTCCTTCG
>NC_041393.1:38294006-38308698 GCF_002162155.2 Triticum dicoccoides
GTTGCTTTTTTCTGGTAAGTGAATGTGATCGGACCCTTCCCCCTCTATGCTATACTCAACCCAATCTATTCACAAATTCTTCATGTGCGTTCTATTTGAAACTCGTTCAAAATCTTCACCGTGTCCTGGTCAGCTGAAGAAATTGCGAACGAAACTTTAAAACAAATCTTATCCAAATTTTCGGTTTTGCCGCTCAAACTGTTCCGCATCCCACGATGCATTATTCTATTCACCCACAATCATACACGATCTCCACTACACAGTACTTGGGTGACACATGTCGCGTGAAGGAGAAAGGGCAGGGGCACGTTTGTCCCAAATCTTCGGGCGAACAGTTTTTTACCGTGCCTATAAATACCCCTCTCCCCTTCCTCACTTCATTTACTCCGCTCGACCTCTCTCTCCCGCTCGAGCTCCTCAAACCCTAGCGCCTCCGCTACTCCATCGTCGTCGGTGAGGAAGAGCTTCGCTGCCTCGACCTCGTCGCCGTCGTACTCACGCCGACCGCGGAAATCTTCACTCCGCCGCCGCCGTAGCTGTCTTCCTCCGCCGAGTTAGGGCAAGGAAGATCTAACCTGACGAACTTCCCATCTGTTCTTCTCAGTTTGTTGTGTTCTTCACTTCGGGTAATTAAAAGTTACTTTTATTACTCGCCTTGATTCTCAAGCTTTCCTGAAAATCTTCAAAGGTGTTTATTCTTCAAATCTTCACACATATGAACACCACACACATCATATGATCTTGAACTGTTTCTCTAAGCAATCATTTTCTTCAAGATTCCCTAATTGTGTGGATCTTCGATCTGTACAACTCTGGAACCTAAGACAAGAACACTTAGTGAAATTCCTCAAGGTTCATCTGGTCAAATTCCTCAAAACTTGTTCTTTTCGAAAAACCTTCTCAGAACGCATATGACCTCTTCGAATTCCTCGCACCTGTACTCTGTTCACAGGTACTCATGTCTGCTACTGAATCATTAGGTTCTCATCAACTTAACTCATTTGCAGCGTTCCTCGAAGAAAAACTGCATACATCTTCAGAAAACTCAATTGTTCAGATTCCTCAACTGAAGAATATGGCAGACGGTAAGAAGCCGCAGAAAGGAGGAAAGAAACCTGAGGTTATGACTGCGTTTGAAATCCCTGAGGAAATTTATGCTGACTATTGCACACCTGATGAAGCAAAATTTGGCAAAGAAAACAAAAATCAGCGCAAGGTGCGCATTCAGAAGATTGAACGGAGATGGGCAAGGGAATGGAGGGAATACAGATATGTGACTCCAAAGTACATGAAGAAATTCGCCCTCAATCCTCCATACCCAAGAGCTCCATTGGCACCTGGCCAAGTAGCTGACCCCACAAGCATCAAACATGGTGAGGACTTTCCTGAAGAATGGGCTAAGCGCCAAGCTAAATTGGCAAGACAAGCCAAGGAGGCAGTGAAGAAATTCAATGAGGATTCTGCCACTGCTACTGCTACTGAGGCCTCGGTCAAACCGAGGAAATCCATGCCAAAGAAGCCTGCTCGTAAGCCAAGTGCTTCACCAACAGCGCCCTCACGGCCAAGTTCCTCAGCAGCGCCCTCACGGCAAATTCCTCACACTGCTACAGCTCCACCAAAGTCCTCAATAGCTCCTTCAAAGTCCTCAGCTCCTGTGCATCTGGCTACATGTCAAAGGACTGCTGGTTTCTCGATTGCCTCTGGTGTTTCAGCAAGTTCCTCAGCTGCACCAATTTCATCATCTGGCCCGACTCTGCTGAAGACCAAATCAACAGCTGGACGAGGTCCTCGGCCAAGTCCAAAGAAGAAACAGGTTGCATTCCATGTGCCTTCTGATGATGAAGCTTCTGATGATGAACTTGCAGAAATCATCAGAGATCGCCAAGAAAGGGCCGCTAGAGCCAAAGGCATATTTGTGCCACTGCTATTGGATCCGAGGAAAATCCTCGATTATATTGATCTCTGGCACAAGGATCCAAACACCCCAATGCCTTATTTTCATCTGACCCCTGGACAAAGTCATATGTTGACCCATTTCATCACTGAAGAGAAATGGAAGTTTGAAAAGGCAAGAGAGATTAAGAAAGCTCAATACAGAAAGGAGAAGCTCCTGAAGAAAAATGTTGTTAGAATGACACCTGAGGAACTTCTCCAGGCTCAGTCTGAAATTCAAGCCCTCAGCAAGGACTTTGATGCCTACTATGCTGATTGGCAAGGAGCCAAAGTCAGATTCGTCAACCTGACGAAGAAATTCACCAATGTTGCTGCCCCAACGCAACATGAAATTCCTCAGGCTGGAACCTCAGCTCAGCCGACTGAAGAACATGCCAGCACCGCTGATGAAGTTCAGGCTGCTGATGAAAATGCCAGTTCCAGGGCTGATGATCCCATTCCAGCCGCTGAAGAAATTGCCAGGGCATCCACTAGTGGTGCGCCTGAAGAAACTGAACAAGTCAGGGCAACTGCATCAGTTGCGCCTGAAGAAATTCAACCAGATTCCTCAGCTCCTCCTGCGCCAACACCAACTCCAATTCTTCCATCTTCCTTTGATGTGAAGAAGACCAAGGCTGCAGAGCGAGCTGTAGTGAAGAAAAGGAAGGCATCGGCTGTGTCAAATTCTTCGGCTGCGAAGAAAATGAAGCCAATGACCAGCTCACTCGAAAATCCAATTGATGCTGTTCCGATTTCCTCCATGCCATCAAAGGACCTTGTTCCTTTTGGAGAAGACTATGAGATCCCAATTGGATCTGATGTAGAACATCATTCTGCTGCTTCGTCAAAGCAAATTGATGAAGAAATTGAAGTGGACACAATCCCTTCAACGCCAGTCATTTCCTCACCTATGCCTCAGTTCATAGCTGAAGAGGTTGGTGTTGAGGAAATTGAAGATGAAGATGTGGATATAGGGTGCACCACACCTGTGATGAATGATGACTTTTGGGAAAGTCAACATCCCAATACTCCTCTCTTCACCCTGATCCAACAGATTCCTCAGTCCCCTGCACCAACAGTTCAAATGGGCTCTGAAGAAACTGAACCCACTCTCTCTGTGCATGAAGAAATTCCAGCCACTAGTGCTGATGAACCTGCTGCTGCTGATCCTCAGACTGCACCTGTTGAGGAACAAGAAATTCCTCAGCCTGAAGAACCTGAGCTCGCGATTCCTGAGGTGGTGATGCAACTCACAGACACCCCTCTGCCAAAGCAAAAGAATCCGTTCTCAAGCAAACAGAAGTTCAAGGCTGAAGATTTCTTTGCCGAGCACGTATTCTTCACTGACTATAATCCATATGATTCTGCTCGCATAAGGAAGAGGCGTTTCTGGACTGCCAGCCAAGCCAATTTCTATTCCTCAGTGCTCTTCAACAAAGACAAAGTCTTCGATCATGCACATATTCCTCATGTGGACATGGAGTCTCTGCCCGGCTTTGAGCCAGTCCTCAGTGTTCTTCACGACGCAGGACTTTTGAATTTCTGCATTGATATCTGTGACTGGAATGAAGAACTCATTCTTCAATTCTATGCAACTCTGCACATCACCGGAGACGCTGAAGACATGAACTCATGGGTATTAGACTGGATGTCTGAAAATACTCACTACAAGGCACCAGCAACTGAATTGCTTCGTGCTCTACCACTCAATCCTCCAGTTGATGGTGCTCGTTGTATCTACAACGAACCAGAACTTTCAAATCACTATATGCAAATGCTGATGAAGCCTTTGAAGCCAAGGCAGGCCCCACAAACCAAATTCCTCGTCAAGGAATTACTGTATGTGCCTCGGACTGTCTATCAAATTCTGACGAAGACAATGAGTCCCATCAAAGGCCACGACTCAAATGATGAAGAAGTCATTGGCATCATGAAGAATATGCTTTTCAACATCATTCATGGCATTCCCGTCAACTTCCATGATTTCTTCATGAGGACTCTGGCCAATATTGCTATGTCACCATTCGAGCTGAAGCCCTATGCTCCTTGGATTATGAGATTCATCAGGGCAAGATCCTCACTGAATTACAAAGCTGACACTCTGAACGACGGTAGCTACTTGCCTCCCATTGAAGTCCTCAAACGGACAGTTTCATCAGCTGATGATAAAGGCAAGGCCGCTGCTATGATCGATGAAGGCATTCGTCCATTGGATGGTCAATTTCGCAAGGTTGCATCTTACTCTACCAATGACGATTCCGCCACACAAGACTCTGCCGCAAATACCTCAGCCAAGCAAAATCCTCAAGCCACAGCACCCAGGGTGATGACTGACCGTGAGTTACTCCTCAGTCTTCATCAGAAGGTTGATCGCAATCATAAATGGGTCAAGCGTCAGTTTGGTTCAATTCTTCACAACATGACCTCAACACACAATGCAGTGAAGAAAAACCAATACTACCTCCATGAAACCTTCAACCGTACCTGGGCTGTTCTCTCTCATGTCTACAGCGCTGCAGATCTGAATAATATGGGTCTCAAGGACGAATTTGACTGGTCTGCACCTCCACTGAAGAAATTCAAGAAGGTCAAAGTTCCTTCCTTGGTGGCCAGCTCTTATTCTTCATCGCGTGACACTGATGAGTATGAAGATTTGGACGACACTACAGCAGGCCCTGCTACAACAAACAACCCCGACAACGCTGGCGCTCCTCCATCGACTTGAAATTCTTCAGGGGCGTTAGTCCTTAGTTTCAATCCTTTTGGTCATTTGATGACAAAGGGGGAGAAATCTGAGTTAGTGTTCAAGCGGGTCTATATTAAGGGCATTTTTTAAAGTTACAACTCTCGTTCTTCTGAAACTTTTGTTTGGATCGAGTTGTAATCTTAAACCCGATGGTGCGCTGATATTTTTGTTGCATTATGCTCTGCATGCTTATTCCTCGTTAATGACATTGCATGCATGCTGAATCTCATCAGGCACCATATTTCATCATGCATTTCAAATTCTTCATATTATATATCAAATGCGTGTATGAATTACAAGATATAGGAGAAGATCTCCATGATTCAACTCTTCAAATGTGCATTGACTCAAAAGCAAATTCCTCACTATGCACATCTTCAGGGGGAGTTCTTCTATATCTTGCAATCAAATTCCTCAATATAAGTGTATACACTTCATATGTTTATCCCCGTTGAAAACTTAACCTATGTTGTCATCAATCACCAAAAAGGGGGAGATTGTAAGTGCATCTAGTGCCCCTTAGTGATTTTGGTGTATTGAAGACTTATAGGTTAAGGGACTAATGCGTTTGTGAGTGTACACAGGTCTATAAGTCTATGAGGAGTTTGATATCTACAAAGAAAGTCGACCCCTAAAAATGAAGTTCTTCAACTGAAGACTTTGATATTCTGAAGACTTTCTGAAGACTTTGAAAGTGAAGAAATTGGTGTGACCTTGCAGACTTGGTATTCATTTGTGGAACATGAAGCGTGAAGAATTTTGTTTTCGTAGTTTCATTTTCTCCTTCTTGAGTCATAGGAAACACCGTACTGTTAAAGGGGGTCGAGGAAATACTAAGGAAAAATTTCCATGTGATGCTCAACTCAAAATCCTACACCTACCAATCCCTTCGAGTGAAGCCTTTGGAAATCTCATACAGTTCAGTCACTTTCTTCAGTGACAGAGATGAAGTTCTTCTGGTCGCTGATGAATTTGTTCTGACTGAGGAGTTAGGAATTCGCCAGTGCGAATTACCTACACAGTGAGGAACATGATAGCCCTGAGGAATTTGAGAGTCAAATTTCCGACCGTTGCTGTGCCGCGCGCCAGCTGTCCCAAAATATCTTATCCACCTAACGGTCATATCATTGAGGGGCATTTATGTCTTATCATGTCGGGATGCTCCCTAGGCTATAAATAGCCGCCCCCTACAACCACTAGCTAGTCGGCTGCTCCAAGAGAACTTGACACTTGTCATTTGAGAGCAACCCATCCTCCGAGGACTTTGAGAGAAAATCATCAAGTGAGGAAAAACCCCAAACCCAAACACCTACAAACCCAAAGTGATTGAGCATCACTTAAGAGATTGATCCTGTGTGGATCCGACGCTTGTTACCTTTGAAGACTGTGCTTCTTCCAGACGGTTAGGCGTCAAGGTCTAGAGCATCCAAGAGGAATTGTGGATCGCCGAGTGACCAAGTCTGTGAAGGTTTGGAAGTCGCCTGAAGACTTACCACGAGTGATTGGACGAGGTCTGCGTGACCTTAGTTCAAGGAGAATACGGTGAGGACTGGGTGTCCTGAGCTGCGTGCTCAGCGACTGGGTGTCCGGGACTGTGTGTCCTCGAGTTTAAATACTCAGCCGCTCCAACCAGACGTACAACTGAGACAGCAGTTGGAACTGGTCTACCAAATCATTGTCTTCACCAACCTACTGGTTCTATTTCCTCAACCCTTTCATTTCCTCATTACTGTGTTGAGTGTTTGTTCATCTCTGTGTTTGAAGACTTTGACTGAAGACTTTCTCAATTTCCTCAGTTCAATTTCTTCAGTATGTTTGTCCTCATCTTGTGTTATCCTGTGATTACGCTTTCTGTACTCTGTGCTAGTCTTCATTTCATCATGATGACCATGCTTGTATTCTGTTATGCTTACTTCTGAATACTTATTCCGCTGCTAATAGTTCTTCGCTAAGGAATTTCCTCACATGCAAATTCCTCAGTGAAGAATTCGTAAAAATCGCCTATTCACCCCCCCTCTAGTTGACATAACGCACTTTCACCTCTAGATGACCAAGAACCCATGGTGTGG
Source organism: Triticum dicoccoides (assembly GCF_002162155.2). Classification (NCBI taxonomy): domain Eukaryota; kingdom Viridiplantae; phylum Streptophyta; class Magnoliopsida; order Poales; family Poaceae; genus Triticum; species Triticum dicoccoides. The sequence continues at coordinate 38,300,754 of NC_041393.1, forward strand.
AGGGCTGGATGAACAGTAGACGGTGGAGGGGTGGCCGTGGAGGGGTGGTTGAACATGACCCCGTGGTGTGGAGGGCTGGATGAACAGTAGATGGTGGAGGGGTTCCCGTGGAGGGCTGGTTGAACAGTAGCCGGTGGAGTAGTGCGCAGTGGAGGCTGGATGAACGGGAGCCCGTGGAGGCTGGAGGAGGTAGACGGTAGCCCGTGGAGGCTGGAGGAGGTCGACGGTGGAGATGAACAGTATCCCGTGGAGTCCCATTTTGCGGTACGCCACACCCCTCCCGATGAACAGGACCCCCATTTCGACCGTAGGAGGTCCGTTTCGTCCGTTTTGCGGTACGCCACACCCCTCCTGATCAACAGGACCCCCGTTTCGACCGTAGGAGGTCCGTTTCGTCCATTTTACGGTACGCCACACCCCTCCCGATCAACAGGACCCCCGTTTCGACCGTAGGAGATCCGTTTCCTTCATTCTGCGGTACGCCTGGCCTCGTTTCCATCGCCTGTTCCGTCCAAGCCGGTTGGCTCCCACGCGTTCCGTTGCCTCCCGATGAACACGACGCATTCCGTTGCCTCCCCATGAACACGACGCATTCCGTTGCCTCCCCATGAACACGATGCATTCCGTTGCCTCCCCATGAACATGACACATTCCGTTGCCTCCCTATGAACACGAGCCCTCGCCATACGTATGCGCGACTAGGCGTTCGAGACCCCGCCCGTATGTACACATACGTGGTCGTATTTTCTTTCTTGCACTCTGGCCGCTGTACGTACGTGTACATGTTACGTGCGTGCCTCTACTACGACACGTACGCACCTCTACTACGACACGTGCGCGCCTCTACATCGACCAGTATATATGTACGTACAAGTTCGCGACCAAAATGACAACGCTACGTACGCTTCGACCAGGTGGGTTCCGACTGTCAGGAAGTTCCGTGCGTGCGAAAATGTAGCTGGTGGGTCCCAGCAATCAGAGGGGCGAATATGTTTTTTTTGCCCGGACGCACTTCCTTTGCGTGCGAAGATGTAGCTTGTGGGTCCCGGCAGTCAGGGGGGCGAATCATATTTTTTGCCCGGACGCACTTCCTTGCATGCGAAGATGTAGCTGGTGGGTCCCAACAGTCAGGGGGGCGAATCGTTTTTTTTTGCCCGGACGCACTTCCTTGCGTGCGAAGGTGTAGCTGGTGGGTCCTAGCAGTCAGGGGGGAAACGTTCTTTTCGCTAAATATGGTGGCCCGTCCGGTGGTCCTCGCTGTCAGGTGGAGGAATAATTATTTTGCGCGTAATAAGGAGGCACTTCCTTGCTGCGGCCGTGGACCCAGCTGTCAATCTCTCCACGTAAAGTCCACGTCCGATGGAAGCTGTTCCTTGACCATGTTGACCACGCCGCGCCGAGAACACCAGGGCGGTGGACGACGGCGAGGCCTAGGAAGGAGACGACGCTAAGCCGGGGAAGACGCGGCAGATGTCCACGCGTAGAGGAGTACGAGGGTTCACTGGTTCGCTGCAGTGTGAGGCTGCCGTCGTCGCAGAATAACAGGGGGTGTGGGCGAGTAGAGGGATGGCATGGCCAGCGGTGGGAGTAGTAGGGGGCGGTGAGGCCTCCGCCGCATCGCAGCCGGCCACGGGAGGTAGGACCACGAGGCACGACCGGCGCTGGTTTGGGCGGCTGGAGCAAGAAGACCAGAGGTTGAAGAAGCACTACGGCCTTTGGATAGACATTGTACGGTCACTGGAGCTAGAACCGTGCATATTGACTAAGTTGACAAAGCCCTCCGTCCCCGTCAACTTAGTAGGCCCACAAGTCAGCCTGCCACTATACTGGGTCCCAGCTAACAGGGGGAGTATTCATTATTTTTGTGCGTAATAAGGAGGCACTTCCTTGCGTACGAAGATATAACTGGTGGGTCCGAGCTGTCAGAGCCGGCCGCGGGGAGGAGGGAGCAGGCAGTCCCGCCGGCGCTTGTTTGAGCGGCTGGAGCAGTAAGAGCAGAGATTGAAGAAGCACGACAGCCGTTGGATGGCCATCCAACAGTCACTGCTTGTGCGTCAACCTTTTTTTAGGAAAGCCTCAAATCTGTGGAAAACAGCATACAACCCATCTGCCATTATTTTTAATAATTTACAGCCCATTTGCTAATTCTTAAGGTTTTTTTGGAGCCCATATTCTTTTTGTTAGCATTACAGCCCATATTGTGGCCACGGTTAAAAACTTATACGAAATTTTGCATATTTTGGTGCGGTCCGAACTGTTTTTAATCCCGAAATATCGACTCACATTCAAACTGATTTTAAAAATAAATGTATATCAATATAAAATCCAACAAATTCTCCACGCATAAAAATTAATGTAATTTAAAATCTCGAAATGAAAAAAAAGATATTTGAAACTAACTGCCGGTTTGTTGTGTTTTAAAAATGTACAACCCATTTCTCATTACTGATGGGCCATTTTCTCGGCTAGCCGAATGAAATCTCTCCTCGTCTTGAAAGATTTGCAGCCCAACAGGCCTGACAAAGCGACTTACTTGGCAAATCACAAAAAACTAGGCTGTGGCTGTGGACCCAGCTGTCAGCCTCTACACGTATAGTACTCTCCCGATGGAATGTTGTTGACCACATTGACCACGCCGCGCCGTGAGCACCAAGGCAGTGGATGATGGCGAGGCCTAGGAAGGGGACGACGTGGAGCCGGGGAAGACGCGGCAGTGGATGCCCACGCGGAGAGGAGTATCAGGGTTCACTGGTTCGGCTGCAGTGTGAGGCTGTCATCGCCGCAGGGCATGGCTAGCGGTGGGAGTAGTAGGGAGCGATAAGGCCTCAACGACAGCACAGCCGACCACTGGAGGCAGGAGCAGGCGGTCTCCCCGGCGCTAGTTTGGGCGGCTGGTGCAAGAAGAGCAGTGATTGAAGAAGCAGCAGGACCGTTCGATTCAAATACAACGGTTACTGCTGCTAGAATTGTTTGTTGACTAAGTTGACAAGCCCTGCATACGCGTCAACGTAGTAGGCCCACAGGTCAGCCTCCCAACCAGTGCGCCCCAGATGTCAGTGGGAGGAATCATTTTTTTTCACGTAATAAGGAGGCAGTTGATTGCGTGCGGCCAGGCCAGCAGAGGGAGTAGGGTGGGCCGGGGAAGCCTGCGCGGCATCACAGCGGGCCACAAGAGGAGGGAGCAGGCAGTCCCACCGGCGCTAGTTTAGGTGGCTGGAGCAGGAAGATCAGAGATTGAAGAAGCACGGCGGCTAGAATCATGTGTTCACTAACAAAGCCCTGCTTAAACAAGTCAGCCTCGAAATCTGTGGCGTGTACAGCCCATTTGCTATTATTTTTATAATTTTTACTCATTTTCTAATTCATGTCGAATTTATTGCAGCCCGTTTTCCATTTTTAGAATTGCCGGCCATTTTCTGGTCAGTACCAGGGTCAAAAATTAACTAAAGATGTGGGAATTTTTTGCTGGGGAACGAAATATTCTTAATCCAAAAATTAATAGCCATACTAAAACAAATTTAAAAATAAGTTAGTACTAATCCAATGAAATACGTATAAGATATCAGTGAAGAACTTAATTCAAAAAAAACTAATATCCCATTTGCTCGTCTTGAAAGATTTGCAGCCCAGTAATTCGGAGAAAACAAATATGCCTAGCTTGGGTATTCTTCAAAAAGAAATACTGGGCTACCTATTTTCCCAAAGAACTAGTGCATGAGCATTTAGCTTTATTTATTTATTTACTTATTTATGTTTAGGGGACCATGAGCATGTACCTGGGCTGGATTCATGTGAGAGCGTCCCTTCCAGTTAATTATGGGCTTCTCTATTGGGCCTTCATCAGTGGGCTGCATGTTATCAACAAGTGGAAAATGTGTTCCGTACGAAAAATAGTATGAGCTACGTAGGGTACGGGGCACTAAAGGATCGAACCGTGTAACGACTTCCAAAACATTGTGTTTGTCGTTCTAACAACACATTTATATTCAACCAACAGACGAAATATACTACTGATTGTACATTGAAAACAGCAGCAGCAACAACCAGGGCTGGGGGTGCAACAGAAGCAGTAAGCAGGCCAGAAGAGTGAAGATGCAGCTCTTTCTTCCAAACCAAACATCAGCCATCATTACAAAAGGGCTACCAAAAAAGAACAAGTGTATGCATCAAACTAAATAAAGATCCTACTACACCAAGTGTACGCATCTAACTAACTGGCTCAGTTAGACGTTACTATTTATTAAGCTGTGGAGATTGGCTGACGGCTTGAACCAGATGGGTGCCTGGCGGGGGAAACTCCAGCCAGCAGGTCGAAGTCTGATACTTGCGACCGTCTCTCCTACTTTGGGCTGCAGAGCGTGGCGGCACATATCAGGGTATGGTGCATGCAGAGACGCATGGTATGTTGTGTACACACAGTTTTGCCTGATGAACAAAACCGCGCTGCCATCATGATCCTTGCCGTCGGTTATCTCCTGGTTAATCAGATAATTCAGTCCGACAAACAGAGAGCGTGTGCCACGGCTACTTACCAGCCTCCAGTCAGAAATTCCTGAAGGCCCAGAGAAGCTGGGATCCTGCTCAAAGACCTTGCAGTGACTATGATTGTATTCCGCGAAACAACACGTCCGGTACATGTGAACGATCATCAATCTTTCGTTGTTATCTGATCGAGCCAGGAACCACCTGCAACTGCCATGCCGCTTTTCTTTGAAAGGTTCTGGGATTAGGAAGGGTAGGGACACTAGGCGGCCTACAACATCATATCAAGTTGGAGTCAAATAAAAAAGGGCTCTTGATTTAGTCAATCTTAAGAACAACATGTTATGAGCATGAGTATTTTTTCAGTAAATGTTGACAGTAATATAAGCAAGCCATCATGATATCATAGGAAAGTAACATACTGCTGTAACAGCCGTTTGTAGCAATGACTGGAGTAGTCCAGCAATACGTCCAGCCATAGAAGGAGACGACATCGTAAATGAAGCCCTTGTGTTCAATGGCATCAGAGAATGTCAGATTTCGGGTTCCGGCAGACCCTCTAGGTTCGAACACTGGGGTGCGCGCGGAGATCTCGCCCCCTACTACCTACCTGCACCCCACCGCCATGCCAGGATCTAAGCTATGAAAAGAACAACACAAGAGACACAGTGTTTATACTGGTTCAGGCCACCATTGCGGTGTAATACCCTACTCCAGTGCGTGATGTGGTGGATTGCCTCTTGGGCGGATGATGAACAATACAAGGAAGAACAACCTCGCGAGGGTCTGTTCTTGTGGTGGTGTTGTCCCTTCGGAGGGGTCGATTCGAGATCATCTATACTATGGTGGCTAGCCCTATTTATAGGCAAAGGCCTTGGGCCTCTTCCCAAATATTGAGCGGGAAGGGCACCAACAATTGGCCATTTTGAAGGGGAACATCTGGTACACTTATCCTGACTAAAGTTGGTCCTCGCCTATCAAAGGCTCTGGTGGTGATGCCGGCTCGGGCTCCACGGTGACCTCCATCCTGCCGTTGGACTGGTCTTGGTCTTGTTGCACCAGAACGGACGCCTTTGCTTGCTACTCTCGCCTGCGCTTGCTCCCTTTGCACCAAAGAGGAAAGGAGGACACTGCGCGGGCTGGCACCCGCCTAGCGCCCTTGGTCGTCATGGCTTGCGTCATGGGCACCTCGCGAGGTACCCCACATTGATCTCTCCGCCTCCTCGCGAGCCAGCCTGATGAGGCCGCGCCTGAAGAAGCTCCTTGTCGCTCGCCCCGCGAGGCTTGGCCTGGGTCTTGAGCTCGTGTTGATGAAGATGGGCCGTGCTGTTCCCCCCCTTTGAGCCACGCCGCAGGCCGCAGGCAGGCAAGTCTGGGGACCCCCGTTCCCAGAACGCCGACAGTAGCCCCCGGGCCCAAGGCGCACCCGGGCTTGGCCGAGCAGAAAGGAGAAAGGGCAAGTGCGAAGGGCCGCGGGCCCTAACAGCCTGCGGCCTTGGGCGCCGTGTGGTGGTTGATGGGAAGCTGGCATCTCCACTTCTCCATGATGCCTCGGCGACTGCGCGGATCGACAAGTCCCTGCATGCAAAGCGAGTCATGATTACCTGCGATCGTGGAGGTCGGTGGTTGGCCTCCCCTGGCTTTAAGTACGGAACGGGGCGTGCCCTTCTAGTCCATTCTCTCCTTGCTTCTCCTTCTTCCCGGTCCTTGCTCCGTCTAGCTGCTATGGCTCCGATCCACCGGTTCTCCGTGGCGGAGAAGGGAAAAGCCCCCCAAGAGGGTCCTGACCCGCTCCCGCCGAAGAAACGGCTAGCTCTCTGCCATCGGGACGAAGGCGCCCACCAGGAGGTGTCGAGGCCCTGGTGCGAGCGGCCACCACCAGGGTTCCCGCTTCCCCTGTACGCCCACCTCGAGGGCTCTGAAGGGGTTGATGCCAAGCGCCACGGCCGGCGCCGCCGCCGGCGCCGGCGCGTCACGAAGGTGTGCGTATTTCCCCCTGGAGTCCATGCCGAGGGCTCCTCCCGAGAGTTTGTGCTCCACTCCGCCATGCCTCCTCGATCTTGGATTTGCCTTCCTCCCTCCTTCGCCTTCGAGATCCTGCCGAGGGGGGCCCTTCAGGCTCTGGCTGCAGCACACCGATTGTCCAACGCCCGCGACCGATGCAGATGTCGAGGTCATCGCCCCAGGTAAGGTCTTCATGACCCGGGGCTGGGGCGAGATCTCCCGGGTTTGCAGGACGAGGGGCGCCCTCGTGATCCACCTGGAGCTCGGTGGTGCTTCTGTGATGCTCTTCAAGCTCTTCGACGAAGATGGGCTTCGGCTGGAGTATTATCCCAGGGGCAGCGGCAGAAGCCCTGGAGCGGCTAGGACCAGACCTGCCGTCGCATGTTCTTCCAGCAGCTCTTCAAGCGGCAAGGGCGCCGGAGGATCCAGCGACTCCGTCGAGCTCTTCGCGACTCCGGAGATGAGTGATGACAGCTACGAGCCCCCGGGCCTGCGCCGCTCCCGGAGGAGGACGGGCTCGTTGGGCCGCCGCCGTCTCTGATCTGGATGAGGTTGGCGCCGGTGCCCGGCGGCCTACTGTTGATGATGGCATCTGCCGCGATGGTTCCTGTAGCTAGGATTCCTTTAGGATACGCGTCTTTTGTTCCTGTGAGGGGCCAAGAATATACCCCATGGGGGTTTGTAAGGTGTTTATAGCTCCGTTTGTTAAAATGATCCCTATCATGAAGAAGTGCTAAATGCCTATTCCGTCTTAGCTTAGTTTCTTCCTTTCGGACCTCGCGAGGGCTTGGTGCTCTGCGCTGACAGGTCCTGGTCCCAAGGCGGCTTCAGCCGTCGCTGGTATGCCAGGTCGCGATGCCGTGGTCAAGGCCAGGAGGTGAGCGGCCCGGGGTCCAGTAAGAGCCCCCGAGTCACGATGCTCGGGAGGTCCCCTTTAGCGCCCAAGCAGCCCTCATTCGGTGAGAAAGGAATGTGACATTGCTAACACGGGATTGCGTTGGATGTGGTGACGACGCTGCGATAGCTAGTGTTTTCGGAGAGTGACTTATCTCGAGGGTCAGGAAACGCTTCCTGGTGCGGCACTAGGTCCGTGCCTTGGCTGGCGAGGGGTTGCCTGGCGAGGTGTATTGGGGCACCCGTGAGCCAGCGCGGGACTCGCAGGGCCGTACTCCCAAGGAGGGTTGCGCCTGGCACTGGGCCTTAACTTGTGACGTGTTCCTGCAAAATTGGCCAGATGCCGATGCTCTACGTCTTCGGGTCCCGGCCCTCGAGCTGGTCTCAGCCGTCGCTGGTTTGTCGGGGCGCGATGCCGTGGGAAAAGCCAGAGGGTGAGGGCTGGAGAGCCGGCAGGAGCCCTGAGTCGCGATGCTCAGGTACCCCCCCCCTTTAACGCGTAAGCTTGGTTAGATGTCGTCGCTCTATGTCCTCGGGTCCCGGCCCTCGAGCTGGTCTTAGCCGT
>NC_041393.1:38309116-38366326 GCF_002162155.2 Triticum dicoccoides
AAGCTAGAGGGTGAGGGTAGGAGAGCCGGTAGGAGCCCTGAGTCACGATGCTCAAGTACACCCCTTTAACGCACAAGCTTGGTCAGATGCCGGCGCTCTACGTCCTCGGGTCCCGGCCCTCGAGCTGGTCTCAGCCGTCGCTGGTCTGCCAGGGTGCGATGCCGTGGGCAAAGCCAGAGGGTGAGGGCTGGAGAGCCGGTAGGAGCCCTGAGTCGCGATGCTCAGGTACCCCCCCTTTAAGGCGCAAGCTTCCGACATCGAGGGAGAAGGGGTGCTACGGACAGGCACCAAATAACAAGCATGATGGGTCTAATGCATAGCCCGAAAATAAACGCAAGAGGGATACACGCCGCTGGGTCTGACCCGAGCGACTTGGGGATGATGCAGCCCGAGGGGCGCCCCCAACGAAGTAAGCTAAGAGCATGAAAATAAAAGGGATACACGCTGCAGGGACGGACCCACGCGGCCTGGGAATGATGTGGCCCTGGGAGGCGCTCCCAGCTGGAAATGAAACTAGAAAGATGTCACCTGACAGTGTTGACGACACAAGGTGTTGAGGTAGCAGACGCAGCGGGCTACGGGTGTCGATCTTCACGAGCCCCCAGGCCCAGGAGCCTTGGGAGGCTCTGGGGGCTCCGGTGGCTCCTCGCGAACCATCTCCATCTCCGCCAGGACTGTAGAGTGCCTGGCCTCCTGAGCCTCCAGGATGCTCCTCATGAGGCGCTGTCGTACCGCAGCAGCGTTTGGCAAGCCGTAGGGCATGCGAACGTAGCTGTGGGGTGGGCCCCCGCAGCGCCCCACACGTGAGCGCCAGAAGCGCTCCTGAGAGGCGACTCAGTTGAGCCCTGGGATATCGATGCAGACGCGCAGCCCGCCATCCTCTCCTGGATGGGGAGCTGCGGCGGGTAAGCGGCGGCTGCCACTCATGATCCTTGACTCCTGTAACTCCTGAACGGCCTTGCTGACGAACTCCTGAGGGTTCGGCCCTCTTTGCCTTGCTCCTTCTTGAGGGAAACGTGCTTCGAAACACGCCTCCAAGTGGTGCCCAAGTGCCTCCCTCGTGACCTTGGCAAGGTCGGTGGCCCTCCAGGGGAGAGCCCCCGAGCCTTGCCTGAGAAGGGCGCCGGGCACGCTTTCCTATGCGATAGAAGGAGGTTCCCCTGGGCAGGCGCGGGCCCTGAGGGACCTGCCTCCTGAGGAGCCACGCCGGACGATGTCTTTTTCTTCTTGGGGGCGGCCTCGAGAAGCCTCCTGCTTCCGTGGTCCGGGTCTTCCAGTGATGCGGCCTGAAAGTCTCGCTCCAAGGAGCACACCGCGTCTTTCTCCTCGCAGGGTACCGTGATGACCCCGCCACTTCCTGGCATCTTGAGGACGTTGTAGCCATGGTGAGTCACGGCCATGAACTTGGCCAGCGCTGGGTACCCGAGGATGGCGTTGTACGGCACGCGGATGTGAGCGACGTCGAAGTCGATGAGCTCCGTGCGGTAGTTGTCACGTGTCCCGAAGGTGACAAGAAGGCGAACCTGTCCAATTGGGATCGTGGAGCCATCGGTGACTCCGAAGAAAGGCTTGGTCTGCTGAAGCTGATCGTAGGGCACCTGAAGATTGTTGAATGTTTCCACGGACAGGACATTGAGCCCTGCCCCACCATCGATGAGAGTCCTGGTGACTAGCATGTTGCTGATGATCGGGGAACAGAGCATCAGGAGGACTCCGGCTGTGGCCGCGCACTTGAGCTGATCCGCTGAGCTGAACGTGATGGCGCACGCCGACCACCTAAGAGGGCGCGTGGCTTCGAGCTTGGGGAGGACTGCGTTTACTTCGCAGGTGAACTGCTTGAAGATGCGCTGAGAGGCTGGGGCTTGAGCTCCGCCCAGGATGCAGGCGATCGCGCGTGGCTCCTGGAAGCCCCCAGCCCCCTCATCCTGATGACGGTCCTCGTTTCTCCTTGGCTGCGGCGGCAGCGGAGGGAGGCCTGCGTTGCTATGCGGGCGATCCTCGCGAGTCTGATCCCTCCAGTCTCCCTTGCGAGGCGGGTCTTGCCAGCGTTCCTCGCGAGGCCGGTCGCGCCACCCTTGGCGCGGGCCGCGGTCTTCCCAGCGTCTAGCGTTCCTTCTCCTCCTCGACCGTAGCCCCGGTCGCTGCGGTCAGGGCGTCGGCCGATCCTTCCTTCTCGCACGACCCAGAGCTCTTGGCATTTGTTGGTGTTGTGGGTGTGGAGGTCGTGGTACACACAGTACCGGCTGCCCTTGGAAGATTCGGGTAGATCTCTGCCCCGCTTGGTGTCTGGTTCTACCGCTAACACGGCAGCCCCCTTGCGCTTCACATCCTTCGCCTTGGGTTTCTTCTCTTCTGGGTCCGCGTCAGGCAGCTCGAGGAGGGAGAGGCGCCCTTCCTCAGCCCTGGCGCACTTGGTCGCCAAGTTGAACAGCTCCAGAGAGGTGCACAAGTCTTCGTCCATCGCCAGCTCCTCCTTCATCTTGATGTCATGCACGCCGTCAGAGAAGGCTGAGATGATGGCCTCCTCGGTCACCTTGGGAATCTTGAGGCGCGCATTGTCGAAGCGCTGGATGTACTTCTACAGGGTCTCCCCTAGCTGCTGCTTGATGCGGCGCATGTCGCTGACGGTGGGTGGCCGGTCGCGAGTACCTTGGAAGTTGGCGATGAAGCGGGTGCGCATCTCGTCCCAGGAGGAGACCATGTCAGGGGCCAAGTTCAGGAGCCAGGTGCGGGCCCCGTCCTTGAGCGCCATGGGGAACCAGTTCGCCATGACCTTCTCGTCCCCGTTGGCGGCTTCGACGCCCAGCTCGTAGAGCTGGAGGAACTCGGTGGGGTCGGCCATGCCATCATAGCGAGGAGGCAGGTCTGGCTTGAACTTGCCGGGCCACGCAATGTTGCGCAGCTCGGTGGTGAAGGCACGGCGGCCTGCTGTGGCTACTGGAGGCCTTGGATGACGAAGAGGCAAGCCTCCTACAAGGCGACATCCATTTCATTCCAAAGCTCCTCAAGGCTGGGGGGGCTCGGCGGGCGGCGCGGCGGTTTCCTCGTAGCGGGGAGCCGACGCGTCCTCCGACGCGCATGCCGGCGATATTGAGAACACTGACGCGTCCACCTCGACGCGTCGCGGCGAGGAGCGGAACACCGACGCGTCCTCCTCGACAAGTGGCGGCGAGGAACGGAACGGCGATGCGTCGCGTCGCGGCGAGGAGCGGAACACCGACGCGTCCTCCTCGACTAGTGGCGGTGAGGAACGGAATGGCGACGCGTCGCGTAGCGGCAAGGAGCGGAACACCGACGCGTCCTCCTCGACTAGTGGCGGCGAGGAACAGAAAGGCAACGCATGACCGTCCGCGCGGTGCAGCGAGGGGCCCCTAGGGCTTGGGAGGGGAGATGCCATGGTGGTCGACGTGAGAGGGAGGGGGAGGAGATAGCGATGAACGTGAACGTGAGGGGAAGGAGATAGCGATGTCGTGGGAGGCGCAGTATTTATAGCGAGCAATGGCACACCTACATAAGATATGGACTGGGCTGCACTGACTTAACTGCAGGTCCAGTTGCGTCACTGACATGTGGGCCAGTACACTGTTGGGCCCGTATGTCAGTGACCCAATGCACCTGAAGTTAAGTAAAAGCTACGTGGGCATATTTGTTGGAGTAAATTACGGGGGAGCGAAGGGGTGGAAATATTGCTGGTAACAACGGAATGGACGAGCGTGGGGGAGGAGAGTCATGCATGCAGATTTTTTCACACGGGGTGGAGTGGTGGGACCGCTGGAGGGAGAAGGAGAGTTTGGTAGGCATATTGTTTCCACACATGGAGAGGAAAAGATTTGGAGATGAACGGGCTTCCTGCAGTTATGGGGAACGGTTCATAATAAGTCATCTTGCATGCCGGGCTAGGTATAGTCTCAAGTCATTAAAAACATACACGCCCCACACATGTTCATATTTCAAGGTGCACTAAATTATTGCATGCGATGATTAAGGCTGGCCATCATGGTGGTATCTTAGCTGGTATCATGCACACGTGAATAGCAAACATGCTGATGTGGCAAAGAATTAAAGAAGAGAGGGGGGTTAGAGTAACTAGTGTTCATGCATGCATTGGTAAACACATTTTTTTGTGAAGAACGACAACATTAGTTGAGTACTTTTGCAGACTTGAAAAACTATTCCACCGCCTCTACTATCTTGCTAAGAGTAGGTAAATTTTTTGAGTTGAGCCCTTTAAACTAGAAGGGAGGTAGTGGTACTCTAATAGCTAGGTGTGTAAGTCATCTTATGAAAAGCAAATAATCCCAAAACACGTAGGCGCGGTGCATTAACTTCTACCTCGTTTCTTGTTTCTTGACACATCAACCAATAAGAGATGAGGGTGTGCATGCTTTTAATGACCTTAGACTATCAAACATGACATGCAGTGGTTAGTTCATTGCATGCAATACTATTTAATTAGCAAATAAACATTAATGTCTCTCGTTTTCCCCTCCTCCTTGGTCACGGTGCACAGCCTAAGATGACTTACTCACCTAGACGGAGGGAGTATCAACATTCACAATGTCAAATCAATATTTTTACACTCATTATAAAACGTAGTTCTTATACTCATTATAATCAGTATTGTAGATATTGATATTTTTAGTATAAATTTGGTCGTGGGATTTCAATGATGCCTGTCAAAGCGTGGAGGAAGCGGAGCTTAGGGCTTGCATTGCCGGTCTCTACATAGGTATTTCTCTTCATAATCCTGTAATTTTAGAGACTGATTGCGCTTTTGTGGTAGCGTCTCTTGCATCGGGGGACTATGACAGGTCTGCTATGCGTGACCTGAAGATGAAAGCGTTGAGCATCTCGAAGTTGATCAACAATCTTCAATTGTCAAAGATTAGCCGTTCGGCCAATAGGGTGGCACACTTAATTGCTAAGTATAGCTTTGACAATAGATTAGATGGTATTCTTGTAAATAACGTACCGCCATATGTGGTGAATATTGTATCGAATGAGTGTACTGGTGTGGCTGGTTAATTAATATAAGGTGGTGTTTAAAAAAGTATATATTTGGTCAAACACTTTGCAAAGGTTGACGGGAGTAAAAAGGACCAGAGGGAGTATCATGCATGCGGAGTAGGCAAAAAAAATTGCTCATTTTTAGCCGGTCGAAGTCTCAAAGGGCGCGACCGCGTGAGGGAGGCGAAGGTCATGGGAGGCGCGACGATTGATGTAATTAAGTGAAGTTACATCCGCGCGCCGGCATGGCGTGCGAACAAGCAGAAGCTATACAGTCAGGCCTACGATATGGGTCTAGTAGACATGACATCTAGTGGGTTCCGCATAGTTCTCGAGAACTCTTTGGAGGCTTGCAGCCGTTTATCCACCGGGCAAGCCAGCAACCCCACACCGTTTGCACGCCCTACTCGTCCCCGTCTTCTACCTCACAACAGTTCGCTCCCAGTCGTCCCATCCTTCCACATTATTTCGCTCCCAGTTTTTGCGGGGTACAACAGTTCAACTTCTCCTAACCCTCCTCCAAAATCCATGGCCTCCCAAATCTCCATGGTCGCTGCTGAGTACCAGGTTAGAGCCATCACCGGTGATCAGTTCATCGTCATCTACACACGTGGATCCGCGACTGGGAAAGCATGGCTTGCTTGCTTCCTACGCATGTTCAACAGTTCAACGGATGAGTGGGTTGCTGGGCTAGATGTTGAGTACACCACAGTCCTGAGAAGAGAGAAGGATCTAAAGGACGAAGAGAGGAAGAAGCCCGCCGTGATCCAGGATCTAAAGGACAACAACATTAGATGAAGATCACATCCTGTACGCAGCAATGGATGCCTACCTTTGTTTAAATATCTACATGGGTTGGATGCAGAAGCAGAGCCAGTGTCCGGTTCAAGCAAAGAAGCGTCGGCGAAGAGGAAGAGGAAGAGGGATGAGGACGATGTCGAGGACGTGGACTTGGACTCCGAGTAGGTGGCAGTGTCGTCGCTCATGCTGGTTCTACTGCAGTGTCAAGCAAACTAGTTGCTTAGTTTATTTTAAAGGGTGTGTTGTGCTGAGGCCCCAGCAGAACTATGTTTATGTTCTTTCTCGTTATTTGAACTGTTTAGTACATAGAGTACTACTAGTACTATGTCTTACTACTATTCTTCTTGCAGTTGGTACTACTGTTCGTACCTTCGTGTTCCCACTGTACTTAATACGTTCGTACTAGTAGTATAATTTGGGTCAGTCGATTTGTGAAAGAAGTTCGACGGAGCGAAGGAAGAAGATGGCAGAAGAGGTGGAAGAAGCCCTTCTAGCCATCCATGTTGCATCAAACGGCTCACATGAGTCGACTGACCCAAATTGCTCCTTCAGATTGCAGGATCCACGTGGTATTCAAGGTCTCGAAGGTAGATTCTGCGTCCACACCCGGTTTGCGGGCTCGACGCGCGTGTGACCAGCTTCCGCTGCGAAAGCCACCATGCGCACATCCTCCGCGCGGGCGGAGATGACAATGACACTCTAGTTCCTCCTCGCCGGCGTGCTGGAGCACGCGCTCGTCCTCCTCTTCGTATGTTGCGTGCACAGACGCGGCTCCACCAGCTGCTCGCGTGGTTGGCAGCGCGGAGGCATGGCGAGGAGGGACTGCAGATGACATGAGCGGGCGAGCCTTGGGCTTCATAGCACAGGGATGGCGGCGACACAGCGGTGATGGGCGAGAAATTGTTGGCCGGAGCAGGCTGGCGCTGGCATGCGCAACGTCGACGGCGGCATATTGATGAGTGCGCGTATGGGAGCTTACTTTAGTTTTATATGAGGTTGGTCAAACTTAAAAGAAAATCATACTAGTACACTTAAACAGTAGACTTAGGCAGCGCTTTTTTTTAAGTTAGTACCACAGCCACGATACGGAATCCTGTGCAAGCGCGTGAACCGTGGCCGCGCGGTCGATCGAACGGTGCGTCACTGTGTCGCGCTCGAAGGACATCCACCGAACATTTTTGTGTGTGTGAAAACAATCCTCGAATATTACTCAACTTTTTTTTCCTGGGAAAGTTCTTGACGCTGCAATATTTCCATATATTTGAATTTAGCTCTAGTTTGTGTTTATTTGGATTTGGACGTTTTAGGTGCGCCCTAGTTTTTTAATACTTATTTTGTGTGTGTGACTAAGAGAGAACGTGTGTATGTGTCCATATGTGTGTTGTGGCGGAAGGGCAATGTGGAGACGGTGTGCGTGTGATACAGACATAGAGAGGTGTGAATGTGCAAATGATGATGCATGAGTGAGACATAGACAGATGCCGATACGTTGTGTATACATGAGAGAACGGTCTTCTAGTTTACTTGTGTGTGTGTGAGAGAGAGAGAGAGGAGCATCCGTAACACAACAACCATCTCTCTCGATTCGTCCGTCCCTCGCACGATCGCATGCAACATATGCATCAACGCGCACATTTTGACACCCTCACTCGGCCCCTGCCCACCTCAAGGCCCGCACAATCTCTTCGTGAATACCCATTTCTCTCCTTAGGTTTGTTTTCGCTCAATATCTGACACACACACACACAGACAAACACACACATGCACGCACACACACACACACGCAGCACAACACACACACACACACTCCCCCGAGCACACAATTCATCCCCATCCAAGGTTATACGGCGACGACTCTCGCTTGTGCTTCTTTGCACCCCAACATGCACAACACCTCAATCTTCAAAGAGGGCATCGAGCAGATCGAAGACGGCGACCACACCGCGCTAGAGAATGCGGGGTCATTTGGAAGCAGGGTGATGTGACGACGGCTGACTGACTCCCCCCCCCACCCTCTCTCTCTCTTGCAAAAAATTACCAATCCCTCTCTCCCCCTCACAAAATTGTCAATCCCTCAACCCATGAGATCCTTCCCCTCTCATCCATGTTTTTCCAGCTCTCTCATCAAACATGTTGTCTCTTCTCCTTCCACGTATACAGAATCACGTATATTACATGTCTCCATCTTTCTCACAGACCTAACTTCTTCCTCTCTCTTTCTCTCTCTCTCTCTCTCTCTCTCTCTCTCTATGTGTGTGTGTGTGTGTGTCTCGTTAGGTTTGTCTCCTACTCTCTCGTCCACATACATACAATCTTTCCCGCCCTATCTGCTCCATCTTCAAAAGCTCTCTCTCCATGTTTCATTCACACAATGGGATATGTCAAAATGTTGCTTCTATAATGGCTGATGTAGAGTTTTGGTTGTTTTTGTTGCATCCTACAAAGTAATAACTATGAAATGCATTTAAATTCTCATTTGACTGGGATTATGTGAGTTTGAGCATGTTGTGAAGTACTATAGACCTTGTATACATCTTGGGATTTGACAATGATTGTAACTATTGAATTGTATAGACCATTACATTCGAAGTCAATAGCCTAATATATTTATTTCACAATTTCAACAAATGATTAGTTCACTACAAACTAAGAAAACAAATGTGTACTCCCTCCGTTATTATTTAAGTCCGCCTATTAGCATTGGTCAAAGTCAAGTTTTGTAAACTCTCAGAAAGCTTATAACAAAAAATATTAACATATACAATAACAAATAAATGCCATTAGATTCATTATTGAATGTAGTTCCACATCATACATATTTGTTATGGTAAATGTTTATATTTTTATATAAACTTGGTCAAACTTTAGGAAGTTTGACTTCGGTCAAACCTAATATGCAGAGTTTACTACTACTACTCGCTAGTTGCTTAGACGAATCACTCAACATGCCACACGGGGAGTCCCGTGTCACAAAATTTTGAGGTCGGTGGGAAAATCTCCCGCGACCCTGATTCGAGCAGTGGGAAGTTACCATCATAGCCTTCGGAACAGGCCTACGTACGATGCTTGGTAGGGGGCTGTTTTCGTAACTTCAGGTTCACCCTACCCAGCCAGCCCCACCCCGGCACCGAGAGTAGTACACCTGAATACTCCCCATTTTCTATCCCCACCGCAAAATAGACTTCTCCACGGCACCGCAGCCTTCGTGCTCCTCCCCTTTACATCGGCGCACTCGTCCACCGCAGCGCATCTGCCTCATCGACGACCTCGTACGCCGCACTGGAGCCGGTCCACCGTCGTTGTCGTAGACGGAGCCTCTTCCCCGGCATCATCTTCCACGGTCTCGGATCTGCTTCATGGAAGCCGACGCCAAGCGCAGAAGTACCACCGTCGTGGACAATGAACTGACTCCCGTTGCTGACCATGACTCACAGAGGCTGCAGCGACCATTGTTCTCTTCCTCGACTGGTAATGTGTGTATTGAATCACTTAGCAGTACATGTGCAGTTCCAATTTTGTTCATACCTACCCTTCAATTTTCCTGGGTGCTATTGTTCCCATAAAAGTAATTGGTTATAGCCTCCATTTTCCAATAGAATATCAGCTTGTAATTGTGCATCGCTCCTGTATCGCATTGTGCTTGGGTAGGTTTTTCATCTGCAACCAGCAGTGTGGAAAATGATGGAAAGGTTTTTAGAACTAGCAAGATGCCCATGCGTTGCACGCATCAAGATGCATTTGTATGAGTAGTTTATCTTGTGGGAGAAAAGTATGAACGAGGGAAAACCTTATTTGCAAATCTGGAGAGGGGTATGGGTATCTTTTTGCAAAATTCCCATTTGTTTCCTTCCTATCTGTTAGATATAAATCGGACGGTCTATATTGCAAGAAAAAAAAAAGTATAGAGAAAAAAACTAGACAGTAAAGGAAGTAGAGATAAATATTAAATATAAAATATAAAATAAATATAACCATAGAGAAGAGAGTAGAGATAGCAGAGACGTCGGGAAAGGATCGCGCGCGTGCGGGAAAAAACGGTCGGGCGTGCGCTAGTTTTGGCGCGTGGCATCCGGCGCGCTTTATAAAATCCAACGCCCTCCCACCGCTTTGTGCCTTGCCACCGCTCTGTGCCTCGCCAAACCTCTCTCCCCGCTCTTTTTTGCCTCGCCGCCACCACGCCACCATGCCCCACGTTGCCGGGAAACTTTTGGATACCACGGCGTCCGTGCGCACCCCTCCGGCGGCTTCTCCGCCGAGATTCGGTTCCACGGGATGCGCCTCGGCCTCGGCAATTTCGAAACTGCCACCGAGGCCGCCCGCGCGTACGACGCGGCGGCGTGGTGCCTCTGGTGGCCTCATAGAACATTGAACTTCCCCAACATGCCTACGCGGGAGCGGGCGCAGGAGCTCGTGCCTCTGCCGCGGCTTAGCACCGACGAGGATCGTCGCGACAATGGGAGGTGGGAGCACCGTCTCGGCATCGCTAAGATGGACGAGGAAGCCATTGCACTGTGGCGCCAACACTTCCCGCAGGACATCATCAACGAGCGCGAGTTCTACGCGCAAAGGAGGCGGAGAGGGATAAGAGGAGGGCGGAGTGAGCCGCCTATCGCGAGGACAAGCGTAGGCGAAAAATGGACGCTCAATTCAACATGAGGCTAGGAGCAGCGTCACCCTGGGAATCCGACGACGATCGGTATCTTCACACCTAAAGTCAGACGTCGGAGGAGGACATCACCGAGGAGCAGTCGGACGACGAGGAGTAGTTGAACTATCTTTTTCGTATCTATCTATGCTGAGAACTATCCTCTACTCTCTAGTATCTACTTCTTGATCTCAGCACTGTAAACGCTTTTTTATAGCGCCGCGTGTTGTGATTCTGTTGGAGATGCTCTAACATGGCAGATGAGTGCTTTAATGTTTCCCACAAGATGCGCGAGTATTACTAGTAGTATTTTTCTTGCCATGTTGAGATTTTGAAACCATGAGTGTGAACATGCAGAGGAGCAATGAAGACCAAACACGGGATATTCGGGACATCTTCAAGGAGCGTGGAAAGTTAAAGAGGAGCTGCACCAAACCTGTAAAACGAGCTTTGGTAAGTAACACCCTTTCAATTACTTTCGTTTAGCCTCGTGTTCTTTGATGTGTATATGTTGTAGTTTCTGTTTCTCTTTAGCGTGGTGTTCTTCGATGTGTAATAAGAAGAGTCTTAATCGTCCTAATGCTTTCATTTTTAACTCAATGTAGGAAGTGGGTGTTCTCACCGTGTAGTCTATTTTTATATTTCTTTTCCTTTTGAATTCACTTCTCCGAGTTCTGTTTATCTGGCTTCTACTAAATGGATCTAGGTTTCTCTGAGTATTGATCCAAAAAAGAAGTAACTTCATGTCAGGATGCAGTTCCTGCGAGGAGGGAAGTATGGTCAACCTCGAGATCATGTTTCCAAAATGAGGCTGGATTACACACAAGGTGCCAGTTCCCTAATGATGCTGGATTAGACACAAGGTGCAAATTCCCAGATGATGCTGGATTACACACAAGCCAGGTGGAGTCGTCAGCTGTTCGTGTCCTCGTGGCATTAGTAAAGGCTGAAAGAAAGCGTGCAGCAACCCTTGAGAATGTAGCTGAGTTCCTGAAGAAGCGAAAAGAGCAATCAGATGCTCTCTTCACCCAAGCGAAAGAAAAGATGGAAGAAGCCAGAAATAAGCTAGCAGAGGCAGAGCAGGCTAGGCGTCTCCTGCTATCTAAAACTGTTGTCAATACAAAATTTCCTTCATAATAGCTAGGTTCAAATGTTTATCCAGTCAGCATGCCTGTTGTGATGTCTGTGCATCTACTGATGTGGCAAAAAATGTTTTTTTTCGAGTCATGTAATAACAGCAATTACTTTCCAAACAATAATAGACGAAGCATTGGACATGGTATAGTTCACGCGCAAGCCCAACATTCCAAGTCCAACTTCCACATCAAACTCATGTTCATAGATATCTGCACATTCATACATAATGTCCACAACCATGATTCACTTCAAAGCCAAAAAAATGTGAGGAGAGTTATAAATAAAGAAAAACCTCTACTAGTTCCTACTACCAGTGCGAGCACAACAAGTCAAGACCATGCGTAAATTAATTATATTTTATTCATTTTTTGTGTTCTAAAATGCCTGCCGGCTCATGGAAGGATGTGTTGCCGGCACACGCGCGGATTCAATGAAGGCAGGCGGGGCAGTCTTAAGTTGGTTGCACGCGGTGAGGAGGTGTGCTCAGCCGGGCCTGCAGCGAGTGTGGCCCTCTTGGCCGGCGCGCCGGTTCAATGCCTGCGCTATGAGAGGTCGCGTCCGTGTCAGAGCAATCACTCCCTCCAGTCCTTTTTTGTTTGGGTATAACAAAATCTCGTTTTCCATTCACATTTTACAAGTAAAATTCGTGGACAAACTTTGACCCAAAGTACGATGGGGACTAGTAAACCAGAATGGAGGTAGTAGTTTTTTTAATCAAGGAAGGGTTTCTTAAGGAAATATGCCCTAGAGGCAATAATAAAGTTATTATTTATTTCCTTATTTCATGATAAATGTTTATTATTCATGCTAGAATTGTATTAACCAGAAACATGATACATGTGTGAATACATAGACAAACATATAGTCACTAGTATGCCTCTACTTGACTAGCTCATTAATCAAAGATGGTTATGTTTCCTAACCATAGACATGTGTTGTCATTTGATTAATGGGATCACAGCATTAGAAGAATGATGTGATTGACATGACCCATTCCGTTAGCCTAGCACTTGATCGTTTAGTATATTGCTATTGCTTTCTTCATGACTTATACATGTTCTTGTAACTATGAGAAATATGCAACTCCCGTTTATCGGAGGAACACTTTGGGTACTACCAAACGTCACAACGTAACTGGGTGATTATAAAGGAGTACTACAGGTGTCTCCTAAGGTACATGTTGAGTTGGCGTATTTCGAGATTAGGTTTTGTCACTCCGATTGTCGAAGAGGTATCTCTGGGCCCTCTCGGTAATGCACATCTTTATAAGCCTTGCAAGCAATGTGACCAAATGAGTTGGTTACGGAATGATGCATTACGGAACGAGTAAAGAGACTTGCCGGTAACGAGATTGAACTAGGTATTGGATACCGACGATCAAATCTCGGGCAAGTAACATACCGATGACAAAGGGAACAACGTATGTTGTTATGCGGTTTGACCGATAAAGATCTTCGTAGAATATGTAGGAACCAATATGGGCATCCAGGTTCCGCTATTGGTTATTGACCGAGAATAGTTCTAGGTCATGTCTACATAGTTCTCGAACCCGTAGGGTTCGCACGCTTAACGTTACGATTACAGTTTTATTATGAGTTTATAAGTTTTGATGTGCCGAAGATTGTTCGGAGTCCCGGATGTGATCATGGACGTAACGAGGAGTCTCAAAATGGTCGAGACATATATCGATATATTGGAAGCCTATATTTGGACATCAGAATTGTTCCGGGTGAAATCGGCATTTTACCGGAGTACCGGGAGGTTATCGGAACCCCCGGGGGGATTAT
This sequence comes from Triticum dicoccoides, assembly GCF_002162155.2. Taxonomy (NCBI): domain Eukaryota; kingdom Viridiplantae; phylum Streptophyta; class Magnoliopsida; order Poales; family Poaceae; genus Triticum; species Triticum dicoccoides. Next base: position 38,322,494 of record NC_041393.1, read on the forward strand.
TGGGCCTACATGGGCCTCGAGGGAGAAGAGGGAAGGAGGCAGGAGGGGGCCGCGCGCCCCTCCCCTTCCTAGTCCGAATAGGACAAGGGAAGGGAGGCGGCGCCCCCCCTTTCCTTCCCCTCTTCCTCCTCTTTCCCCCCTTCTCCTATTCCAACTAGGAAAGAAGGGAGTCCTACTCCCGGTGGGAGTAGGACTCCCCCCTTGGCGCGCCCTCCTTGGCCGGCCGCCTCCTCCCCCCTGGCTCCTTTATATACGGGGGCGGGGGGCACCCCATAGACAACACAAGTTGATCTACGGATCGTTCCTTAGCCGTGTGCGGTGCCCCCCTCCACCATATTCCACCTCGGTCATATCGTCGCGGAGTTTAGGCAAAGCCCTGCACCGGTAGAGCATCATCATCGTCACCACGCCATCGTGCTGACGGAACTCATCCCCGAAGCTTTGCTGGATCGGAGCCCGGGGATCGTCATCGAGCTGAATGTGTGCTGAACTCGGAGGTGCCGTACGTTCGGTACTTGGATCGGTCGGATCGTGAAGACGTACGACTACATCAACCGCATTGTCATAACACTTCCGCTTACGGTCTACGAGGGTACATGGACAACACTCTCTCCTCTCGTTGCTATGCCATCACCATGATCTTGCGTGTACGTAGGAATTTTTTTGAAATTACTACGTTCCCCAATAGTGGTATCAGAGCCTAGGTTTTATGCGTTGATGTTATATGCACACGTAGAACACAAGTGAGTTGTGGGCGATACAAGTCATACTGCTTACCAGCATGTCATACTTTGGTTCGGCGGTATTGTGAGATGAAGCGGCCCGGACCGACATTACACGTACGCTTACGCGAGACTGGTTTCACCGTTACGAGCACTTGTGCTTAAAGGTGGCTGGCGGGTGTCTGTCTCTCTCACTTTAGCTGAATCGAGTGTGGCTACACCCGGTCCTTGCGAAGGTTAAAACGGCACCAACTTGACGAACTATCGTTGTGGCTTTGATGCGTAGGTAAGAACGGTTCTTGCTCAGCCCGTAGCAGCCACGTAAAACTTGCAACAACAAAGTAGAGGACGTCTAACTTGTTTTTGCAGGGCATGTTGTGATGTGATATGGTCAAGACGTGATGAGATATAAGTTGTTGTATGAGATGATCATGTTTTGTTGAAGTTATCGGCAACTGGCAGAAGCCCTATGGTTGTCTCTTTGTTGCATAAGATGCAAGTGCCAAATAATTGCTTTACTTTATCGCTATGCGATAACAATAGTTGCAAGAGCAATAGTTGGCGAGACGACCATGTAACGACACATTGATATAGATCAAGATGATGAAGATCATGGTGGCGTGCCGGTAACGATAGAGATCATGACAGTACTTTGGAGATGGAGATCAAAGGCGCAAGATGATCATGGCCATATCATGTCACATATTTTGATTACATACGATGTTTATCTGTTATACATCTTATTCTGTTTTGTTTGACGGTAGCATTTTAAGATGATCTCTCACTAATTATCAAGAAGTGTTCTCCCTGAGTATGCACCGTTGCAAAAGTTCTTCGTGCTGAGACACCACGTGATGATTGGGTGTGATAGGCTCTACGTTCAAATACAGCGGGTGCAAAAACAGTTGCACACGCGGAATACTCAGGTTAAACTTGACGAGCCTAGCATATATAGATATGGCCTCGGAACACGGAGACCGAAAGGTCGAGCATGAATCATATAGTAGATATGATCAACATATTGATGTTCACCGTTCAAACTACTCCATCTCACGTGACGATCGGACATGGTGTAGTTGATATGGATCACGTAATCACTTAGAGAATTAGAGGGATGTCTATCTAAGTGGGAGTTCTTAAGTAATATGATTAATTGAACTTAAATTTATCATGAACTCAGTCCTGGTAGTATTTTGCAAATTATGTTGTAGATCAATAGCTTGCGTTGTTGCTTTCATATGTTTATTTTGATATGTTCCTAGAGAAAATTGTGTTGAAAGATGTTAGTAGCAATGATGCGGATTGGATCCGTGATCTGAGGTTTATCCTCATTGTTGCATAGAAGAATTATGTCCTTAATGCACCGCTAGGTGACAGACCTATTGCAAGAGCAGACGCAGACATTATGAACGTTTGGCTAGCTCAATATGATGACTACTTGATAGTTTAGTGCACCATGCTTAACGGCTTAGAATCGGGACTTCAAAGATGTTTTGAATGTCATGGACCATATGAGATGTTCCAGGAATTGAAGTTAATATTTCAAGCAAATACCCGAGTTGAGAGATATGAAGTCTCCAACAAGTTCTATAGCTAAAAAGATGGAGGAGAATTGCTCAACTAGTAAGCATGTGCTCAGATTGTCTGGGTACTTCAATCACTTGAATCAAGTGGGAGTTAATCTTCCAGATAAGATAGTGATTGACAGAATTCTCTAGTCACCATCACTAAGTTACTAGAACTTCGTGATGAACTATAGTATGCAAGGGATGACGAAAACAATTCCCGAGCTCTTCGTGATGTTGAAATCGACGAAGGTAGAAATCAAGAAAGAGCATCAAGTGTTGATGATTGACAAGACCACTAGTTTCAAGAAAAGGGCAAAGGGAAAGAAAGGGAACTTCAAGTAGAATGACAAGCAAGTTGTCACTCCCACGAAGAAGCCCAAAGCTGAACCAAAGCCTGAAACTGAGTGCTTACACTGCAAAGGAAATGGTCACTGGAAGCAAAAATGCCCTGAATATTTGGTGGATAAGAAGGATGGCAAAGTGAACAAGGGTATATTTGATATACAGGTTATTGATGTGTGCCTTACTAGTGTTTATAGTAGCTCCTGAGTATTTGATACTTGTTTGGTTGCTAAGATTAGTAACTCGAAACAGGAGTTACAGAATAAACATAGACTAGTTGAAGGGGAAGTGACGATGAGTGTTGGAAGTAGTTCCAAGATTGATATGATCATCATCACACACTCCCTATACTTTTGGGATTAGTGTTAAACCTAAATAAATGTTATTTGGCATTTGCGTTGAGCATGAACATGATTTGATCGTGTTTATTGCGATACGGTTATTCATTTAAAGTTAGAGAATAATTGTTATTCTGTTTACATGAATAAGACCTTCGATGGTTATACACCCAATGAAAATAGTTTGTTGGATCTCGATCATAGTGATACACATATTCATAATATTGATGCCAAAAGATGCAAAGTTAATAATGATAGTGCAACTTATTTGTGGCACTGCCGTTTGGGTCATATCGGTGTAAAGCGCATGAAGAAACTCCATAAAGATGGATTTTCGGAATCACTTGGTTATGAATCATTTGATGCTTGCGAACCGTGCCTTTTGGGCAAGATGACTAAAACTCCATTCTCCGGAACAATGGAACAAGCTACTGACTTATTGGAAATAATACATACCGATGTATGCGATCCAATGAGTGTTGATGCTCGTGGCAAGTATCGTTATTTTCTGACCTTCACAAAATGATTTGAGCAGATATGGGTATATCTACTTGATGAAACATAAGTCTGAAATAATTGAAAAGTTCAAAGAATTTCAGAGTGAAGTGGAAAAATCATCGTAATAAGAAAATAAAGTTTCTACGATCTGATCGCGGAGACGAATATTTCAGTTACGAGTTTGGTCTTCAGTTAAAACAATGTGGAATAGTTTCACAGCTGACGCCACCTGGAACACCACAATGTTATGGTGTGTCCGAACGTCGTAACCGCACTTTATTGGATATGGTGCGATCTATGATGTGTCTTATCGGTTTTACCACTATCATTTTGGGGCTGTGCATTAGAGACAGCTGCATTCACGTTTAAAAAGGGAACCATCTAAATCCGTTGAGACGACACCATATGAACTATGGTTTAGCAGTAAACCTAAGCTGTCGTTTCTTAAAGTTTGGAGTTGCGATGCTTATATGAAAAAGGTTTTCAACCTGATAAGCTCGAACCCAAATCAGAGAAGTGTGTCTTCATAGAATACCCAAAGGAAACTGTTGGGTACACCTTCTATCATAGATCCGAAGGAAAAACATCCGTTGCTAAGAATGGATCCTTTCTAGAGAAGGAGTTTCTCTTGAAAGAAGTGAGTGGGAGGAAAGTAGAACTTGATGAGGTAACTGTACCTGCTCCCTCATTTGAAAGTAGTTCATCATAGAAATCTGTTCCTGTGACTACTACACCAATTAGTGAGGAAGTTAATGATGATGATCATGAAACTTCAGATTAAGTTACTACAGAATCTTGTAGGTCTTACAGAGTAAGATCCGCACCAGAGTGGTACGGTAATCCTTTTCTGGAAGTTATGTTACTAGACCATGACGAACCTACGAACTATGAAGAAGCGATGGTGAGCCCAGATTCCGCAAAATGGCTTGAGGCCATGAGATCTGAGATAAGATCCATGTATGAAAACAAAGTATGGACTTTGATTGACTTTCCCAATGATCGGCGAGACATTGAGATTAAATGGATCTTCAAGAGGAAGACGGACACTGAGAGTGTTACTATCTACAAAGCTAGAATTGTCGCAAAAGGTTTTCGACAAGTTCAAGGTGTTGACTACGATGAGAGTTTTTCACTCGTATCTATGCTTAAGTCTGTCTGAATCATGTTAGCAATTGCCGCATTTTATGAAATCTGGCAAATGGATAAACAAAATTGCATTCCTTAATGGTTTTCTTAAAGAAGAGTTGTATATGATGCAACCAGAAGGTTTTGTCAATCCTAAAGGTGCTAACAAATTGTGCAAGCTCCAGCGATCCATCTATGGACTGGTGCAAGCATCTCGGAGTTGGAATATATGCTTTGATGAGTTGATCAAAGCATATGGTTTTATACAAACTTTTTGAAGAAGCCTGTATTTACAAGAAAGTGAGTGGGAGCTCTGTAGCATTTCTAATATTATATGTGGATGACATATTGTTAATTGGAAATGATATGGAAATTCTGAATAGCATGAAAGGATACTTGAATAAGAGTTTTTCAAAGCAAGACCTCGGTGAAGTTGCTTACACATTGAGCATCAAGATCTATATAGATAGATCAAGACGCTTGATAAGATTTTTCAATGAGTACATACCTTGATAAATTTTTGAAATAGTTCAAAATGGAACAGCCAAAGAAGGAGTTCTTGCCTGTGTTACAAGGTGTGAAGTTGAGTAAGACTCAAGACCCGACCATTGCAGAAAATAGAAAGAGAATGAAAAGTCATTCCCTATGCCTCAGTCATAGGTTCTATAAAGTATGCTATGCTGTGAACCAGACCTATTGTATACCTTGCTTTGTGTTTGGCAAAGGAATACAATTTTGATCTAATAAGTAGATCACTGGACATGGGTCAAGAATATCCATAGTGAGGACTAAGGAGATGTTTCTCGATTATGGAGGTGATAAAAGAGCCCGTCGTTAAAGTTACAATGATGCAAGCTTTTACACCAATCCAGATGACTCTAAGTCTCAATCTGGATACATATTGAAAGTGGGAGCAATTAGCTAGAGTAGCTCCGTGCAGAGCATTGTGGACATAGAATATTTGCGAAATACATAAGGCTCTGAATATGACAGACCCGTTCACTAAGCTTCTCTCACGAGCAAAACATGATCATACCTTAGTACTTGTCGGGGGTTGGATACGAAATATGCCAAAGGATGGCTTATCATGGTGGGAGCGAGTAGAACGTCGCCGGTGCCTGGAAGAGGGACGAGGCGAAGACATGCACGCTGGCGGAACTTACCCAGCTTCAGGGCTCTCCTAGGAGATAACACCCCTACTGCTGCTCTGCGGGGTCTCCGCATGATCACTAATGCAAGGTAACTACAACGGTGCTCCTGGAGCTATTTCGGGAGGTAGGAGAGGGCAAGGCTAGCTCTCTCCTCCCTGGGCTATCTGGTCTATCTTCCTATCTAGGTTCGAACCCTTTGCATGGGTGCCCCGGGGGGTTTATATAGGCCTACCCCCCGGGGGTACAATAGTAATCCGGCTGGGCGCGGGTCCTAGCCGTCTGTCTCTCAGGCCGCCGTCCTTCCCGCCGGCTTCTGGGCCCGCTGACTGGCGGGTCCCACGGACAGGCTTGATACTGCAGCAGCACTCCTGATGACGCAGGCTTGGTCATCGGGTCGTGGCAACAGTGCCGCCGTCTATCGGGCGATCACTGTCGCCATTCCCCATCTTATCTGATTAATGGCTCGTGGGGCCCGGGAGGAGTCGGCCGACTCCAGGAAGGCCGACTCCCACGGGCCCGTCTTCGGGCTGCCCAGGCCGGCTTCGGCCCTCCCACTGACAGGCGGTCCTGCCTTCTTCGGGTCGTACAGGCTGGCGTCGTGGGCACAGTGCACTGCGTACTGTGGTTGAGGTCAGGGTAGGCATGGGAACAGTGCCGGAGATCTTCCAGCGGTACGGCTTACTGTATCCATGCCGGCCCTTCGTAGGCAGGGGGGAAACGGCCATGCCGTAACCGTACCCCGCGTTGTTACTTCGGGATAAGAGAGGAGTCTTGGGCCGACTCTCCACAGTCGGCCTCCCTGGGAGTCTCTAGCTTGGAGTCGGCTTATCTGGGAGTTGCCGCCTGGGACTCGACATATCTTGGAGTCGCTTCTGGGACTCGGCCTGAGGGGCGCGTCCTGCCCCGATGTCTTGAAATGCCCTAGGCCTCGGGTTAGCCTACCCGTGGCCCATTACTCCGATAGTAGTCCCCGAAGCTGGTGAAACCCTGCGGTCGCTGCATTGTGGGGCTTCAACAGCTTCAATCTTTAAAGGTGCAGACTCTGGGACTCGGCCGCCATCTTCCCTTGGGCCGACTGTCGAAAGTCGGACCTTCGGCAAAGAGCCTTAGTTTGAAGGTCGCGGCGGGAAGCCAGGCGGCGTGCCTGATATGCTTCCCCGCAGCCATCAGGGTGGTCCTATCGCGTGGCGCCACATGGGGAGAACAGTATGCCTGCCCACGCGCGCGACGGGACGGGCTGTCAGGCGGGGCCCGCCACTACCGCGCCTCGGCATACGGACGGATCTGTTGTGGCTGAGGGCGGTTGGTTTTCCCACGTCGTTACTGCGCGCAGCAACTTCGTGGGTAAATCGTGGGGCGGCGTGGGGCATCGTGCGCAGTTAATCCCACGCCCGCCCCCTCGGCTTCTCAGCCCGCAGGGCTATAAGTAGGCGGGGGGAAACGGAGCGGCATAGCTCGCGCGCCCTTCTTCCTCACTCCCCTGCCTCATCTTTCTTTCTCTCCCTCCTTCCTCCGCCGTTGAGCAGGAGCACACCCTACCGCGGCGATGAGCTCTTCCTCCGCCGCGGCCTCTGCCGTGCGCTCCGGCGTATGGGACGGCTCGGAGGTAAAGGAAGAACACATTGAGTTCCTCCGCCAGACCCGCCGTCTCCCCAGCGCGGACCTCGTGCGCGCTCGCGCCGCGCCGGAGGGGGAAATCCGGCCGGCGCCGGAGGAGGGCGAGCGGGTCATCTTCCGCTCGCATCTTATGCGCGGCCTGGGGCTGCCGGCAAGCGGCTTCTTCCGCTCATTCCTGGAGTTCCACAGCCTTCAGCCGCACCACCTCACACCGAACACGGTGGTGCTGCTCTCCACCTTCGCCACCCTGTGCGAAGGTTTCCTCGGCGTTCTCCCCACCATCGAGCTATGGGGAGAATTCTTCTCTTCTAAGCTCGGCACGCACATGGCCCAGTGCGGCGCCTTCATCGCGATGCGGCGCTCGACGGCTGACAACCCCTTTCCTCCCATCACGCTGATCAAGTCGGTGAAGATGTGGCAGCGCTCGTACTTCTACATGAAGAACCTCGCCTCCGACGGCGACTGGGTCAACTTGCTGCCTTACAACGCCGCTCCCCTAACTGGGCGGCTCCCCAGCTGGTCCCACCGCGTCAAGACGCTGACTCCTGATGGAGCCGCCACCGTGGCACGACTCCGAGTCTTGACGCAATCGGAGGGACTCGTCGGGGCCGACTTGCTGGCCGCCTTCGTGGCGTGCCGAGTTCTCCCGCTCCAAGGCTGGCCTCACCTGATCTGTCAGATGAGCGGCCTCCGAGACCCAAGTCGGATCAGCACCAAGGAGATGCCCCGCAAGGAGGTGGTGAACATGGTAAATTACATCGCGCACTGTGAGTACGAGGAGGACTGGCAGTTCGGCAAGGAGCCGTACTCGCGCGCCAACCCTCCACCAGTGCTAGGTCGCGTCTCCCTGCTATTTTATCTTTTTCCGCAGCCGACTCCGGCCTCTGACTCTTGCTGGCTCCTTCTGAACTAGAATCCTCTAATGCAGCCTGCCGCCGGCGCCACGAGGCAGCCCCGCGAGTATGTTCCCGACCGCGCGGAGAGCGACGTCGACGACCCCGACTTGGGGGCGGCGGCGATGGAAGCCGACGCCGAAGGCGGGGGAGGGGGGCAGAAGGCGACTTCAGGCCCTCGGCCACCTTCGCCGACTGGCCCGATGATGACGCTGAAGGCGAAGTCGCTCCGCGCCACCAGCTGATGATCGGCCCATCGGGCGCCGGCTCCTCCGCCGGCCAAGGCGGCGCGAAGAGGCGTCACGCCGGGCCGAGTGCGCCCGGCGGCAAATTGAAGAAGTTCAAGGGGGCAGCCGCCGCGACCAGACGAGAGGAGGCGGCCGCGAAGGCCAACCGCTTCCGAAGGGAAGTGAGAAAGCCGCCGCTAGTATCCGTGTAAGTCTTTACGCTCTTTTATTTCCTTCGGTTAATCTTATCCGAGTCTTCGTTTATATACTCCCTCCATTCTTCTTCAGGGCCCCTCTTTCCCTTGAGAGAGTCGCCGTCCCCTCCGTCATGGGGTCGGCAGAGACATCCGCCAATACTCGGCGGCCCGACCCTGCCGCCGACCTCCGGGAGGCGACGGAGCGGAATGCGCGGGAGAAGCGCGAGGAGGAGGAGGCCGCGCGTTTGGAGAAGGCGGAGGCCGACAGGGCGGCCGCCTCCGCCCAGAAAAAGCTGGATGATGCCGAAGCCGCCCTTGCAGCGAGACGGCGCGCCAAGGAGGCCGCGCGTCGCCGATCGGCGATGCTCGTCCCCCCACTATCGTCTGCACCGCCGCCTTCGGAGTTCACGGGGCAGACCGGGGGAGCCGGCACCGAGAACTCCATCACGGAGAAGGGGAGCGGCGAGGCCTCCATGTCGGATGCTCTCGTGCCGCCGCCGCCTCCACCGCCGTCTGGGAGGCCGCACGGCAAACAGCCGATGGATCCGTCGGAGCCGCCGGCCATGGACGAGGCCGAAGCGCAGCTGCTTCTCCAAGTCGCCTCGCCGGTGCGTTGTTGTCTTGAGAGGGCGACCTCGGCGCCGCGACCTCGGGAGATCGACGATGCCAGCTCGGCAACTCTAGACGCCGAGGCCACAAGCACCGCGCCCACCGGGTGGGTGCGCGGAGGCGGCACCGGGCCGCTAAATCAGTTGCTCCTGGAAGTCCAGGCGAAGTTGCGGGCCGAAGGCGATGCCCTTCAGGCCTGCACCAGAGCGCACCTGGCCGCGCGAACGACCGTCAGAGTAAGTTTCTTCTCCTTCTTGATTCTTGTTTTTCTCTATGGGGGCGCGCCAGCGCACCCACTGGGTGTAGTCCCCGAGTTCCGGGCCGGCTGCTGAGCAGGCGGTTCGGAACTCCCTCTGGCGCACCGGCGGGCTGTAGTCCCCGAGATTCGGGCCGACTATTGAGCAGTCGGGCCGGAATTTCCCGGCGATCTTCTTTGCTGACGACTGGTTTGTTTTCTCTTTCGATTTTCAGGAGCCAAGGCCGCTCTTCAGGAGCAGCTGGGCGAGGCCAATACCGCCCGTCGCGCCAAGGAGGAGGAGTGTGACAGGCTCGCCACGGAGCGCGACCTGCTGGCGGCGCAGCTGGCCGAGCAGAAGGAGATGCTCAAGAAGGCGCAGGACGAGGCTGAGAAGAAGGAAGCCGCTCTTCTGGCCGAGTTCGAGAGCGAGCGCTCCTCCTGGACTGACAGGGAGGCGATGCTGACCTCCGGCTTCCACGAGATCGAGGACATTGTGGATGGTACATTTCTTTTGCTTCTTCGCGCTTCCGACTATGTGTCAGGCCGACCTCTAATTTTTCGACTTTCTTCTTTTTTTTGTCTTGGCAGACTTCTTCCCTGGTCACTCGCAAGTGGTCCCTCTGGCCATCGAGGCTGCTTGTGTGGCACGAAGGGCGAATGGTGAGGAGATCGCCGCCAATGCCCCCCGAACCGTTGATGAACAGCTCCTGAGCATTGAAGCCCGTCTTCGTCCGGCCCACCGGCAGATGCGCCGGCCTCAGCGTGCCGGCGCCCAGGCGGTTGCCGCTTTGTTGCCGGCTCTGCGCACCGCCAGTCAGACCGCCGACTGGCTGGAAGTCGCTGCTGGCCGTCTTGAGGCCTGGAAGGGCTCCTCGGCCCGGGCCGGAGCGCGCCGGGCCTTGGAGTTCGTCAAGGCATGGTATCCAGGGCTGGACCTGGACCGCCTAGCCGCGTTCCGGTCAGAAGCCCAGGCCGAGCTAGAGGCCGTGGAGGGTGCCCTTATCGAGCGTGCGGCGGCCATCGCCGAGTACACGGACACCAGCGTCTTCGTGCCCGAGCGGGCTGAAGGCGGTGAGGAAGTGCCGGCAGAGTGGTTCAGGATGAACCCGGAGTATCGCGAGGACTCGGCGGAGGTGATCGACTCCAGCATTGAGGAGGAGGACGAGGCGGAGGCCGAGGGCGAAGCGGAGGTGCCAGAAGACGGAGCAGGCGCCCAGCCTCAGCTCGACCGCGCCTCCAGCAACGAGCCGCATCAGGAGAAAGCGACTGCCGCCGGAGGCGATCAAACCGAGACCGCCCAGCCGACTGCCCCGGCGCCTGACACCACCGTCTCCTCCGATCCTCCACTCCCAGATGCCGCCTCCTAGGCTGCCTTTTCCGCCACTGCTTGTCTGTCATAGTAATCTTTTAAAAACTTTGTTAGATTCGAACAATTCCACCCGCGGGGTGTATCCTGAACTTCTATTCGAAGATTCGGCCAAGGGCCTGTGTAAATATTAATCTGCTTTCCGTCTTTCCTTGCTTATTGCTCTTTAGGCTTTTTCCCTTTTCCGCCTTCCTTTAGTCGCTGCATTGTCAGTCGAACAGCCGCTCTGCGGACTGTCGCTGGCTCAAGTGCTTGGCTACTTTGGGAAGGCAAGGACTTGGCCGTTTAGAGTTTCTTTAGCAAGTCGGATAGGAAGCGACATGCCGACTACCCAAGAGTCGGCCATACTTAATAGAGGCTAATGAAGACGGCGAGCCGGCTACTCATGAGTCGGCCTTCCGCTTTAGAAATGCTGGAGGCCGTCTTATGCTATGTTCGTGCTTTAGGTCCTTAGCCATTTTTCGTGTGGGTGCCCGTTCTTCCTCACTCCTGCCTGCCTCACAGACGCTCTGCGAGCTGCGGCTTTGCCAGGAGGCGGATTGGGCACCGCACACTACTTGTCTGACTGCGGGAAGCTTCTCATAGCGCAAGGCGGCGAGTCCCCGGGCCGACTAGTCAGGCCCGGTGCCAAGCGGCTTGTAATGAAAGTAATGTATTCGGAGGCACAATTCTTATCGTACAGATAACAAAAAAGGGCAGTCCTCGAGCTCGTCTCGGGGGGCCCAAAGTCTTAGTACTTTATTACAGAGGGGTAGTGTGATACATACTGCATCAACTGTAAAATCTTCGAAGAAGATTTGCATTCCACGGGCGCTCTGTCTCTTTGCCGGAATCGTCCCTCTTGCGTGCTCGGGGCTTCTGGGCGTCGATCAAGTAGTAGGCGCCATTCCCTAGCACCTTGCTGATGATGAAGGGGCCTTCCCAAGGTGCCGACAGCTTGTGCTGGCCGGCCGTTCGTTGGATCAGCCGGAGCACAAGGTCGCCTTCTTGAAAGGATCTTGGCCTGACCTTCCTGTTGTAGTATCGACGCAGACTCTGCTGGTAGATGCTGGACCGGCTGAGTGCCAACAGCCGGCCCTCTTCCAGCAGATCGACGTCATCTTGACGTTCTTCTTCTGCTTCTTCCTTGGTGTACATGGTGACTCGCGGGGAGTCGAACTCTATGTCCGTTGGGATGACGGCTTCGGCGCCATAGACGAGGAAGAATGGTGTGAAGCCGGTTGACTTGTTTGGAGTCGTGCGCAGACTCCAGAGGACGGCTGGCAGCACCTCGAGCCAACAGCCGGCAGATCGCTCCAGCGGTGTGACGAGTCGAGGCTTGATGCCGAATAAGATGAGGCCGTTTGCTCGCTCCACCTGGCCGTTTGACTGCGGGTGGGCAACAGACGCTAAGCCCAGTCGGATGCCCTACGTCGCGCAGAAACGGGCCAAGGCGCGTTTGGCAAAATTCGTGCCATTGTCGGTGATGATGCTGTGTGGGATGTCGTACCGAGTTGTGATGTCAGCGATGTAGGTCACTGCAGTCGGACCATTCAGTTTCTTGATGGGTTTCACCTCCACCCACTTGGTGAACTTGTCCACTGCAACAAGTAGGTGAGTCAAGCCACCTCATGCCGTCTTGAATGGTCCCACCATGTCCAGGCCCCAAACTGCAAAGGGCCAGGCGATGGGGATAGTCTTGAGTGCGGAAGCCGGCTGAAGTGGCTTGGAACGAAAAATCTGGCATCCCTTGCACTTTTGGACTAACTCTTTGGCCTCTTCCAGAGCGGTTGGCCAGAAAAAACCATGCCGGAAGGCTTTGGCGATGAGTGCCCTTGAGGCCGTGTGGTGACCGCACTCGCCTTTGTGGATGTCTCTGAGTATTGCCTGACCTTGTTCCGTTTCGACGCAGCGTTGGAAGACGCCGGTAACGCTGCGCCTGACCAGCTCTCTGTTGACTATGGTGTAGGCTGCTGCTCGGCGTTGCACTTGCCGAGCCAAGATTTCGTCAGCTGGCAGCTCTCTGTTTACTAAGAATCTGACGATGGGCTGGGCCCATGAAGGTGCTGCTATTTCTTCAACTGCCACCAGCGCGACTTGGATGAGGGCGGCCGGGCTGGGGGGCAGCGGGTTGGAGTCCGCAGCCGCTTGCTAATTTGACAAAGTCCCGGGGCCGACTGGAGCAGTCCCCGGGCCGAGCTCTGGAGTCTTCGATCTTGCTACTGCAGTCCCCGGGCCGGCTTCGACTGTATGTTTCTTGGAGTTGGATCCGTCCTCCTCAGGCAGAGCCGGCACATAGATTGAATCTGATTCTGGCGACGGCTTGATAGAAGGCTTGAGGAGGCGCCGGAGGGCGACACCAGATGGTATTGCCTGGCGGGTGGAGCCGATTCGTGCCAAGGCGTCTGCTTGGTCGTTGTCGTTCCTTGGCACGTGGAGGAACTCGCACCCCTCGAAGTATCCGCTGAGTTGCTGGACGAGGAAACGGTAGCTCGCCATATTTGCGTCCTTGGCGTCCCAATCGCCAGATGATTGCTGGACCACCAAGTCAGAGTCGCCATAACACAGGATCCGGCGAATGCCGAGTTCTTTGGCAAGCCGGAGCCCGTGGATGAGCGCCTCGTACTCGGCCACGTTGTTGGAGGCGGTGAAGTGGATATGTAGCGCATATCTGAGCTTGTCGCCCTTGGGGGAAGTGAGGACGACGCCGGCTCCCAGGCCGGTGCGCATCTTGGAGCCGTCGAAGTGCATCCGCCAATGGGTGGAATCGGGCGCTGGCGGCAGATACTGGGTCTCGGCCCAGTCGACGAGGAAGTCGGCCAGTGCTTGTGACTTGATGGCGGTACGGGGCTCGTAGTAGATGGTGTAGGGAGCCAGGTCGATGGCCCATTTGGCCACCCGGCCAGAAGCATCTCGGCTTCTAATGATCTCGGCCAGTGGAGCTGTGCAGACCACGGTGATTGGATGCTCCTGGAAGTAAGGCTTCAATTTCTTGGCAGCAAAATGCATGCCGTAGCACATCTTCTAGTAATGGGGGTAGTTCTGCTTGGAGGTCGACAACACCTCGCTCAAGTAATATACCGGTCTCTGGACGGGTAGCGCCTTGCCTTCCTCCTTGCGCTCGACTACAATGACCGTGCTGACTACTTGGCTGGTGGCGGCAACGTATAAGAGCATGGGCTCTTTGGGAGTCGGAGCCGCCAGCACAGTGGGAGTAGTCAACATCTTGTTTAGTTGGAGAAAAGCCTCGTCCGCCTTGGGAGTCCACTCAAAGAAGGTCGTCTTCTTCATGAGCTGATACAAGGGGAGAGCCTTCTCGCCCAGTCGACTGATGAATCGGCTGATGGATGCCAAACAGTCGTGAACTTCTGCACATCCAGCAGTCGTCTGGGTGCCTCCATCCTCTTGATGGCCTTGATCTTTACTGGATTGCATTCTATGCCGCGTTCGGAGACCAGGAAACCGAGGAGCTGGCCGGCTGGTACTCCGAAAACGCACTTCTCCGGGTTGAGCTTGATCTGGAATCGGCGCAGATTCTCAAATGTTTCCTTGAGGTCCTCCAGCAAGGTTCCACGCTTTTCTGTCTTCACCACCACATCATCCACATAGACGTGGGCATTTCTGCCGAGTTGCTTCAGGAGGCACTTCTGCATGCAACGCTGAAAGGTGGCGCCGACGTTTCTCAAGCCGAACGTCATGGTCAGGTAGCAGAAGGCTCCAAACGGCGTGATGAAGGTGGTCTTCAGTCTGTCAGCCGGGTTCAGCTTGATCTGATGATACCCTGAATATGCATCTAGGAAACTCAACAGCTCGCATCTGGCTGTGGAGTCTATCACCTGATCAATTCTTGGCAGAGCAAATGGGTCCTTGGGGCAGGCTTTGTTGAGGCTTGTGTAATCAATGCACATCCGCCACTGCTTGTTCTTCTTCAGCACCAGTACTGGGTTCGCCAGCCACTCTGGAAAAAACACTTCCATGATGAAGCCGGCTGCAAGGAGCCGGGCTATTTCTTCTACAACAACTCTTCTTTTTTCTTCTGACAGGCGGCGCAAGGGCTGCCTGACGGGCTTCACATCAGATCGGACGTGTAATTTGTGCTCGGCGAATTCCGTCGGGACACCAGGCATGTCCTTGGGGGACCATGCGAAGATGTCGCGATTCTCACGGAGGAAATCGACGAGCTTGCCTTCCTATTTGCTGTCAAGGCCTGTACCCATGACAGCGTACCTCTCCGGGTGCTCCGGGTCCAACGGTATCTTCTTTGTTTCTCTGGCCGGCTTGAATGATCCTTCTGCTTCTGACTCCTTGGGGTCGGGCGATAACTCGGGCTGCTTGCCGGCCATTGCCACGACCCGATCAAGGAGCCGTTTCTCAGCTGCGATCACCAAGGACTCGACCAGCCGACTGCTTTCGGCCGCGCAAGCGGACGACTTCCTGTAGTCGCTAGACACGGTTAGAATTCCCTTGGAACTCGGCATCTTCATCTTGAGGTAGGCGTAGTGGGGGACCGCCATGAACTTGGCCAAGGCGGGTCGGCCAAGCAGTGCATGATATGGGCTCTCAAGGTCCACCACCTCAAACCAAATTGGCTCTCAGTGGAAATGATCTTTGTCTCCGAAGAGGACATCTATCAGGATCTTGCCGATTGGTGAGCAGGAAAGGCCAGGGACGATTCCGTGGAACACAGTCCAGCTGCTCTGAAGCTGTCTCCGCTTGATTCCTAATTTCTCCATGGTATCCTTGTATAGGATGTTGATACTGCTGCCTCCGTCTATCAGTACTCGCGAGAAGCGAGCGGCCCACCTGTCCGTGGCGAGTGTGGCGCTTAAGACCAAGGCGTAGGAGCCTGGACTCGGCATCACCTCTGGGTGATCAGCTCTGCTCCAACTGATAGGCTTCTCGGACCAATGCATGAACTCTGGAGTGCTTGATGCGACCGTGTTCACTTCTTGCTGCTGTTGGCGCCTGCTGCACCGATCATCCGCTACACTGGTGAACACCACATAGGCTCCGTGCTCATCTGGGAACTCGTCTTGTATCGCGCCGACTGGCCTGACAGCCGGCTGCTGGGGCGGGGGAGGAGGAGGCGGCCCAGCAGGAGCGGGAGGGAGCAGGTCGTCCCCCTTGGCGATTCTGGTCAGCCAGTGGCATTTCCTGGTGGTGTGGTTTGACGGCTTCGCGCCGCTGTGAAACTTGCAGGGACCATCTAGAGTCTGCTCGTAGGAGAAAGCCGGCAGCCAGTTGGACTTGCCGCCCTTCTGCCGCTTTGCCGGAGGCGGTCCCTCCAGCTACTGGTCCTCTGCCATTGCCACTTGTCGACTGCTGGAAGTCGTCTGCGAGGCCTTGCGCTTCTGGTCATTCTGCTGTTGCCGCCGACTGGTGTCTCCAGCCGGAGTTCTTGGAGCCTGAGGGGCGACTTTGCCAGTTGTGCTGACCCGAATCTCCGCCTTCATGGAGGAGTCGGCCGTGGCGTACTTGTCCGCTGTGATCAGCAGCTCATCGAGGGTCTCCGGCTCGTCGTAGAGGAGCTTGTGCTTGAGGAGGGTGCCTTCTCTTCACCCGACAGTAAAGTACTCGATGGCCTGCACCTCGTGCATGCCCTCGCAGGAGTTCCGGAGTTCGCCCCATCACGTGAGGTAGTCGCGAGTAGACTCGTCAGGGCCTTGCACGCACAAGGAGAGCTGGCGTGGCTTGGGAGGTCGCTTGTACATGCTCGTGAAGTTGCGGACGAAAGCCTTGGTGAAGTCGACCCAGCTATTGATGTTGCGAGGCTTCAGACTGTTTAACCACGTCCGGGCTGAGCCTTGGAGCATGAGCGGGACGTATCTTACGGCAACAGCTTGTTGCCGTTCGCTATGTTGACGGCTATGGAGTAGTCGATCAGCCAATCTTTCGGCTTCATGGTGCCGGTATATTTAGGCGTGTCTCGGTGAAGCTTGAACCCTTTGGGAAAGGGCTCATCCCGGATGCGGGGTCCAAAGCAGGGGGGACCCAACTCGTCTTCTTCTTCCAGCGCCAGGGATCGGTGGAGTCGGTCGATCCGGTGGCGGGCGTCTTTCTATCCGACTCCCTCTCGGCGGCCAAGGCGGTCGCCGAGAGTCGGATGTTCCACGGGCGGTGGGGAGACTTGTCTTTCTTTGCGAGGAGGGGGAGGTAAATAGTCGTCCCGCCATTCCATCGCTCTAGGGCGGCCGTCTTGGTCGCGCTCGATGGTGATGTGAGTCCGACTGCGGCTGGCAGCCGGCTCCCTGTCCTTCTTCCCACGGGCCCCGCCAGTCGGTGTTCGAGACGTCGCACCTTGGTCTCGGCGAGGCGGTGGGTCGTCGTTTTGGCGCCGCGGCGCCTCGGTGCGGCAGCCGGCATTATTCTGCGCGGCAGCCGCGTCGAGGAGCTGCTGAACTCGCTCCGTCATTATGCGGCGCTCTTCGCCTTCGAAGTTGTCGAGCTCGTCTGCTGCCGCCTGGGCGGCATGGATGTTCTCAGTGGGCGTGTCATACACAGGGCGATCAGCCCCAAAGAGGTTGGCGATTGCTGCGTCGCGCTGTCGGACCGCTCCTAGGCGGCTAGGCCCAGTCGGAGCCGGCGAGCCGCCTACGGCGCGATCCATCTCTCGTTGGTAAGCTTCTGACAAGCACCTCATGCTTGCCAGTTTCTTCGCGCCCTCGATGAGCTGAAGGCGGAGCGCCTCCAGCGTCCCGGTGTCGACGTCTTCCGGAATCGGTGCTGCAAGGTCTCGCAGGGCCGCGTCAAATGGGTCATTCGCCGGAGCGCTCGCCGTGCTCGAGGACGAGGACCTCAGTGACGTTGCCTCCGCTGCTCCCCGCGTACGAGAGCGGCTCGTCGTAGACCACCACATTGGTGGGGAACGCATCGAGCGACGCGGTGTCAGAGTCGACCAGCATCGGGTCGGTGGATCCTATGGACTCCAGGTCCGCGGCAGGCTCGCCGGCGACATGGAGTTGGTCGAGGAGGCCCGCGAGTGGGCTCTCAGGGCCACCCGTGCCTGCGTCGGGCGCAGGCTCGTCGGAGAGGCAAACCTCGCCGATAAGATCGGCGAGGCAGCTGGCTGCACAGGCGATCTCAGCGCCGCACAGCGCATCGGCACAGACGCCGTCCGGCGTGCCGGGCTGGCTGTGCTCGCCGGGGAGGAACAGGGTTCCCGTCCAGAGCAGATCTCCGGACGATGGTGCACCTCGCCCCACGGTGGGCGCCAAATGTCGGGGGTTGGATATGACATATGCCAAAGGATGGCTTATCATGGTGGGAGCGAGTAGAACGTCGCCGGTGCCTGGAAGCGGGATGAGGCGAAGACATGCACGCTGGCGGAACTTACCCAGCTTCAGGGCTCTCCTAGGAGATAACACCCCTACTGCTGCTCTGCGGGGTCTCTGCATGATCACTAACGCAAGGTAACTACAACGATGCTCCTGGAGCTGTTTCGGGAGGTAGGAGAGGGGAAGGCTAGCTCTCTCCTCCCTGGGCTATCTGGCCTATCTTCCTATCTAGGTCCGAACCCTTTGCATGGGTGCCCCGGGGGGTTTATATAGGCCTACCCCCCGGGGGTGCAATAGTAATCTGGCTGGGCGCGGGTCCCAGCCGTCTGTCTCTCAGGCCGCCGTCCTTCCCGCCGGCTTCTGGGGCCCGCCGACTGGCGGGTCCCGCGGACAGGCTTGATACTGCAGCAGCACTCCTGATGACGCAGGCTTGGTCATCGGGTCGTGGCAACAATGCCGCCGTCTATTGGGCGATCACTGTCGCCATTCCCCATCTTATCTGATTAATGGCTCGTGGGGCCCGGGAGGAGTCAGCCGACTCCAGGGAGGCCGACTCCGACAGGCCCGTCTTTGGGCTGCCCAGGCCGGCTTCGGCCCTCCCACTGACAGGCGGTCCTGCCGTCTTCGGGTCGTACAGGCCGGTGTCGTGGGCACAGTGCACTGCGTACTGTGGCTAAGGTCAGGGTAGGCATGGGAACAGTGTCGTATCTCACCGGAGATCTTCCAGCGGTACGGCTTACTGTAGCCATGCCGGCCCTTCGTAGGCAGGGGAAACGGCCATGCCATAACCGTACCCCGCATCGTTACTTCGGGATAAGAGAGGAGTCTTGGGCCAACTCTCCATAGTCGGCCTCCCTGGGAGTCGCCAGCTTGGAGTCGGCTTATCTGGGAGTCGCCGCCTGGGACTCGGCATATCTTGGAGTCGCTTCTGGGACTCGCCCTGAGGGGCGCGGCCTGCCCCGATGTCTTGAAATGCCCTGGGCCTCGGGTTAGCCTACCCGTGGCCCATTACTTCGACAGTACTCTTTTGGGTGTTAATCACATAGCGATGTGAACTAGATTATTGACTCTAGTAAACCCTTTGGGTGTTGATCACATGATGATGTGAACTATGGCTATTAATCACATGCAGATGTGAATATTGGTGTTAAATCACATAGCGATGTGAACTAGATTATTGACTCTAGGCAAGTGGGAGACTGAAGGAAATATGCCCTAGAGGCAATAATAAAGTTATTATTTATTTCCTTATTTCATGATAAATGTTTATTATTCATGCTAGAATTGTATTAACCGGAAACATGATACATGTGTGAATACATAGACAAACATATAGTCACTAGTATGCCTCTACTTGACTAGCTCATTAATCAAAGATGGTTATGTTTCCTAACCATAGACATGTGTTGTCATTGATTAATGGGATCACATCATTAGAAGAATGATGTGATTGACATGACCCATTCCGTTAGCCTAGCACTTGATCGTTTAGTATATTGCTATTGCTTTCTTCATGACTTATACATGTTCTTGTAACTATGAGAAATATGCAACTCCCGTTTACCGGAGGAACACTTTGGGTACTACCAAATGTCACAAGTAACCGGGTGATTATAAAGGAGTACTATAGGTGTCTCCGAAGGTACATGTTGAGTTGGCGTATTTCAAGATTAGGTTTTGTCACTCCGATTGTCGGAGAGGTATCTCTGGGCCCTCTCGGTAATGCACATCTTTATAAGCCTTGCAAGCAATGTGACCAAATGAGTTGGTTACAGAATGATGCATTATGGAACGAGTAAAGAGACTTGCCGGTAACGAGATTGAACTAGGTATTGGATACCGACGATCAAATCTCAGGCAAGTAACATACCGATGACAAAGGGAACAACGTATGTTGTTATGCGGTTTGACCGATAAAGATCTTCGTAGAATATGTAGGAACCAATATGGGCATCCAGGTTCCGCTATTGGTTATTGACCGAGAATAGTTCTAGGTCATGTCTACATAGTTCTCGAACCCGTAGGGTCCGCACGCTTAACGTTATGATGACAGTTTTATTATGAGTTTATAAGTTTTGATGTACTGAAGATTGTTCGGAGTCCCGGATGGGATCACGGACATAACGAGGTGTCTCGAAATGGTCGAGACATAAAGATCGATATATTGGAAGCCTATATTTGGACATCGGAATCGTTCCGGGTGAAATCGGCATTTTACCGGAGTACCAGGAGGTCACCGGAACTCCCCGGGGGGTTATTGGGCCTACATGGGCCTCGAGGGAGAAGAGGGAAGGAGGCAGGAGGGGGCAACGCGCCCCTCCCCTTCCTAGTCCGAATAGGACAAGGGAAGGGGGGCGGAGCCCCCCCTTTCCTTCCCCTCTTCCTCCTCTTTCCCCCCTTCTCCTATTCCAACTAGGAAAGAAGGGAGTCCTACTCCCGGTGGGAGTAGGACTCCCCCCTTGGTGCGCCCTCCTTGGCCGGCCGCCTCCTCCCTCCTGGCTCCTTTATATACGGGGGCGGGGGGCACCCCATAGACAACACAAGTTGATCTACGGATCGTTCCTTAGCCGTGTGCGGTGCCCCCCTCCACCATATTCCACCTCAGTCATATCGTCGCGGAGTTTAGGCGAAGCCCTACGCCGGTAGAGCATCATCATCGTCACCACGCCGTCGTGCTGACGGAACTCATCCCCGAAGCTTTGCTAGATCGAAGCCCGTGGATCGTCATCGAGCTGAACGTGTGCTGAACTCAGAGGTGCCGTACGTTCAGTACTTGGATCGGTCGGATCGTGAAGACGTACGACTACATCAACCGCGTTGTCATAACGCTTCCGCTTACGGTCTACGAGGGTACATGGACAACACTCTCTCCTCTCGTTGCTATGCCATCACCATGATCTTGCGTGTACGTAGGAATTTTTTTGAAATTACTACGTTCCCCAACAGTTTCCCCTTCTGATTACTGAAAACCAGCATCTAAATCTAAACCATAGTATTTGCCCTAGAACTACCAGGTTCAACATCTCGTAACATAAACCCATACAACCATACGCCAAGGAGGTACGTAGTACTATGAATTCCATTTTCGCTCCATACCAATCGTTCTAAAAACTACTTACTACTTATAACGTGCCATTTAAAATCGGAACTCTTAACCCCGCTAAAAAATGATACTTTAAATGTGGCTACTCGGTCTGTGGCAACTGGTGAGCCACCGCGCTCCAAGTCGTTCTCCTGTGGTCCCGACCATCAACTCCTACAATGGTGCTCCACCACGTACCCGGTACCCGCGAATGCAGCAATCATGCACCTAGGGTTTTAGGGTTTATTTGTTAACGTCACCTTTACATAACACTCATGTGTGTGAGACAGCGAGAGGCCGACTGCGTGCGTGTGCATGTTCTCTTCGTATATGTACTCCACTGTTTGTCTGGTGTCCAAAAAATTATAATAACTACTAGCAATGTGCTAATGCGTTGCCACACGATCAAAGTAGATTAATACATATTCACCGATTTGATTAAAAAAGTCTAGTTTTGAAATACGTATATCACTAAAAATATGTTATGTTTCACTCAAAATATATTCCTTTGGCAGTTTTGATGAGATAAGGGAGGCATGTTGTTGGTTTCAAGATTCGAGAAGTGGTATATGTCTAATTTCTACTCTTACTAGCAAGATGCTCGTGCGTTGCACGGAACATCAAAATCTCGTGGGAGAAAAGGATGAACGAGGGAAGGCCTTATCTGCAAATGTGGTGAAGAGTGTGGGTAAATTGCCATATTTTCCTTCCTATCCGTCAGATATAAATTGGACGACCTACATTGCAGGATGGCATGCCCACCATCATGACCAACTCTATTTTTTATCCCTACTCTTATAAAAAGCATTTTCGGTGATGATCGTGTGCCTGCCATCCTGCAATATAGGCCGTCCAATCTATATCTGACGGATAGGAAGGAAACTATGGCAATTTGGCAAAAAGATAGCCACACCCCTCTCCACATTTGCAAATAAGGTCTTCCCTCGTTCATCCTTTTCCCCCACAAGATAAAATACTCATACAAATGCATCTTGATGTTCTGTGCAACGCATGGCATCTTGCTAGTTGTTGCAAAAAGCCCATGTGTGTGTGAGAGAGAGGGAGAGTGGATGAGGACGGAGTGCATGTGTGACAAAGACACAAGTAGTGTGTGTGCGATAGGTATCAGCTTAAAATGAGGCGATAGTGTGTGTGTGCACGATTGAGAGGGCTTGTCTCAAGAAGGGAAGAAAAGGCTACATAGATACAAGGAGCGAGAGAGAGACATGTATGCAATGGTGGAAGCATGAGTGCGCGTGTGTATAAACCTATCTAGAGGCTAGCTAGTCGATAAATGCTTGTGAGAGAAATACGAGTCGGGGTGCGAAAGCGAGAGTTTTGTGTGTGTGAGAGAGAGACGGTAGTCGGGAAGGGGGGTGGAAGCAGGAGTTGTGTGTGTGTGAGAGGAGACGGTAGTCGGGGTTGTCTGATCGGTGTCAGTCTAGGATGGAGACGAAAAGGAGACCGCAACAAATGTTGTGTCTACAAGAGAGAGTGAGAGAGTAATTTTAGTGGTATGAGTCATATGTAGAGACATATAGGGTGTGTGAGAGAATCCCATAGAGATAAAGATAAAGTCAAAGACGAGTGGAGACTGTGTGTGTGGTGGTGAAAAAGAAAGCTTAGGTACCAAGTGATACCAGAGAACAGTAGAGACGTGAGAGATAATGAAAACCGTGTAATGTATAATAATAGGGAGAGTGTGACACTTCTCAAGGGAGACGTCGAGAGACCATGTTTGCAAGGATAGGAGAAACATGAAGTGAGCGTGCGGGTGAGCTGGAAAAAAGAGAGTGATGGCTACCTGAAGGAGCATGCATGCGAGAGAGATGGGCGTGAAAGGAGTGAACAAAAAAGGGATTCAAATATTTGAATTCGAGATGATGATACATGTAATCCATACTCAAACCAAAATTGATCTATCAAACATGCATACTCATATGAATTCACGCACATCTATGTTATTTAATATGTAGATATTACTGATCCATACATTTTAGTAGAACATATTGGTTAAAAAAATTCGAATTCAACCTTAAGATTTCGAGATCGTTGTATTTGTAAATCATATTATACATATAAAGGAGCAGAATTCTTTGTTGTGCTTTTGAATATATGTAAAAAATGATGTATATAGAATGTAATTCCAATTGAAAATGGATCCCGCCCGAAAAAAATAGTAGAATACAAAGGGGATTCGAATTAAGTTGGCATGGTAAACATGCACTATGCAAAATTTGAAAGAAGTGGGGAAAGTCGCAGTAACCGCCCGAAACCAAAATCTGCGAGATGGAAATCACTACTGCCTATCCCTGCCGCGCAAAGCCTATCTGCTGGATTTCTATAGGTTTAGATAGGGGTAGATTTGTAATTTCACCCAAACATGATGTAACCGCCTCTCACCAGGATTCATACATGGTGGGCGCCAAAACACAGTGTGCCCTCGGCCGAAATCGATTCCCTCCCCGATTCATATTCCTACATGATGGGCGCCAAAAACAAACTCTCGTCGGCAAATATTTAGTGTATGCGAGATTACCGTCCTAGCCCCAACCGACTAATGTTGCTGTGATGTAGTAGAAATTTGAAACGGGGGCTAAGTTTATAAATTTCCTCGCATTTGAGACAAGCACGCCCTGACTACATGGTTCCCCCCTTCCTCTCTACCTCCCTTTTCCCCATTCGTATTCCATGAGCGCCAAAACACCCTCTCGACCCCACCCTCCTCCGTCCGCCACCGTCTGCCACCCCATCCACCGCCGTCCTCCTCCACCATGCCGGAGCTGATACCCCGACGCCGTCGTCCATTACAGGAGATCGACCTCTCTCATCCACGCCTTCGGACCGGGATCCTTGCATCCCGTCCTCTCGCTTCATCCCTGCCGTCGTCCACCTTGCCGGCGCCGCTCCTACGACCGTCTCGTCCATCGCACCCCGCCGCCACCGTCTACCCTCCTACATCTGCTTCCACGCGGCCGACAGCCATCGCTACCGCAGCACCATCAAATTCTCACCAGATGCGTACACGGCGCCGCACCAGAGGCGGTACTCTTTCGTATCTGCTCAACTTATTTATCACAGCAAGAAAATAGATCGCCACTACTTTACTCTGATTTCTTGTCTTGGTTGCGAAGTTGCCTTTGTCCGGTTTGCACCTTCAGATCCGCCATGGCACGCTCAACACTATACTCCCAATGCTTATGGATTTCCCCTTTTATATTCCACACTAGTTAAATCACAGTAGACTAAATTTCAAAATTGGGTCAGTCGATTTTTCAGAGCTCGCCGGAGTTCGCCGGTGCGATCCAAGGGGCTCGGGTGGTTGTGGGGCCTCACCGAACGAAGAAAACTCGACGCGGGTGGGGGTGGGGGTGGCGGAGGAACACAGACGGTGGGGGCCGGTGGTCCAGCCGGCGGCCCGTGCGGTGTTCTGTATGGGAAGAATCACAGACGAGGAAGAAGAAGGGTTAGGAGACGTAGGATCGTCATCCAACCGCCTGAAATGGTCGAGAGACAGTTGGGAGTTGCATTCTTAATGCGCTCTGGTTCATCATGTGGGGGCACTGCGCAACCAACATTTTATTATCCAAAATCTGCTTGCTCTTCTTTACCATGTTCGATAGAGTTGTGACACAAAACGTAGGACCGACTCCAGCAGACTGTACCCATACTTTACTGGCCACACCACTAGCCCCACCACACAGGACCTGCACTCCAGCAAAAGGTATACCGATTTCATTTGCCATAGCACCAGCCGTACCACAGAAAAATCCCGCTCCAGCAAAAAGTACATCAAGTCCACCGAACGAAGACCTATCCCAACTGCAGAGACGGCCAATTCCTGCAGATTGGAACCCCATTCCATTTATTCCCAGTTTAAAAGACAATGCTTTCAATGTTGTTAGGGACTACGTGCATATATTCCCATCATGGGAAGATTATTGTGAAGACAAACACCATTTTCACATCTTCCTGTCCAACTTATGTGTAAGTGCTATTATTCATGGTTATTATTTTCCTATTTTCTGCTGATTGAACACATCAATGATTTACATTACATTGTTGTAACTAGGCAAGGGTCAATCTGGATAGTCATGACGAGGAAAGCTTGCTTGTGCTTTTCAAGGAAGCATTGCAGCAGTATCGGTGTTACCTGAGGAAATCACAATTTGGTGGCAAATCTATAAACGAATTTCGGTGAAGTCTCCTGTGCTAAATTTAGAAGACATTGAATGGAAAAACATTGTTATGCACTGGTCTCGTTCCCAGGATGAGGTACTGTCTATGAAATCTCATGACAATTTGAACTTCTACTTTTCCGCATGTGCCTTACGGATCTTGTTTGCAGGAAATCTGCTCAAAGAAGAATTCCGGTATGAAAAGAACGACAGGATATCGCAAATATGCTGCCCGCTGCTTTGCTCTTGTTAGTACATGTTGTCCTGTATCACTGTACTTGCATACATACCTAGTTCATTATGTGACAGCAGTATGCATGATAGCTTGCTTATCAATTGTTCGCTCCAAATTCTTCAGTATCCAATGCCAATGTTTTTTTAGCTCTGCATTGTTCTTGTAAGTACATGTTGTCCTTTATCAGTGTACTTATAATGACAGGTAGTTGTTCATGTACCATCACTCTGCAGCTTATTTTCCTTTGCCCTCCATTTTCTACACATCAGATCTATATTTACTCTTACCATAAGGTTGGTACTGAAGAAGTTTACCTGTGCATTGCTCTTGGCTGTACCTTCTGCCTGTATCGCTGCACTTACATTTATAGCTACTTGGTTATGTAGCATCACTCTTCATCTTATCTTAAATATTCTCCATTTTCATATATTATCACATCTATATTTACTCTTAACAAAATGTAGAATAAAGGCAATGCTTATGAAGAAGATTCTGTGGTAAATCTTGAATTTCCCCCCCATCAGCATGGACAAGGCCTTTATAGAGCCTGTCTTCACCAATAATGTAAGTTTTTCCATCTCAAGCCTTCAAACTTTGTTGTATATATTTGGTTAGGCATGACTGCAACAGTTGTTTATTTTTGGTGTTTGCATCAAATTGCATGTTTAAAGTTTATTATGTACTCCCTCCGTTCCAAAATAGAAGACAAAATTTTGTACTGAAGTTAGTATAAAGTTGGGTCATCTATTTTAGAATGGAGGGAGTAGTTCATAAACAAAAGTTTGTCCTTTCTCAATTTAAGTTTTCAGTTGTACAACCAAGTTCCTTATTCATACCATGTAAATTAAAGTATACGGAGCAAGTGATCTTTTTTTGCACTGCATGTATGCTTCTGTTCTTCATCCGTAATCCAGTGGTGTGGTGAACCTACCCACTATAGCACAATGTCATATTCTGCAATGTCTTAACTATGAACAATGTCATATCATTCTACTACTCCCTCCGTCCGAAAATACTTGTCATTGAAATGGATGTATCTAGATGTATTTTAGTTCTAGACACATCCATTTTGATGACAAGTAATTCCGGACGGAGGGAGTATTATTTAAACCGTCTCTTTATTTGCCAATCTGAAATGGGATAAATTGACAGCACACTAACCATTGATACTTATGAGTTCTTGATCTGTAATCCAGTGGTGTCGTGAAGCTGCCAACTCCTTCACAATGTCATTTCCTGCCATGTCTTGACCTGAACAAGTCCATATTGTGTTAATGCAATTTTAAACTGTGTCACTTTATTCGTCAGTAAGAAATGTGATGAATTGTCAGCACTGATACTTTTATGTGCAAAACCTGTCATCTGTCTGCTTGTTTATCTTTCAGAGTGAGGAAGATTTAAGTGTTGAACAAGCGCAGTCTCATCATCTCACTCAGCTGCTTGTGCTGCAGCTCCCCAGCAGGGCTAACCTTTCTTGAACTCTATTGAAGTGCTGTCAGTTTTGTATATTATTTTGTCGGCATGTTTATTTGCACTGGTGGCGATCTTTGATGCCAGTGTATGTAATCTGCTGTCTGCTTGTGCTTTATTATCATAGTGGCGAACTTTGATGTCCAGTGGATGTAATATGCTGTAATTTCTTTATTGTATAGTCTAGGTTTTTTCTTATTCATGATGCTGCAATTATTTTACTGTTTCGCAGTAAACCGGCCAAACCGTAAAATTACGGTACATAATCGGGCCGTCATGCAATCACGATGTAGGTTGGGCCTGAAACGTGCCGAACAGCTAACGGGCCGGCAGCAACCCGAAATGAACCCCGGCCCATGATTGTGCGAATCAAATCACAGGCTTTTAACAGGCCAAAATTGTCTCGGTCCTTGTTTGGCCCAATCAGATATCGGCAGTGAGCAGGCCGGATGCAAACCGGGCCGTAGTTAGGCCCAACTATATGACGGGAATTTAACAGGCCGAAATTAATATAGGGCCGAAATGTTAAACGGGTCCTTAAGAGGCCAAAACTAAGTGGGCCTCTAGCAAGTGGGCCCAAAACCATAGTGTCCAGTTGACGGGCCGAATCTGATATGGGCCATAATTTAGCCCATAGCCTCTTAAAGGGCCGTACCTGGTCTGGGCCGTAATTTGGCCCAGAACGTGGTAGACTTTTAACGGGCCGGATCTCATATGGACCACTATTAGGCCCAGAACATGGCAGGCCATTAATGGACCAGATCAAATATGGGCCGGCATTTGGCCCAAAACATGGCAGCCGGTTAATTGGTCGGCCTACTAGGGCCCTCAAATTCTTGTGGGCCTACAGCTGGGCCGACCCGTTAATGTCGGCGAAATCTCGTGGGCCTTTAGCCGGGCCGGCCCATTATGATCCGCAAGAATCTTGTGGGCCTTTACCTAGGCCGACCCATTATGGCAAACAAAAATTTTGTGGGCCTTTACCTAGGCCGGCCCATTATGGCCCGCGAAATCTTGTGGGCTGTTAGCTGGGCCAGCCCATTATGGCCCGCAAAATCTCATGGGCCTTTAGCTGGGCTGGTCCATTATGGTCCGCAAAATCTTGTGGGCCTTTAGTTGGGCTGGCCCATTTAAACTTGATGGGCCGGTCCACGTGTCAACATATCATAGGCGCGTCTCGCCCATTGGATGAGTGACACCTGTGCCAGCGCGGACCTGACACGTGTCTCCTCCAATCAATGATGATTTTACACGTGGAAAATCCCCATTGGTCGGGGCTGTTAACGGGTTATAGGATCCAAAACCCGACCCGATAGCTTAACAGCATTCCGTTACGGTGGATGCCACGTGTTGGTCACCCTTGACGAAAGCACTTCTGTGACCCGCGATTTATCGTCATGGAAGTGGACACTTCCGTCATGATAATTTTGGTAATGTCATGGAACACTTCTACGACAGCACATGTATGACTATCTTGATTCTGTCATAAATTTGTCATGGATGTACATGCATGACAAAAAACGCGACCTACTGTGATAAACATGTATCATCACAGAAGTGTACTTTTTTTGTAGTGAATACATGTCGCAGCCGCTAATGCTTGCTGAGCAATCTGCTTCTCTCATCTAGATTCAGACGGGAGCAATCCTCTATGAACAACACCAGAACCATCAGCAGCCACTGCAAGTACGTCTTCAGACACCGATCCAACACGATCGCTCGTGATAACCCACAAGTATAGGGGATCGCAACAGTTTTCGAGGGTAGAGTATTCAACCCAAATTTATTGATCCGACACAAGGGGAGCCAAAGAATATTCTCAAGTATTAGCAGTTGAGTTGTCAATTCAACCACACCTAGATAACTTAGTATCTACAGCAAATTATTTAGTAGCAAAGTAGTATGGAAGTAACGATAACAGTGGCAAAAGTAACAGTAGCAGTTTTGTAGTAATTGTAACAGCAGCAACGGTAAAGTAAATAAGCAAAGCACAATATGTGAAAAGCTCGTAGGCATTGGATCAGTGATGGATAATTATGTCGGATGCGATTCCTCATGTAATAGTAATAACATAGGGTGACACAGAACTAGCTCCAATTCATCAATGTAATGTAGGCATGTATTCCGAATATAGTCATACGTGCTTATGGAAAAGAACTTGCATGACATCTTTTGTCCTACCCTCCTGTGGCAGCGGGGTCCTAATGGAAACTAAGGGATATTACGGCCTCCTTTTAATAGAGAACCGGACTAAAGCATTAACACATAATGAATACATGAACTCCTCAAATTACGGTCATCACCGAGAAGTATCCCGATTATTGTCACTTCGGGGTTGTCGGATCATAACACATAATAGGTGACTATAGACTTGCAAGATAGGATCAAGAACTCACATATATTCATGAAAACATAATAGGTTCAGATCTGAAATCATGGCACCCGGGCCCTAGTGACAAGCATTAAGCATAGCAGAGTCATAGCAACATCAATCACAGAACATAGTGGATACTAGGGATCAAACCCTAACAAAACTAACTGGATTACATGGTAAATCTCATCCAATCCATCATCGTCCAGTAAGCCTATGATGGAATTACTCACGCACGACGGTGAGCATCATGAAATTGGTGATGGAGGATGGTTGATGATGACGATGGCGATGAATCCCCCTCTCTGGAGCCCTGAACGGACTCCAGATCAGCCCTCCCGAGAGAGATTAGGGCTTGGCAGCGGCTCCGTATCGTAAAACATGATGAAACTTTCTCTCTGTTTTTTATCCACGAAAGCAAATATGTGGAGTTGGAGTTGAGGTCGATGGACGTCTAGGGGGGCCAAGAGGCAGGGGGCGCGCCCAGGGGGAGGGCGCGCGCCCCCCACCCTCGTGGACAGGGTGTGGGCCCCCTGACACTATTTCTTTCACCAGTATTTTTTATTAATTCTGAAAAGTTGCTCCGTGGATTTTCAGGTCATTCCAAGAACTTTTATTTCTGCACAAAAATAACACCATGGCAGTTCTGCTGAAAACAGCGTCAGTCTGGGTTAGTTTCATTCAAATCATGCAAGTTAGAGTCCAAAACAAGGGCAAAAGTGTTTGGAAAAGTAGATACGATGGAGACGTATCAACTCCCCCAAGCTTAAACCTTTGCTTGTCATCAAGAAATTCAGTTGACAAGCTGAAAGTGATAAATAGAAACTTTTACAATCTCTGTTTGCTCTTGTTGTAAATATGTAAAGCTAGCATTCAAGTTTTCAGCAAAGATTATGAACTAACCATATTCACAATAACACTTAGGTCTCATGTTTACTCATATCAATGGCATAATCAACTAGCGAGCAATAATAATAAAACTCGGATGATAACACTTTCTCAAAACAATCATAATATAATATAACAAGATGGTATCTCGCTAGCCCTTTCTAAGACCGCAAAACATAAATGCAGAGCACCTTTAAAGATCAAGGACTGACTAAACATTGTAATTCATGGTAAAAGAGATCCAGTGAAGTCATATCCAATATAAATTAATAGTAATGCATGCAAATGACAGTGGTGCTCTCCATTGGGTGCTTTTTAATAAGAGGGTGATGACTCAACGTAAAAGTAAATAGATAGGCCCTTCGCAGAGGGAAGCAGGGATTTGTAGAGGTGCCAGAGCTCGATTTTGAAATAGAGATGAACAACATTTTGAGCGGTATACTTTCACTGTCAACGCAACAACTATGTGATCTCGATATCTTCCATGCTACACACATTATAGGCGGTTCCCAAACAGAATGGTAAAGTTTATACTCCCCCACCACCAACAAGCATCAATCCATGGCTTGCCCGAAACAACGGGTGCCTCCAACTAGCAAAAATCCTGGGTGAGTTTTGTTTTAATTATTTTGATTTGATTTGATCTTTTGATGATGGGACTGGGCATCCCGGTTACCAGCCATTTTCTCGTGAATGAGGAGCGAAGTCCACTCCTCTTGAGAATAACCCACCTAGCATGGAAGATACAGACAACCCTAGTTGATACATGAGCTGCTTGAGCATACAAAACAGAACTTCATTTGACGGTTTGGAGTTTGGCACATACAAATTTACTTGGAATGGAAGGTAAATACCGCATATAGGAAGGTATGGTGGACTCATATGGAATAACTTTGGGGTTTATGGAGTTTGGATGCACAAGTAGTATTCCCGCTTAGTACAGGTGAAGGCTAGCAAAAGACTGGGAAGCGACCAAATGAGAGAGCGACAACAGTCATGAACATGCATTAAAATTAATCAATACCGAGTGCAAGCATGAGTAGGATATAATCCACCATGAACATAAATATCGTGAAGGCTGTGTTGATTTTGTTTCAACTACATGCGTGAACATGTGCCAAGTCAAGTCACTCGAACCATTCAAAGGAGGATACCACCCTATCATACCACATCACAACCATTTTAATAGCATGTTGGCACGCAAGGTAAACCATTATAAGCTCTTAGCTAATTAAGCATGGCATAAGCAACTATAATCTCTAATTGTCATTGCAAACATGTTTATTCATAATAGGCTGAATCAGGAACGATGAACTACTCATATTTACAAAAACAAGAGAGGTCGAGTTCATACTAGCTTCTCTCATCTCAATCAGTCCATCATATATCATCATTATTGC
Source organism: Triticum dicoccoides (assembly GCF_002162155.2). NCBI lineage: Eukaryota > Viridiplantae > Streptophyta > Magnoliopsida > Poales > Poaceae > Triticum > Triticum dicoccoides. Next base: position 38,354,262 of record NC_041393.1, read on the forward strand.
CTTTCACTTGCATGACCGAACGGTGTGTATAATAATAATAGTGCACGTCCATTGGACTAAGCCGGAATCTGCAAGAATTCAATTCAAGAGAGAAGACAAGGTAATATGGGCTCTTGGTTAAATCAACAATCATGCATATTAGAGCCACTAAACATTTTCATTATGGTCTTCTCCTCTCGACCCCCAAAGAGAAGAAAAGAAATAAAACTATTTACACGGGAAAGCTCCCAACAAGTAAAAGAAGAACGAGAAATCTTTTTGGGTTTTATTTTAATTACTACTACAGGCATGGAAATTAAACTAACTATTTTTTGTTGGTTTTCCTAAGGTTTATCAAACACATAAGAAGAAAGCTAGAAAAAGAATTTAAACTATGTTGGGGATATAACTATTTGTGTAAGCCGCCCAGGAGGGGCCGGGTTACGCAAAGAAGACTCATCAGAAAGAAGCCTAAGGCCAAGCATGAAGATGGTGGTTCATATCAGGGTTTAAGGCCCACAGGCAGCTTCAGGCCCGTTGTAGTAAACCGCCATGATGATATAACTTGTAACATAAGGTAGATTTGACTAGTCACCGAGCCGGACACTGTATACGAGCCGGCCGGGACTCCGTAGGCTGCAGGGCGTCCCCCGTGTATATAAGGGGACGACCCGCTGGTGGCCTAGGGCAAGAAACAACTGATCGAGAGCCGGGCATAGCGTATCTCGCTCCCTGGTCATCGAAACATCAATACCAACCCAACTAGATGTAGGCCTTACCTTCACCGTAAGGGGCCGAACTAGTATAAATCTCTCATGTCCTTTGTCCCGATTAACCCCTTCAAGCTTCCTAGTTGCGATGGCTCCACAACTAAGTCCTTTCACTAGGACATCTGACGTGACAATTCCACGACGTTGGCACCCACCGTGGGGCCAGTGCACGGTGGATTTGAGTTCTTGAAGGGCAACTTCGAAGGGCTCAAGGGATACGTAGTAGGCCGGATGACCAAGAGTCATCGCGGCAAGATCTACATCGACGATGAAGGCTGGGGCCCCAACGCCGACTCAATTGAGTACGGGTACCGGGTCCCCTTCAGCGGAATCCATGTTTTCATCGGCCGGATTGGTGAGCCGGGCCCTGAGCCGGACAACTGCATCGACCTCATCGAGACGGCTCAGCGTGCGAGACCCAGCCGAGTTCAACCCGTCATGAAGCGTGCCTTCATGGGCTGCATCCAAGGAGAGGAGCTTCCTGAAGGATCTGAAGATGGTGGTGAGACGGCCATCCTCTCTGACGGTGATTCGTCCGCCGGTTCAACGAATTCGCTGTACCAAGTGTAAGATGGCGTGCTCGGGGGCTGTTCCGATGGCACCAGTATTCCGGACCTCTATGAGCCGCCAAGATGGGCAGGAGTCTTCATGGCTGGGACTCAACCCGGCCAAAATTCAACGGCTGCAACAACAAGAACATCTGGTATAGGAGCGGCCGGGGCAGGAGGCCCTGTGCGCCCGCCGGCTCAGGTGCTGATAGATCTCATGGATAAGCTCACGACCCTATTAACCGCCACAGTTATTCCCGCAAATAAAGATGAGCATGACGCGGAGGTGGCACGGGTGCACGAGGAGATAGCTCGGGCCAAGGAGGCCTTGGCAGCTGAGGACACCAGGTTAGCCATAGAACGGGCGGCTTTGGATGCGCGGGCACAGCGGTTACAGTCAGAAGCCTACCAGCTCACGATGAGCCTAAATGCGTCTAACGAGGTGATGAGGAGGAGACATCAGAAAACCCAGTCCCGTTACCTCCGGTTTATGATCCTCGGAATCTCTTTGCTACACCCGGAGCCGCCCCAAGTAACCTGCCAGATACAAATCAGTTTATGACAACAGGAATAGCAGGACCGGCTCAGCCTCGGGAGATGGCACCTCCTCATGGGAGCATGGCGCCGCCCCATTACGTGCCGATTCCGCCGGGTCACTTTTCCAACCCCATGGAGAATTTAATTGCAGCATCGGCGCGCTTGGCGGCTCTCCTAGTAGACTGTGATGACCCGACAGAGGTGGAAACCCAGAGGGTCAGAGAACTTCTCTAGACGGCCCTGGCTCAGCAAGAGACTTATTCTTATAGCCGGAACAGGATTCATTCAACTCCTCCGCCTTGGTTAGCACCGCCTCGTCAAAATTGGAGTCCAAGTTACAGCAGGCACATGGAGTCAGAAGCTTTATCAAGCAACGCCCAGCGCCGTAACCAGCCCGGTGGCTATAACCCGGTGCAAGACCGAATACGTCAGGAGAACGAGCGGGCCGCTCAGCTAGCGGCTCAACAAACGTCTCATCAAGAATTCCCAGAGTATCCGGTGACTTCCGTTGAGACGGGAGTGGCTACTAGAACCGGCGGTGTTCCTTGTTTGGTATCGGCTCTGCGTAATGTATGTTTGCCAAAGGACTTCAAGGGACCTCAAAAGGTGCTGAATTACACGGCCGACTTACAGCCCGGAGCGTGGATTGAAAGTTATGAGATGGCCATGGAGCTGTTGGAGGTCAGCGACGCAGCAATGGCTAAGTACTTCACCATGATGTTAGATGGAACGGCCCGGTCTTGGTTAAAAGGCTTGCTGCCCAATTCCATTAATTCGTGGGCAGAGCTAAAGGCCCGTTTCATCCAGAACTTCAAGGACACTTGCAAGCAATCTATGTCGATTGTGGACTTGACAAATTGTAAGAAGGAGGAGGGTGAATCCATGACTCACTGGGTACGCCGGGTCAAGGAGATAATACGTTCGTCTGACAAGATGGATGCCGGCTTTGCAGTCCTTATGTTGGAAAAGAACTGTCGCTTTGAGCCGCTGAGACAGAAACTGGGGCGCCTTAAGCGTGATTGCAATGACATGGGTACGCTGATGGCAGCTTTAGTCAAATACACCGACTCTGACAGTACCAAGGATCCCGCGTCTGATGAGGAAAGGACAGGGAAGGGAAAGAAGAACGACAATGCCAAGGGTCCTTAGCATAACCCGGCGAATCAAGGAGGTAATAATAAACGTAAGGCTGATGGTAGCTTGGAGTTTGTGGCTAACACCAATGCGCAGGGCAACAATCAACGACGTAAGGGGAGACCACCTCCTCGGTCCGGCGGGTCAAGCAGCATAACCCGATGAATCAAGGAGGCAATAAGCGTAAGGCGGAGGGTAACCCGGAGTTTGTGGCCAATGCCAATGCGCAGGGTAATAATCAGAGACGTAAGGGAAAATCGCCCCTAGATCTGGCGGGTCAGGCCCATCTCTTGAGCAGCTACTCAATGAGCCTTGCCCGAGACACGGCACCCGGGAATGACCCGCCACCCACTTATGGAAAGACTGCGCGATCATGACGGCTTTCAAGAATTCCAACATGTTTGATGGCAATCATGGGTCGGGTGGCGGCTCAGGAGCTGGTGGTTTTCATGGCCCGGGCGGCGGTTCAAGCTCCGGTTTTCAGGGATATCAAGGCGGTTATAATCAGCAGCAGTCTGGTCAAGGGGAGCAACAGCAGCAGCAGTCGGGTTATCAAAGCAACCCGAAACAGCTGAATAGTGGGCAGTATCACGTGTTCACCACCAGCTTGTGCAAACGTGACCAGCAGATTCACAAGAGGGCCGTGAATTCTGTTGAGCCGGCGGTTCCCCTTTATTTGAGGTGGTCAGAACAGCCCGTTGTGTGGAGCAGGGCGGATCACCCCCTCCTGGTTGATAATCCGGGTCAGTTAGCCTTGGTGGTAGCACCTCAGGTTGGTGGATATAAATTCACTAAAGTACTCATGGATGGGGGTAGCAGCAGCAATATCCTCTAATATGAGACCTTTCGGCGCATGGGGTTAACTGATAAGAATTTGAGGACATCCAACACTGTTTTCATGGAGTGGTTCCTGGTAAGTCGGCTTACCCAGTTGGCAAGATTGAACTGGAAGTGGCCTTTGGAGATGAGTATGACTCCAGGGCTGAGAAATTGGCGTTTGAAGTGGTCAAAATCAGGAGTCCGTATCATGCTATGTTTGGGCGACCGGCTTATCCTAAGTTCATGGCACAGCCGTGTTATGTTTATTTGCAGCTCAAGATACCGGGTCACAAGGGCACCATCACTGTGCATGGGAGTCGAAAGGTAGCCTTGGAATGTGAAGAGGGCGACGTGGCTTATGCTGAGTCCGTTTGTGCAGCAGAGGAGTTGAAGTTTTATCAAGATAATGTTGACCCGGCGGATATGACCTCTTTAAAAAAGCCAACTACAGAGCATGACCCAGCATTGAAGTTTAAATCGGCCACCGAGACGAAGCTTGTTGACTTTACTCCAGGTGACTCTTCTAAGCTATTCAGCATCAGTACCAATTTGGATCCTAAATAGGAAAGCGCGCTCATCGAGTTCATCCGTGAGAACCGGGACATCTTTGCATGGAAACCTTCTGACATGCCGGGTGTACCGAGGGAACTCGCTGAGCACACTCTCAATATTGATCCAAAGTATAAGCCGGTTAGGCAGTTTCTTTGACGGTTCAACAAAGAGAGACGGAAACCTATTGGAGAGGAAGTCGCCCGGCTCCTAGCGGCCGGGTTTATTGTGGAAGTTTTTCACCCGGAGTGGTTGGCTAACCCGGTGCTTTTTTCTTAAAAAGAACGGGACCTGGAGGATGTGTGTGGATTACACGGACTTAAACAAGGCTTGTCCAGCTGATCCCTTTGCTCTCCCCCGTATTGATCAAATCATTGATGCTACGGCGTGTTGTGAATGTTTGAGTTTTTTGGATGCTTACTCTAGTTATCATCAGATCAAAATGGCAGTTAAGGACCAGGAGAAGACGACTTTCCTCACTCCGTTTGGAGCCTTCTGTTATGTATCTATGCCGTTTGGGCTCAAGAGTGCTCGGGCGACTTATCAGCGATGTGTGCAGAACTGTCTCCACAATCGAATTGGGCGCAATGTTCATGCTTATGTGGATGACATCATGGTGAAGTCCAGGGAGAAGGAAACCTTGATATCTGACTTGAAAGAGACCTTTGATAATCTCCGGGTTTATAAGATGATGCTTAACCCGGCCAAGTGTGTGTTTGGTGTACCTGCAGGCAAGCTCTTGGGTTTTCTGGTCTCAAACAGAGGCATTGAAGCTAATCCAAAGAAGATCAAGGCGATTACCTCTATGGCTAAACCGGCGTGCATCAATGATGTTCAGCGACTGGCAGGTCGGGTTGCTGCTTTAAGCCGGTTCATAAGCCGGTTAGGTGAGAAGGCCCTACCGCTATATCAGATGATGAAGAAAACGGACATTTTTGTCTGGAGTGATGCTGCTGATGCTGCCTTTGAAGATTTAAAGAGACAGTTGTCTGAGCCACTGGTCCTTGCGGCTCCCATTGACAAAGAGCCATTGCTGTTATATGTGGCTGCTAATTCACGAGCTGTCAGTGTTGCCATCATGGTGGAGCGTAAGAAGGCAGGCAAGGAGCATCCGGTCCAATGGCCGGTTTACTATATCAGTGAGGTGCTTATTGAGTCTAAACAAAGGTATCCACATTGGCAGAAACTTTTTTACGGAGTGTTTATGGCAAGCCGGAAGCTGAAGCAGTACTTCCAAAGTCATCCTATAACGGTGGTAAGTTCTGCCCCTTTGGGGGACATCATCCAGAACAGGGAAGCCACAGGACGAGTCGCCAAGTGGGCTATTGAGCTCGGGCCTCATGGTTTGAAGTATATGCCACGTACTGCTATTAAGTCTCAAGCCTTGGTGGACTTTATCAATGATTGGACAGAGTTGCAGGCACCAGAGGAGAAGCCGGATAACACGTATTGGACTATTCACTTTGATGGGTCCAGGCAATTAGAAGGCTCGGGGGCTGGAGTTGTTTTAACTTCCCCTCGAGGTGACAAATTTTGTTATGTGCTCCGGCTTATGTGTCCTTGTACTAACAATGCAGCTGAGTACGAGGCCTTACTCCATGGTCTCCGAGTGGCCAAAGAGATGAACTTGAGCCGGGTAAGGTGCTTGGGCGATTCAGATCTCGTGGCCCAACAAGTGTCAGGCAAGTGGGACTCCAAGGATCCCCTTATGGCGGCTTATCATCGTGAAGTAGATGTTGTGGCTGGGCACTTCAAATGTTATCAAGTGGAGCACATTGATCGAAGGAAGAATGAGGCGGCTGATGCTTTAAGCCGGTTGGGATCTCAATGTAAGCCGGTGCCGCCTAACACCTTCCTCGATGTTTTGCATAATCCTTCTGTCAAGGTACCTACAGAGGAAGAACTAGCAGTGCCAGACCCAGAGGCACAGCTGGTGGCAGCTCTTCACATCATCCCGGATTGGACAGTGCCATATTTGGCCTATATGACCCGGGGAGAGTTGCCTGAGGATGAGACCTTGGCAAGACAAATCGTCAGGCGGTCCAAATCTATGACGATTGTTCATGGCGAATTACATCACTGAAGTGTCACTGGGGCGTTTCAACGTTTTGTGTCGCCTGCGGAAGGCCAGGAGATACTTCGTGAGATCCATGAAGGAGATTGTGGCCATCATGCCGGGTCAAAATCTCTTGTGGCCAAGGCTTTCCGTCATGGTTTCTATTGGCTGACGGCTCATGCTGATGCGGAGGATCTAGTCAGCAAATGTGACGGATGTCAAAAATTCTCATGACGAGCTCATGTGCCGGCTCAAGAGTTGAGGATGATTCCAATCACTTGGTCGTTCGCAGTCTGGGGGCTTGACATGGTTGGACCTTTCAAGAGGTCTAAGGATAAGAAGACACACCTTCTGGTGGCAGTGGATAAGTTTACGAAGTGGGTTGAGGCAGAGCCAGTCAGTAAGTGTGATGCAGCCACGGCGGTTCAGTTCATGAAAAAGGTGATTTTTCGTTTTGGTTTTCCACACAGCATTATAACTGATAATGGCACTAATCTTTCCAAGGGTGCCATGGAAGAGTTCTGTCAATGAGAACATATCCGGCTTGATGTTTCGGCTATTGCTCATCCTCAATCCAATGGTCAAGCAGGAAGAGCTAATCAAGAGATCCTGAAGGGTATCAAGCCCCGGCTCTTTGTCCCCTTGCAGTGGACTCCGGGTTGTTGGGTGGAGGAGTTACCCTCTATGCTATGGAGCATCAACACTACACCTAACAGATCTATAGATTACACCCCTTTCTTCATGGTGTATGGAGCAGAGGCAGTCCTGCCAAGTAACATCCGGCACGACTCACCCCGCGTGGCGGCCTACGTTGAGGCTGATAACGAAAAAGCTCGTCAGGATGCACTTGACTTGTTGGATGAGGAGCGAGACTTAGCAATAGCCCGCTCAGCGATTTGCCAGCAAGACCTGCGCTGCTATCACAGCCGGTGGGTTAGAAGCAGAACCTTTCAGGAAGGTGACTTAGTGCTTCGGCTCATCCAGGATCAGTCTGATATGCACAAGGTATCCCCTCCTTGGGAAGGACCCTTTGTGGTCAGCAAGAATCTGAACAACGGGTCATACTACCTCATCGATGTTCGAGAGCACAAAGACTCATGTAAGTCGGAGGAGGAGACCCGCCGGCCATGGAATATCGCCCATCTTCGGCCTTACTATACTTGAGCCACCGGCTCTCTAGATGTATATATTTTGACAATGTATATATTATATAAAGGAATAAAACAGGATCTCTGTCCTTTTTCACCTTCAAAAGTTTATGTGTCCTCTTTATCAGGTGGTGGAAACAACCAACATGGGGCGGATCATATCTGAATCCCGCTTTCCTTTTGGTCCGGCTTATGATCATATCTGAATCTAGCCATGATCACTTGGGGGATTCCTGTTCAAACATAGGTCGTATTCAAACCAAAGAGAACACAGCTGTCGATACCCACTTGATCGGCATCGCCAAAGCCACTGGGGGCTATATGATCGTATTTGAATCTTAGCTTAACCCCTTTGGAACGGTTTACTGATCGTATTCGAATCAGAAGCCTTTGAATATTGTTTATTATCCATTATATGTTATAAACATAATTATTTGACTATCTTGAGACCTTTTTGAAAAGCACTATGAGATGGTTTCTGTTCTTCCGGCTTAATAGTGATTACCCCAGGTTGTTAAGTACCGGGTGAACATTATATGTTCCAACTTTCAGGAGTTGAATTCACCCGTGTGGAGAAGGTCATATAAGCAGGCGAGATTACCAAAGGGATCACAGGTATACTATTGTGATTATGTTTAACAAATATAAATCATAAGCCGGCCCGTATATGATGTTTTGGGTTCGCGCTCTTGGTTATCAATACCTTATGTGACCCCCAATGCGATAAACCGCCAAGGGAATTTTGCTTGTTTTATATGTAGGATAAGGAAAGCAAATTTAACATCAAGGAAATAAACGATCAACATAAGCTGGAGATATATAGCGATGGCGGCTTACGAAAGTATTAAGCGCCATAAACATGCGCGAAGGCATGACAAACATTGAGAGGTTTTTCTACCCTATTACAAGACTCCCCGAGTCTGAATAAACAAAGCATTGTTTTTTGCAAAGTCATAAACGCCTGGCATTTCACTCCTTTGGTGGGCTTGAAGATTTCGGGTTATCCTTCTCCGCCTCTCCATTGGTTGCTTTCTCCTGGAAGGTTGATGAGGCCCAATCAATGCCACTCAAGGCTTCAAACTCAGCTTCATCATCTATTAAGCCGGCTGGGTCCACTTCAGGGGCAAAAGTATGCTTACGAGTTGGAGGGATCAGGCTGACTTGATCGTAGGGAGGTGTTGGAATTCTCCGGTTCTCACTGTCATAGCCCGTCTGGTATTTGGTAAGGTCAGTGTCATTCCCAATGAGGGTAGCCACGGGGCGTATGTCTTTGACACAGGCGGTGAAGTCCTGATCATCAAATACGGTTCCATCCTCTTTCAGACTCGGGTATCCAAGAGCGAGGTTGGACGGGTCTAGTTCTGGAATCCATGATTTTGCCTGGCTCAACGCGGCTATGGCCCCGGCTCTTGAGGATGCCCGCCTTAGATCTTGGACCCGTTGAGGTAGTACAGCAAGACACTTCAGCATGTTTTGCAGGAGGCGGGGAGTGTTGTTTGATAAAGATACAGCGGCCAAAGCACGTTGTGACCTGGTGTACAGTTGCTCCACTAGAGTATAAACTGCTTTCTGTTTGATCAACATGTTCTGCTTGAGGTTTGTGCTCCTAGGGCCTGCGTTCATAAAGTATAAGGTGAGATGGAGATAACGAGTAAAATAGTCATCAAAGGAAGGATCACAATATTTGAGGTTATATACAGTAACCTACTGAAGATGGCTGAGACCATTTGAGATATCTGGCGCTTTAAGTCGGACAGCTCGGTTGTTACTTCTGTAAGTGATGGCTCTGCCGTCTCGGCCCGGGTCACCAGTGAAGCCTTTTCATCAGCCCAGATTTTCTTCTCCGCCTCAAAATTCTTCTTCAATTTCTCTTGTTCAGAGACGCTGAATTCAAATTTGAAGTTGGCCTTTTGAATTTCAAGTTCTTGAGCTGTCATACGGCTTTTCAGGTCAGCAATCTCCGATTCAAATTGACTTATAGTGGCCTGCATTGATGCCGGGTTATAGTCAGAATCATGGTAAAACAATACTAAGTCCCAAGCACTTTGCAAGCAAAGTGACTTGACACTTGGGGGCTAATGTATGCTGAATAATTTTAAAACTTATAATGTTGGCTCATGTAAATTAAGTCCCAAGCACTTTGCAAGCAAAGATACTTGACACTTGGGGGCTAATGTGTATCGCAAGTTCAAAGTATCATGTTACAATCGGGTTAAATATCTTCTTCTTAAACCGGACAAGCATTGCTAAGTAACTTTCTAAGTCTACAGCATATTTATTCATAAGCAATAGACTTGGGGGCTAAGATACAGTAAGTATGATTCAGGAAAGTAGCCTAAGTCATACCTCAGATTTGTGCTGTATTTGTTTCACCATGTCAATTTCTAGGTCACGGCTGCTATGTACTTGACTGAGATAGCCAGAGACTATATCTCCAATACTTAAATGAGTATAGTCAGCAATGTCCAGTTTGGCCTTTCGGCGTTCCAGAAGATCCTCCTTAGCAGAGCACTTGGCAAGGGCAATGGGTCGCCCTGGCTCAACAAACTGACTCTTCAGAATCTCAACTTTCGGGTCAATTTTCTTGGTCGGGCTAGGAGCTTCCGGGTTATCAGAGATGTTGAGAGTATCTTCAGCGGGTGGATCAGAGGTTGGTGCTGGAATATCAAAGGCTGGTTCAGGCGGCGACTGATGGGTGGAACTGTCAGGAGCAGCCGTGCCAAGCTCCGATTCAGCTAAGACCGGGTTTTGGGACGGCTTACTCTTCTTTGCCCTCTTACTGGGCTTCACTTGCATGCCGTCAACAAAGGCAGAAGGATGAATACAAAAGCATGAGTAAGGAAAAGCATAAAGTAAACAAAGTTACATTACTCGGGGGCAGTCTTGAAAGCCGGCATGTTAGACTGCATAGACTCGCCGGAGGAAGGAAAGGTATCCTGATAATTGGAGTCAGATGAATTGAGAGGTTGGCGAATTAAACCCGCCAAAGGTAAAACAGAACGTAAGTCAGAGATAACCTCAGTCCGACGCTTCCTGGTTACGTCAGGTAAGCCGGAGGAGAGCTCTACATCCTTGTTGGTCCGGGTCTGCCTTCGGCTTTCAAGATGTTGTTGCTTCAAAAGAAATTGAGGATCTTGATAAGCTAGAGGATGTGAAAATCTTACTTTTCGGGTCACACGTCGGATTTTTTGCTTTGGCAAAGGCTCTGAATCGGAGGAGATTATAATTACCTCTTCGTCAATCGCTTGGCTGTTTCCCATATCCTCCTGAAAGGGTAGAATGTCAATAAAATAATGACAAAAGAGTCAGGAAAATTAAGGATCACCTCTTCATCATCCTCAGAAGTGTCGCCCAGTTTGAATAAATCTGAAGCGCTTGGCTTCTACTTCCTTGAAGTTCCTGTTTTGACGCCTTTTCTTTCGGTTTTGTTGGCCGCTCTGGCTTGTTTGGCAGCCTCATGGTCATACTTGACCTTCCAGAAGTTGTCATCAGCCTGTGGAAAAGATAAAGGGGTTCTGAGTACAAGTAAGGTGTAATACACTAAAAGAGTATTCATTGAGGATTGATGACTCACTGCGGGGGCCGGGTTCTTCTTACAGAAAGGAAGTAAGCCAAAGGCGTTACTAGTCAATGTGCCCTCTTTCAGCAGCGTTTGGGTCGTAGCCTCCACCACATCATCTGGCAAGTCGTCGGGACTATGACGCAGTGGGTCATCCTTCTCGCCTGAGTAAGTGCACATTAAGCCGGGGCGGCAGCTTAGCGGAAGTACTCGCCAAGTGACCCAGACTCGGACCAGGTCGATGCCATCTAAGCCGTTTCCCAAAAGAGCTTTGATTTTTCAAATGGTGGGAGCAAGTGGCAGACGTTCAACAGCAGAAAGTTTATCCACCAGCGGATGGTTGGACTCAAGGCGCAAAGCACGGAAGCCGGGCAGAGGATTCTCATCAGCCGGAGAAGTGTCCTGGCAGTAGAACCACGTCTGATTCCAATCCTTCCACTACTAGGGAAAAGCCTATACACAGAAAGTTACTAGTAGCGAGGGTTTTTAACCCTCGCTACTGCTAGCAGGTTTTTAAACCTCGCTACTACTAAGTTGATAGCAGCAGCGCGGGTTTTAACTCTCGCTACTACTAAGCGGTCTCTACCGTGCCCCCCGGGACATGCCATAGTAGTAGCGCGGGTTTTTAAAACCTTGCTACTACTAAGTTTGATAGCAGTAGCGTTGGTTTTTAGCCCTCGCTACTACTAAGTGGTGCCATAGTAGTAGCGAGGGGGTAAAAAACCGCGTTACTACTAAAGGTCCCATTTTCAAACTCTACCCCCCCCCCCCATGGATCGCCTTTTCAATTTTAAAATAAATAAAAGAAAATGATCAAATGTCAAAAAATAAAAGAAAATAAGTTTCCCATGTGATATGTGGTCTAGTTGTTGGGAAAATTTGCAAATATGAATTTCGACTTTATTTGCAAAATCTCTCGAGAATTTGTAAAAATGGGCATAACTTTTGCATACTAACTCGGATGAA
>NC_041393.1:38366701-38386306 GCF_002162155.2 Triticum dicoccoides
TAAAAGAAAATGATGAAAATGTCAAAAAATAAAAGAAAATAAGTTTCCCATGTGATATGTGGTCTAGTTGTTGGGAAAATTTGCAAATATGAATTTCGACTTTATTTGCAAAATCTCTCGAGAATTTGTAAAAATGGGCATAACTTTTGCATACTAACTCGGATGAAAAAGTTTTTTATATGAAAAATCATCTACTCGAAAAGTTACATCCAAATTTAACCGGGGGGAACCCCGTTAAACATTTTCAACATCCTCAAAAACCTAACAGAAAAAAGTTACAGGGCTTTTAAGATCTAGAGTGGAAAAAATCGAAAAAATTTCAAATTGTGTGGTCAAACTGTGGTCAAACAATGGTCAAACTAATTATTCTAGAATATTAGTGTTACTAAGTAATTATTTTAGTTTTTTGAATTTTGGTCAAACCTGGTCAAACTATGGCCAAACTGTGGTCAAACTAATTATTCAAGAAATATTAGTGTTACTAATTTTTTAGAACAATAGTTTCAAACTCAAATAGTGAAATGTGTGACTTCATGCTCAAGCTAAATTCCTGAGGTTAATAGGATTGACATCTTACTATTGTCAGGAAAACAACAAGTACAGACTTGGAAACGAGGGAGAATAGAACCCGGAAGTTAAGCGTGCTCAGGCTGGAGTAGTGAGAGGATGGGTGACCGTCCGGGAAGTTAGATGATTTGGAATGATGAGGGGTGATTAGAGATTAAATTGAGCAGCGATGAGGGGTGATTAGAGATTTGAAGGGGTTAATCCTTTGTACGGGCAGAAGGACCTTTGTACGGGCTTAAAGAAAACCTTTGTACGGGCAGAAGGCTGAAGATTTATTTCTTAAAGGTATTTTAATATTGACATGAACCGGTTGAAATCAATCTGGGGCCTAATGTTGGGGATATAACTATTTGTGTAAGCCGCCCAGGAGGGGCCGGGCTACGCAAAGAAGACTCATCCGAAAGAAGCCCAAGGCCAAGCATGAAGATGGCGGTTCATATCAGGGTTTAAGGCCCACAGGCGGCTTAAGGCCCGTAGTAGTAAACCGCCGTGATGATATAACTTGTAACATAAGGTAGATTTGACTAGTCACCGAGCCGGACACTGTATATGGGCCGGCCGGGACTCCATAGGCCGCAGGGCATCCCTCGTGTATATAAGGGGACGACCCGCTGGCGGCTTAGGGCAAGAAACAACTGATTGAGAGCCGGGCATAGCATATCTCGCTCCCTGGTCATCGAAACATCAATACCAACCCAACTAGACGTAGGCCTTACCTTCACCGTAAGGGGCCGAACTAGTATAAATCTCTCGTGTCCTTTGTCCCGATTAACCCCTTCAAGCTTCCTAGTTGCGATGGCTCCACAACAAAGTCCTTTCACTAGGACATCTGACGTGACAATTCCACGAAAAACTAGCATGGATAGTACAATGAAAAAGTATGAGCACCGACAACTAGAATGAGTGTGTGAAGCATGAATGTAATGTCCGTGAGAAATACATACTCCCCCAAGCTTAGGATTTTGGCCTAAGTTGGTCTATGGCCATGGATAGCCTGACTGATATCCGAAGTTGTAACTGGGGTCGTACTAAGATGCAGCAGCCAATGCCTCCTAAGCTGCAGCATGGTGGCGAGCTGCCTCCGCCCACCTCTCGTACTCGGTTGCCTCCTCCCTGGTGATAACATATCTTCTTTTTGCCTGATAATCAAAAAGGGTAGGAGCAGGGAGAGTAACATGGACAGCGCGACGTCTATCAAAGATTAGTCGATACTAGAGGAATTGTTCATTCCTCTCAAGAAAATGATGGCTGACCATGGCATTATAATCTAAATAAGCGGGAGGCAACTCCCTATCATCTTCATGTGGAGGTATATGCTACCTCTTGAGCACTGCGTTGGATTTCCCCGAAGAGGAGAGGATGATGCAGTAAAGTAGCGTAAGTATTTCCCTCAGTTTTTGAGAACCAAGGTATCAATCCAGTAGGAGACCATGCACAAGTCCCTCGTACCTACACAAAACGATAGCAACTCGCAACCAACGCTTAGGGGTTGTCAATCCCTTCACGGTCACTTACGAGAGTGAGATCTGATAGAGATAATATTTTTGGTATTTTTTATAGATAGATGCAAAGTAAAAAGTAAAGGCAAAGTAAAAACAAAGCAAGTAAATAAAGTGATATAGATTGATATGATGAGAATAGCCCCGGGGGCCATAGGTTTCACTAGTGGCTTCTCTCAAGAGCATAAGTATTCTACGGTGGGTGAACAAATTACTGTTGAGCAATTGACAGAATTGAGCATAGTTATGAGTATATCTAGGCGATGATCATGTATATAGGCATCACATCCAAAACAAGTAGATCGAAACGATTCTGCATCTACTACTATTACTCCACTCATCGACTGCTATCCAGCATGCATCTAGAGTATTAAGTAAAAACAGAGTAACTTTGTAAGCAAGATGACATGATGTAGAGGGATAAATTCATGCAATATGATAAAAAAACCATCTTGTTATCCTCTATGGCAACAATACAATACGTGCCTTGCAACTCTTTCTGTCACTGAGTAAGGACACCGCAAGATTGAACCCAAAGCTAAGCACTTCTCCCATTGCAAGAACTACCAATCTAGTTGGCCAAACCAAAAAGATAATTCGAAGAGACTTGCAAAGATAACTCAATCACACATATAAGAATTCAAAGAAGAATCAAATATTTTCCATAGATAATACTGGATCATAAACCCACAATTCATCGATCTCAACAAACACACCGCAAAAACAAGATTACATCAAATAGATCTCCACGAGAGAGGGGGAGAACATTGTATTGAGACCCAAAAAGAGAGAAGAAGCCATCTAGCTACTAGCTACGGACCCGAAGGTCTGAAGTAAACTACTCACACTTCATCGGAGGGGCTATGGTGATGATGTAGAAGCCCTCCATGGTGGATGCCCCCTCCGGTGGAGCTCCGGAACAGGCCCCAAGATGGGATCTCGTGGATACAGAAAGTTGCAGCGATGGAATTAGGTTTTTGGCTCCCGTTCTGATCGTTCGGGGATATGTAGGTATATATAGGATGAAGGAGTACGTCCGTGGAGCTCCGAGGGGCCCACGAGGTAGGGGGCGCCCTCCACCCTCGTGACCGCCTCTGGCGCTTCTTGGAGTAGGGTCCAAGTCTCCTGGGTCACGTTCGGTTGGAAAATCACGATCCCGAAGGTTTCATTCCGTTTGGACTCCGTTTGATATTTTGTTTCTTCGAAATACTGAAAAAGGCAAAAAATAGCAATTCTGGGCTGGGCCTCCGGTTAATAGGTTAGTCCCAAAAGTAATATAAAAGTGGAAAATAAAGCCCAATATAGTCCAAAACAATAGATAAAAGTAGCATGGAGCAATCAAAAATTATAGATACGTTGGAGACGTATCAAGCATCCCCAAGCTTAATTCTTGCTCGTCCTCGAGTAGGTAAATGATAAAAAAGAATTTTTGATGCGGGGTGATACTTTGGCATAATTTCAATGTAAATCTTCTTAATTGTGATATGAATATTCAGATCCGAAAGATTCAAGACAAAAGTTCATATTGACACAAAAATAATAATACTTCAAGCGTACTAATCAAAGCAATCATGTCTTCTCAAAATAACATGGCAAAAGAAATTTCATCCCTACAAAATCATATAGTTAGGCTATGCTTCATTTTCGTCACACAAAGATGTTCCCAACTTCTATACCCCCGATGACAAGCCAAGCAATTGTTTCATACTTAAATAATCTCAAACTTTTTCAACCTTCACGCAATACATTAGCGTAAGCCATGGATATAGCACTATGGGTGGAATAGAATATTATGATGGGGATTGTGTGGAGAAGACAAAAAAGGAGAAAGTCTCACGTTGATGAGGCTAATCAACGGGCTATGGAGATGCCCATCAATTGATATCAACATGAGGAGCAGGGATTGCAATGCAACGGATGCACTAGAGCTATGAATGCTCAACAAAAGAAAACTAGTGGGTGTGCATCCAACTTGCTTGCTCACGAAGACCTAGGGCATTTTGAGGAAGCCCATCATAGGAATATACAAGCCAAGTTCTATAATGAAAAATTCCCACTAGTATATGAAGGTGACAACACATGAGACTCACTACATGAAAAACAAGGTGCTACTTTGAAGCACAATATATGAGACTCTCTACACGAAGAACAAGGTGCTACTTTGAAGCACAATATATGAGACTCTCTACATGAAGAACAAGGTGCTACTTTGAAGCACAAGTGTGGAAAAAGAGATAGTAACATTGCCCTTTTTATATTATTATTTTTTTGGGCCTTTCTTTTTTTCTTTTTGGCCTTTCTCTTTTTTTTGGGCAATGCTCTAATAATGATGATCATCACACTTCTATAAATTACAACACAAGGATTACAACTCGAAACTTAGAACAAGATATGACTCTATATGAATGCCTCTGGCGGTGTACCGGGATGGTGCAATGAATCAAGAGTGACATGTATAAAAATAATGCTTGGTGGCTTTGCCACAAATACGATGTCAACTACATGATCATGCAATGGCAATATGACAAAAGTAATGTATGTCATGATGAAGATGGTGGAAGTTGCATGGCAATATATCTTGGAATGGCTATGGAAATGCCATAATAGGTAGGTATGGTGGCTGTTTTAAGGAAGATATAAGGAGGTTTATGTGTGATAGAGCGTATCGTATCGCGGGGTTTGGATGCACCGGCGAAGTTTGCGCCAACTCTCTAGGTGAGAAAGGGCAATGCACGGTACTGAAGAGGCTAGCAATGGCGGAAAGGTGAGAGTGCGTATAATCCATGGACTCAACATTAGTCAAAAGAACTCATATACTTATTGCAAAAATTTAGAAGTCATCAAAAATTCAAGTACTACGCGCATGCTCCTAGGGGGATAGATTGGTAGTAAAAGACCATCGCTCGTCCCCGACCGCCACTCATAAGGATGCACAAGCCAGGTACACTTCATGTTTCAAATTTATTACACAACTTTAACCATATGTGCATGCTACGGGATTTGCAAACTTCAACACAAGTATTTCTCAAATTCATAATCACCCAACTAGCACGACTTTGATATTATCACCTCCATATCTCAAAACAATTATCAAGCATTAAACTTATCTTAGTATTCAATTCACTCAAAAGAAAGTTTAACATATCTTGAACACCAAGTATACTAACATTAAGCAAATTACCATGCTATTAAAGACTCTCAAAATAATCTAAGTGAAGCATGAGAGATCAAATAGTTTCTTTAAAACAAATCCACCACCGTGCTCTAAAAGATCTAAGTGAAGTACTAGAGCAAAAATTATCACGCCCAAAAGATATAAGTGAAGCACTATGAGCAAAACTAGCAAGCTCAAAAGATATAAGTGAAGCACATAGAGTATTCTAACAAATTCCAAATCATATATGGCTCTCTCAAAAGATGTGTACAGAAAGGATGATTGTGGTAAACTAACAAGCAAAGACACAAATAATACAAGACGCTCCAAGCAAAACACATATCATGTTGGTGAATAAAAATATAGCTCCAAGTAAATTACCGATGGAAGTGGACGAAAGAGGGGATGCCTTCCGGGGCATCCCCAAGCTTTGACTTTTTGGTGTCCTTGGATTAGCTTGGGGGTGCCATGGGCATCCCCAAGCTTAGGCTATTGTCACTCCTTATTCCATAATCCATCAAAAGAACTCACCCAAAACTTGAAAACTTCACAACACAAAACTCAATAGAAATCTCGTGAGCTCCGTTAGAGAAAGAAAACAAAAGACTACTTCAAGGTACTGTAATGAACTCATTATTTGTTTATATTGGTGTTAAACCTACTGTATTCCAACTTCTCTATGGTTTATAAACTAATTTACTAGCCATAGATTCATCAAAATAAGCAAACAACACACGAAAAACAGAATCTGTCAAAAATAGAACAGTCTGTAGCAATCTGTAACTAACGCAAACTTCTGGAACTCTAAAAATTCTACCAAACTAGTAAGTCCTGAAAATTTGTTTATTGATCAGTATCAAAAAGAATCAACACAAAAGCATGTTCCTGTAATTTATCATAATTATATTCGTGCGTGCAAAGTTTCTGTTTTTCAGCAGAATCAAATCAACTATCATCGTAGGTTATCCTATAGGTCCTACTTGGCACAAACACTGATTAAAACAAAAAAACACATCCAAACAGAAGGTAGATGGATTATTTATTCCTAAATAGAAGCAAAAACAAAAAAAACACAAAATAAAATTGAGTTGCCTCCCAACAAGCGCTATCGTTTAACGCTCCTAGCTAGGCATAAAAGCGAGGATAGATCTAGGTATTGCCATCTTTGGTAGGCAATCCATAAGTGGCTCTCATGATAGATTCATAAGGTAATTTTATTGTCTTTCTAGGTAAGTGTTCCATACCCTTCTTTAAGGGAAATTGGAATCTAATATTCCCTTCCTTCATATCAATAATTGCACCAATCCTTCTAAGGAAAGGTCTACCAAGAATAATAGGACATGAAGGATTGCAATCTATATCAAGAACGATAAAATCTATGGGCACATAATTCCTATTTGCAACAATAAGAACATCATTAATTCTTCCCATAGGTTTTCTAATAGTGGAATCCGCAAGATGCAAGTTTAGAGAGCAATCATCAAAATCACGGAAATCTAGCAAATCACATAGAGTTTTGGGAATAGTAGAGACACTAGCACCCAAATCACATAAAGCATGAAACTCATAATCTTTAATTTTAATTTTAATAGTAGGTTCCCACTCATCATAGAGTTTTCTAGGGATAGAAATTTTCAACTCAAGTTTTTCTTTATAAGATTGCATCAAGGCATCAACAATGTGTTCGGTAAAGGCTTTATTTTGACTATAAGCATGAGGAATTCTAGCACGGATTGCAACAAGGAAATACAACCAATCAAAGAGCAATTTTCATAATTAAATTCCTTGAGATCCAAAATAGTGGGTTTAGCAACATCACGGTTTTTATTTATTTCAATCCCACTTTCATCAATTTCATCATCAAGATCTAGAAACTCCGAATTCTTAGAATGCCTTCTAGGTAAAGGAAGATAATCTTCAGATTCATCAAGATTCATATTGCAAAACAAAGATTTAATGGGGGACACATCAATAACTTTTAGATCTTCATCTTGATTTTCATAGGGATTCGGTTTAGCAGCCATCTTATTGACTAAGGTAGCTTGCATATCCAAAATTTCAGCGGTCATCTTTTCAAGACGAGCAATTTGAGCCCTTATACCATTGAATTCTTTAGACATATCATCGAGTTCTTTATTCATAAAGCTCACGAAACTTTTTTGTTCCTTAAGTTTGTTTCTAAAGAAATTATCGTGCTCGAATTGTAAAGCCATAAACTTTCTAACATTGCTTTCGATCTCCTCTAGCCTTTTAAGGTGAAGGTCACCAAATCTAGGTAGAGCCATTGCAACAAAATGACAAACTAACACAAGAGCAAGCAGGAAGGCAACGAGGAAAAGGCAAACAGGAAGAGAGGAGGAGATTGGGAAAGAGGGGGTAAATAAAACGGCAAGGGTGAAGTGGGGGAGAGGAAAACGAGAGGCAAATGGCAAATAATGTAATGTGAGAGATAGGGATTGCGATGGGTACTTGGTATAGTTGACTTGCTTGCGTGAGCCTCCCCGGCAACGGCGCCAGAAATTCTTCTTGCTACCTCTTGAGCATTGCGTTGGATTTCCCCGGAGAGGAGAGGATGATGTAGTAAAGTAGCATAAGTATTTCCCTCAGTTTTTGAGAACCAAGGTATCAATCCAGTAGGAGACCACGCACAAGTCCCTCGTACCTACACAAAACGATAGCAACTCGCAACCAACGCTTAGGGGTTGTCAATCCCTTCATGGTCACTTACGAGAGTGAGATCTGATAGAGATAATATTTTTGGTATTTTTGATAGATAGATGCAAAGTAAAAAAGTAAAGGCAAAGTAAAAACAAAGCAAGTAAATAAAGTGATATAGATTGATATGATGAGAATAGACCCGGGGGCCATAGGTTTCACTAGTGGCTTCTCTTGAGAGCATAAGTATTCTACGGTGGGTGAACAAATTACTATTAAGCAATTGACAGAATTGAGCATAGTTATGAGTATATCTAGGCGATGATCATGCATATAGGCATCACGTCCAAAACAAGTAGATCGAAACGATTCTGCATCTACTACTATTACTCCACTCGTCGACCGCTATCCATCATGCATCTAGAATATTAAGTAAAAACAGAGTAATGCCGTAAGCAAGATGACATGATGTAGAGGGATAAATTCATGCAATATGATAAAAAAAACCATCTTGTTATCCTCGATGGCAACAATACAATACGTGCCTTGCAACTCTTTTTGTCACTGAGTAAGGACACCGCAAGATTGAACCCAAAGCTAAGCACTTCTCCCATTGCAAGAACTACCAATCTAGTTGGCCAAACCAAAAAGATAATTCGAAGAGACTTGCAAAGATAACTCAATCATACATATAAGAATTCAGAGAAGAATCAAATATTTTCCATAGATAATACTGGATCATAAACCCACAATTCATCAGTCTCAACAAACACACCACAAAAAGAAGATTACATTGAATAGATCTCCACGAGAGAGGGGGAGAACATTGTTTTGAGATCCAAAAAGAGAGAAGAAGCCATCTAGCTACTAGCTATGGACCCGAAGGTCTGAAGTAAACTACTCACACTTCATCAGAGGGGCTATGGTGATGATGTAGAAGCCCTCCATGGTGGATGCCCCCTCCAGCGGAGCTCCGGAACAGGTCCCAAGATGGGATCTCGTGGATACAGAAAGTTGCGGCAGTGGAATTAGGTTTTTGGCTCCCGTTCTGATCGTTCGGGGATACGTAGGTATATATAGGAGGAAGGAGTACGTCGGTGGAGCTCCGAGGGGCCCACGAGGTAGGGGGCGCGCCCAGGGGGCGCACCCTCCACCCTCGTGACCGCCTCTGGCGCTTCTTGGAGTAGGTTCCAAGTCTCCTGGGTCACGTTCGGTTGGAAAATCACGATCCCGAAGGTTTCATTCCGTTTGGACTCTGTTTGATATTCTGTTTATTTGAAATACTGAAAAAGGCAAAGAAACAGCAATTCTGGGCTAGGCCTCCGGTTAATAGGTTAGTCCCAAAAGTAATATAAAAGTGGAAAATAAAGCCCAATATAGTCCAAAATAGTAGATAAAAGTAGCATGGAGCAATCAAAAATTATAGATACGTTGGAGACGTATCAGTATACCAAGATAATTAGCCACACGGGTCGCATAAATCCCTCCAAATAAATTTCCCACTAAACCATTATTATGCAACCTATGTGCAATAATTGCCCCCAAGTTGTATTCTTTATCACCTAATACAGCACTCTTGAGAACACAAAGATCACGAACACACATGTGACATGCTTCATCCTTACCGTTAATACATCTACCAATTAAAAGAGCAAAATAATGTATAGCAGGAAAATGAATGCTCCCTATGGTAGCTTGCGCTATATCTCTAGATTCTCCCACAGTGATACTAGCAAGAAAGTCTTTATATTCAGATTTACGGGGTTCATTAACATTTCCCCACTGAGGGAGTTTGCAAGAAGTAGTGAAATCTTCTAAGTCCATGGTATATGATTTATCATAAATATCAAACAGGACAGTTTGAGAATTACACGAAGATGTAAATTTAAACCTTCTCACGAATGAATCGGTCAAATAGTAGTACTGAGGACACTTATCTTGCATGAAGTCCTCAAGATCGGCATTACGCACATATGCATAAAATTCATCCTTGATGCCTGCATTAACCATGAACTCTTCTGACGGCCATTCACAAGGTCGCACGTCGGCTTCCCTTGGTGGTTCATCGTCCTGCTCACGCATCACGAGCCTGGGTCCTTTCTTTGTTGAAGAACCACCATGGTTCATTTTCCTAGACATATTTCTTCCTCTGAAAAATTCCTGAAATTTTTAGTAACTCAAAATAAAAGTGAATCAAACTCAATAAAATTGATAGCAACTACACCCACAAGTGCCTAGAGCCTATATCATGCATTAGAATTACTTGGGACCTCATAAATTTGACATGCAAGCTCAAGAATAGGGTCACCTAGGCAGCAAAAATTTGCAATCAATAAAGCACTAGAACAAAAACTAATTGGACCATTGGAGGAGTCACATACCAAGGAACAATCTCCCAAAGCAGTTTTGTGAATGGAGCTCTGAGCAAGGAGATCAAAAATTGCAGCAAAATGAGCTAGAACTCGTGCTTGAGCTGGATGGTGATTTTTTGGGAGGAAGAAGAAGTGTGTGGGTGCAGGAATAAGTGGAGGGGGCCACCGTGGGCCCACGAGGCAGGGGGCGCGCCCTGTAGGGGTGGGCGTGTCCTGGACCCTCGTGGCCAGGTGCCAGCTCCCCCTGCTGTGTTCTCAGTGCCAAATATTCTCAAATATTTCAGAAAAAATCATACTAAATTGGCAGGGCATTTGGAGAACTTCTATTTTCGGGTATTTTTTTATTGCATGGATAATTCAGAAAACTGACAGATAATACTATTTTTGCTTTATTTTTTCTAAATAACAGAAAGTAAAAAGAGGGTATAGAAGGTTGTGCCTTCTAACTTCATCCATCTCATGCTCATCAAAAGGAATCCACTAACAAGGTTGATCAAGTCTTGTTAACAAACTCATTCCGAATAACATGGAACCGGAGAAATTTCAAATAACACTAGGTTAGCTCAACGGGGATATGAACATCCCCAATAATAAGAATATCATATTTCTTCTTGACAATGGGAAGAGGAAATTCAAAACCTCCAATAATGAAAGTTGGAATTTTTCCAATAGAATTGATGTTGTGAACTTGAGGTTGTTTCCTCGGAAAGTGTACCGTATGCTTATTACCATTAACATGAAAAGTGACATTGCCTTTGTTGCAATCAATAACAGCCCCTGCAGTATTCATAAAGGGTCTACCAAAGATAATCGACATACTATCGTCCTCGGGAATATCAAGAATAACAAAGTCCGTTAAGATAGTGACGTTTGCAACCACAATAGGCACATCCTCACAAATACTGACAGGTATAGCAGTTGATTTATCAGCCATTTGCAAAGATATTTCAGTAGGTGTCAACTTATTCAATTCAATTCTACGATATAAAGAGAGAGGCATAACACTAACACCGACTCCAAGATCACATAAAGCAGTTTTAACATAATTTCTTTTAATGGAGCATGGTATAGTTGGTACTCCTGGATCTCCAAGTTTCTTTGGTATTCCACCCTTAAAAGTGTAATTAGCAAGCATGGTGGAAATTTCAGCTTCCGGTATCTTTCTTTTATTTGTAATAATATCCTTCATATATTTAGCATAAGGATTTACTTTAAGCATATCAGTTAAGCGCATACATAGGAAGATAGGTCTAATCATTTCAACAAAGCGCTCAAAATCCTCATCATCCTTTTTCTTGGATGGCTTAGGAGGAAAAGGCATGGGTTTTTGAACCCATGGTTCTCTTTCTTTACCGTGCTTCCTAGTAACAAAATATCTCTTATCATAACGTTGATTCTTTGATTGTGGGTTATCAAGATCAACAGCAGGTTCAATCTCTACATCATTATTATTGCTAGGTTGAGCATCAACATGAACATTATCATTAACATTATCAGGTTCATGTTCATTACCAGATTGTGTTTCAGCATCAGAAATAGAAATATCATTGGGATTCTCAAGTGTGTCTATAACAGGTTCACTAGAAGCATGCAAAGTCCTATCATTTTTCTTTTTATTCTTTTTAGAAGAACTAGGTGCCTCTAAATTATTTCTCTAAGAATCTTGCTCAATTCTCTTAGGGTGGCCTTCAGGATACAAAGGTTCCTGAGTCATTCTACCAATTCTAGTAGCCACTCTAACATCAAAATCATGCTTATTAATTAATTCATCGAGCAAATCACTTTGAGATTTAAGTACTTGTTCTACTTGAGTGGTAACCATAGAAGCATATTTAGTAATGAGTTTAAGTTCACCTTTAACTCTAGCCATATAATCACTCAAGCGTCCAATCATGTAAGCATTACTCTTTAATTCTCTACCAACATAAGCATTGAAGTTTTCTTGTCTAGCCATAAAGTCATCAAATTCATCTAAACATTGGCTAGGAAACTTAGTAGACGGGATTTCAACTTTATCATATCTATAGAGAGAATTTACCTTTACTACCTGTGTCGGGTTATCAAGACCATGTGTTTCTTCAACAGGTGGTAGATTAAGACCATGTATTTCTTCAACAGGAGGTAAATTCTTAACATCTTCAGCTTTAATACATTTTTCTTTCATAGATTTCTTCGCCTCTTGCATATCTTCAAGACTAAGAAATAGAACACCTCTCTTCTTCGGAGTTGGTTTAGGAATAGGCTCAGGAGTTGGCTCAATTGGCTCAGGAATTGGCTCAGGAAGGGTCCAATTATTTTCATTAGTCAACATATTATTCAATAGCAATTCAGCTTGATCGACTGTTCTTTCCCTGAAAACACAACCAGCACAACTATCCAAGTGGTCCTTGGAAGCATCGGTTAGTCCATTATAAAAGATATCAAGTATTTCATTTTTCTTAAGAGGATGATCAGGCAAAGCATTAAGTAACCGGAGAAGCCTCCCCCAAGCTTGTGGGAGACTCTCTTCTTCAATTTGCACAAAATTGTATATTTCCCCCAAGGCAGCTTGTTTCTTATGAGCAGGGAAATATTTAGCAGAGAAGTAATAAATCATATCCTGGGGACTACGCACACAACCAGGATCAAGAGAATTAAACCAAGTTTTAGCATCACCCTTTAATGAGAACGGAAATATCTTAAGGATATACTAATAGCGAGATTTCTCATCATTAGTGAACAAGGTGGCTATATCATTCAATTTAGTAAGATGTGCCACAACAGTTTCAGATTCATAGCCATAGAAAGGATCAGATTCAACCAAAGTAATTATCTTAGGATTGACAGATAATTCATAATCCTCATCAGTAACAAAGATAGATGAAGTAGCAAAAGCAGGGTCATATTTCATTCTAGCATTTAGAGATTTCTGTTTCAGTTTAACTAGTAACTTCTTAAGATCAGATCTATCATTGCAAGCAAGAATATCTCTAGTAGTTTCCTCATCCATAATATAACCCTCAGGAACAACAGGCAATTCATACTTAGGGGGGGAACCTTCATCATCACTATCTTCAATAATATCATCATCAATAATTTCATTCTCCCTAGCCCTAGCAAGTTGTTCATCAAGAAATTCACCTAATGGCAAAGTAGTATCAAGCACAGAAGTAGTTTCATCATAAGTATCATGCATAGTAGAAGTGGCATCATCAATAATATGCGACATATTAGAATTAATAGCAGAAGCAGGTTTAGGTGTCGCAAGCTTACTCAAAACAGAAGGAGAATCTAGTGTAGAGCTAGATGGCAGTTCCTTACCTCCCCTCGTAGTTGAGGGAAAAATCTTAGTTCTTTCGTCTTTCAAGTTCTTCATAGTGACCAGCAGATATAAATCCCAAGTGACTCAAAGAATAGAGCTATGCTCCCTGGCAACGGCGCCAGAAAATAGTCTTGATAACCCACAAGTATAGGGGATCGCAACAATTTTTGAGGGTAGAGTATTCAACCCAAATTTACTGATTCGACACAAGGGGAGCCAAAGAATATTCTCAAGTATTAGCAGTTGAGTTGTAATTCAACCACACCTGGATAACTTAGTATCTGCAGCAAAGTATTTAGTAGAAAAGTAGTATGGAAGTAACGGTAACAGTGGCAAAAGTAACAGTAGCAGTTTTGTAGTAATTGTAACAGCAGCAACGGTAAAGTAAATAAGCAAAGCACAATATGTGAAAAGCTCGTAGGCATTGGATCAGTGATGGATAATTATGTTGGATGCGATTCCTCATGTAATAGTTATAACATAGGGTGACACAAAACTAGCTCCAATTCATCAATGTAATGTAGGCATATATTCCGAATATAGTCATACATGCTTATGGAAAAGAACTTGCATGACATCTTTTGTCCTACCCTCCCATGGCAGCGGGGTCCTAATGGAAACTAAGGGATATTAAGGCCTCCTTTTAATAGAGAACCGGACCAAAGCATTAACACATAGTGAATACATGAACTCCTCAAATTATGGTCATCACCGAGAAGTATCCCGATTATTGTCACTTCGGGATTGTCGGATCATAACACATAATAGGTGACTATAGACTTGCAAGATAGGATCAAGAACTCAGATATATTCACGAAAACATAATAGGTTCAGATCTGAAATCATGGCACTCGGGCCCTAGTGACAAGCATTAAGCATAGCAAAGTCATAGCAACATCAATCTCAGAACATAGTGGATACTAGGGATCAAACCCTAACAAAACTAACTGGATTACATGGTAAATCTCATCCAACCCATCATCGTCCAGCAAGCCTACGATGGAATTACTCACGCACGGCGGTGAGCATCGTGAAATTGGTGATGGAGGCTGGTTGATGATGACGACGGCGACGAATCCGCCTCTCTGGAGCCCCGAACGGACTCCAGATCAGCCCTCCCGAGAGAGATTAGGGCTTGGCGGCGGCTCCATATCGTAAAACATGATGAAACTTTCTCTCTGATTTTTTTCTCCATGAAAGCAAATATATGGAGTTGGAGTTGAGGTCGGTGGACATCCAGGGGGCCCACGAGGTAGGGGGCGCGCCCCCACCCTCGTGGATAGGGTGTGGGCCCCCTGACGCTATTTCTTTCGCCAGTATTTTTTATTAATTCTGGAAATTTGCTTCGTGGATTTTCAAGTCATTCTGAGAACTTTTATTTCTGCACAAAAATAACACCATGGCAGTTCTGCTGAAAACAGCGTCAGTCCGGGTTACTTTCATTCAAATCATGCAAGTTAGAGTCCAAAACAAGGGCAAAAGTGTTTGGAAAAGTAGATACGACAGAGACGTATCAGCTTGCACTGTGCATCTCCAATTTGCTGGCCATCGGACACTCAATAGATACAACACAGATCCATCAACAGCCACGGCAAGTATGTCTTCAGGCATAGATCTAGCACAGACACAGATCAACCTTGATGCTGCCATCGAAGGCCAAATTTCGTGGTTTGACCCTTTTAGGTATCTTTAGCCGGATCTGACCCCGGTTCAATTTTTTTACATCTGATCATTTCTCCTACCGAAAGGGGGCTCGACAGTAGGATTACATAGCCTACCGCCAGAGCATTTCGCGGTAATAAACTAATCCACGTCAGCACCCTAAAGGCCCGCTGCCCCCTCCATCCAACCCTATTGCCGCTGGTCCTAGCGGTAGCCTGTGTTATCCTACCACGAGGGACCCCGGCGATAGAGTCTAGACACTTACAAGCTGCGGGTCGGGCGCCCCACCCCCACTCCCACCCAATCGCCCTAAGAACAGATGGTTCTTCTCTCTCACCCCCTCTCTCATCTCTTCCACTCCCCCCTCGGATCTTCTTCATTTCTTCATCGTTTTTGTGGATTGAGATGGCTCCAAAAGGAGAAAAGTAAGCTCCTCCGATCCCTCCAATTAGTTTTAGTCAAATAGCTTCCGATTCGTTGCATTATTTGATTCAAATCACCCCTATTTTTGAACTAGATTCAATTTTTTGTACCCTGGGATTGTTTTAGGTTGATTCTAGATGTTCTATTGTGTTGGATATGGACTCTAATCACTAGTTGGAATGGTAGTGTGAAGATGAACCCTAGTTCATATTTTTTGGAGGAATATGTTTTGATATGATGCATGCTGGAGGAATTTGTTTTGATATGATGCATGTTGATATGATATGATGCATGATGTATAGTCGATGTTGTTTGAGGAAATATGCTTAAGATGAACCCTAGTTCATGCTTTTTGTTTTTGAAAAAAAGATGGTATGATGCATGTTGGATTATTAACTCGTATGTTTGTTTTACTATGATGCATGTTGATATGATGTGATGCATGATGTATAGTGGATATTGTTGGAGAAATTTATACGAATGAATTAATCATGTGGACGTTATATATTTTTTTATACTTATGCTTATAATGCTTATGTTTATGCATTAAGTATACCATCATGATGATGTGGTTGAATATGATTTGTTAACTAGTTTGAAGATGAACCTAGTTTGAAGGTGAACCTAGTTTGAATATGATATGATTGATGTTAGTTGAATGATTTAATATGATATGATGATTATATGTTGATAACTAAATATTGTTTCAGAAGGACCCCCTTGGTCCGGCGGTCGGCACTAATTACACTACGCTTGACCCGACATTCGATAACGACCATCACGCCCATTACATCGAAAACGAAGTGGTAAATAACAATGATCAATGTCTTGCATCAAAAATTTGGTTTCCCAAAAGTTTGTTACTAACTATTTTCGTGTGCACATTGATAGATGCTTCCACCATTACGTATGAGGGGCCACATCAAGGCCACTGAGATGAATTACGACAACCGCTACGAGCCGTATTACAGGAGAGCCGGGCTGTTGGGTTTCTTGGTCCAGTTCAAGCGTGTGCCGCCGACGCTTGTCCACACGGCTCTCAGAGTGTTGGTGCACCATTGGCGGCCTAAGATGCACTCTTTCCATCTCCCATGTGGTGAGGTGACGGTCACCCTCGAGGATTTTGCCATGATCACGACCCTACCCATCTAGGGCCATGCTCTTACACTGGGCGCGTGGAGAAGAAGAACTGGTCGGACTAGGTTACCGCTCTCATCGACAACTGCCCTCCCATGAAGAACAACCGTACGTCTGGTGTACCACTGCCCTGGCTCCTAACTCACCGGGCCGAATGGCCGCAAGATGCGGATCTGAGGACCGTGGAGCAGCATGCAAGGGCCTACATGTGGTTTCTTCTCACAACGGTCGTGTTTCAAGACTGCTCGGGGGACAACGCCCTATGGATGTACCTGGACTTCCTGGCCGACAGGGATGCAGGGTACAACTGGGGGTCTGCTGGCCTCGTGTACCTGTATCATTCAGTAAGACATCATATATCTCAATATTCGTATATGGACATATGTGTGTGATGCTTTAAATTGTGTCATCTTATCATCAATTGTTGTTTGTAGCTAGATGACGCAACATAGAGGACCGAGAAAACGTCTGGGATGTGTGGTTGTGTTTGGGCCCTCTCGATTTGGAGTTGGGAGCGGCTGTTGGTTGTCGTCCTGAGAAACTGCCACGGACACAGTGGACAGACTATGGCGAAGATGGCAATATTGCTCGATACCCTACCATCGCCTACTCTTAGGACGCGGTTAAAGTCTTCTCAGGCAAGGGCATCGTGTTGTACAAGGCCTTCACGAATGAGTTGGACAACTTGACATCTTTTCAGGTATACTAATGAGAAGAAGGCTCGGAGCCGTCACAAGGAGCTCATGCGTCACTTGGGTGTAACAGTTGCCAGCGGATCTGAGGGAAGGATCACTGATGAGGAGGAGTGGGTTCAGCAGCACTGCCCGTGGACCGATTCAGACACCGAGTAGTTTCCTACCAATGACGGCGGTGCAGACGATCCCGCTGGGATGTGATGCTCGAGATCCTCAGTTTGCTATCACCTGGAGCCGTAGCAACGCTCTTTGCCTTTTTGGTGTCTCGATGCCAAAGGGGGAGAGAGTCTAGGGATTTATGTCGTTGCCGAGTTGCAAGTGTGTGTTTGTGGTTTGTTGTGTCTTGTCTTTCTCGCAACTTTTTCTCTCGTCGTTTGCTTTGTTTTGTTTTGTGCCTGTGAGACCTGGTTCCAGTTCATATGGTGTGAGACATATGCTACCTTATCCATTATTATCTATGTCCATCAAGTACTTTGGTAATTTGTGAGTTGCATGCTTATCCGGTTATATACCTTGCTCACACGTACCCTTCTGCATTTAAGCTATGTATCTTTACTTGTTGCTTATGTTGTTGGACTATAAAATATAGGGGGAGTGTTGATCCTAATGTGTGTGCCTTGGATTTCAAAGGCACCACTAATTAGGTGCATACATTCAGGGGGAGCCCGTCTATATTTTGTAGTTCTGAGGTTGTTAAGGCATATCCCTCTCTATGAATTTTTGGTGATTGATGACAACACGTTTGCGGACTAATCGTGTGCTTTGAGCATTTCAGAGATTCATCCTTTGGCACGAGACGATTCCTTCCCCTTGGAGTTTTATCAAAGACGGTGTAGCTCTTTCATTTCTGTTTTGGTGGACTTGTTTCATAGGAGTCATCGTACTATCAAGAGGGGGTCCGCTTTGGTAAGGCTAGGGTGGAATCAACACGTACACATCCTCTTCGCACCCACTGAGCCTTCTCGCTTCGATGGAGCTTCCTTCTCCCTCCTGTGAGTATGTTTTGGTCCCAGCGGTAGTACCGCTCAAGAGCCACATGCGGCAGTATCGCTCTGCAGCGGTAGTACCGCCCGGGGGTCCTCAGCCGTAGTACCGCTGCGGTACCGGCCTCCTACCTCCTCGACTTGAGGGGGTCGCCTCTCGTGTCAGATTGTGCGACACTAAGCAGCGGCAGTACCGCTCGTGAGCGGTAGTACCTCCCTACCACCACGGCTAGTACCGCACTGGGTCTGATTCCTGCTCATGTTCTAGCCCTCCCAGCCTGCGCGGTAGTACCACGAGGGGGAGCGGTAGTACCGCTGGGCCCAGCAGTAGTACTGTTGCCCCCTGCGGTAGTAGCACCCTCTACGGGGCTGTTTTGGGGGGTAACGGTTGGGTTGTTCCCCCCTCTATAAAAGGAGGCCTTCTTCTCCAAAGTTGACTCACCTCTTCCCCCAAAAGCTCCATTGTTGCTCCAAGCTCCATTTTCGCTCAATCTCTCTCCCTAGCCAATCAAACTTGTTGATTTGCTCGGGATTGGTTGAGAAGGCCCCGATCTACACTTCCACCAAGAGAAATTTGATTCCCCCCACTAATCCCTTAAGGATCTTACTACTCTTGGGTGTTTGAGCACCCTAGATGGTTGAGGTCACCGCGGAGCCATAGTCCATTGTGGTGAAGCTTTGTGGTGTCGTTAGGAGCCTCCAATTAAGTTGTGGAGATTGCTCCAACCTTGTTTGTAAAGTTTCGGTCGCCGCCTCCAAGGGCACCAATAGTGGAATCACGGCATCTCGCATTGTGTGAGGGCGTGAGGAGAATACGGTGGCCCTAGTGGCTTCTTGGGGAGCATCGTGCCTCCGCACCACTCTAAGGAAGGAACTTCGGTAACACATCTTTGTCTCCATCGGTTCCCCTTTTGGTTATTTCTCACCTTTACTTGTGCAAGCTATATTGTGATCTATCCTTGCTTGCTTTTGTACTTATTGTTGTTGCATCATATAGGTTGCTCACCTAGTTGCATTTCTAAACAACCTACTTTGATGCAAAGTTAAATTTGGTAAAGAAAAACTAAAAATTGTTAGTTGCCTATTCACCCCCCCCCCCCTCTAGTCAACTATATCGATCCTTTCAAAGGCAAACCAATTGCATAATGTTTTTGTAT
>NC_041393.1:38386697-38402944 GCF_002162155.2 Triticum dicoccoides
TTCCCCGGAATGAAATTATAAAACCACACATAGTATTGCCACAGAGAATTGGGGCAAATATCAGTTCCTAGTACAGCATCGAAATCACTAGAGCCACATGGCTCCGGAATAAAAGACGTTGTGATGACTCCACCTGGTCACAAAAATAATAGGATGGATTGCCAAGCTATTGTCTTTTCCTCATCACTTCTCTAGTTAGAACAGTATCCTGGAGCAGCTCTTTGCTAGTTAGAACAACATCCTGGAGCAGCTGCCATAGAAATATTTGTATTTTTAAAGGAGTCTTAGACTCCCAAATCCACCTATAGTTATCCCCGGCTAAATCTTTTTCCAGCCTACCTTACATAGATTTAGTAGAGACATGATTTCATGCAATTTCTAGATAATGTAATCAGCAAGATCTCTCCTGGGAATTGATGTCGCATCATTTATAATTGTTCCCACTGGCCATGTAAGATAGGAGACAATCTTCTCTTGAAATAGGAAGCATGATGGACGCAGAGTTTCCGAGCTCGAGCTCAAATGAGCTCGGGTGAACAGTAAAATCCAAAAAATGAAGAAAAATCAAAAAAAATCTAAATATTTTCTATGGTAAACATTGACAAATGTCTTCAGTGCTCACAAAGATGTTGGAAATGTGAGCAATTTACCAAATAATTTTGCTAACGGAAATACTAGATAAAGCATGACTAAAATAGCAAATATAAAGCAAGTCATGCAATCTGACAGAGAGAAGGTAAACATCGTCTGCATATATGAACTTGAGCTAAACACATCTAGACCAGACACTAGATGAAGTTGCTTATACGACATAGAACCTAACATACGTAGGGCAGAAACTAGAGCCAAGAATTATAGCAGGACTTCTAACAGAAAGGAGAAGAACACGTACGGCACAGTAGCAGCAGAAGCGCTGGACTTCGGGTCCGTGTCTTCGCCTGCCATGTCGTCGAGGAGGTCGTCGATGTCGGGGAAGTAGTCGTCGTCGGGGAAGTAGTCGTCGGAGTCCAGAGCGTCCATGACGAACAAGCCAGTAGTCGCGTAGGGCGCTCCCCAAACACCTTATCACCCTTCTCCCGTACAGGACTCAAAAGGTGTGGTTTCGGAGGCCTACTGTCCCGACTTGTGGTGCACGCCGCAAGTCGGGATGAGGAAGACAGCAGCAGCACAGAGATTGGAACTGTGTGGCGAGAGGAAGAGGACCTTCTGATGTGTCTCTCTGGAGAGGAGCGACCTCTCTTATATAGGCACAGGAGAGGGACGCGAACAGGCTGCGACGGGAGGTGAAGCAACGGAGGGAGACGAAGTGAACATGCAGCACGCGAAGACGTGCGCCGTTCGTATTCATTATCCACTACCGCAAAAACTTGTCAGCTCCCAAGTGACCTTTCGTATACCCATAGTGCGTGGCAAAAATTAGACATCGGCTCGACTCATTCCCGCAACCCGCGGCGCGTCGTGACGAGGCGAGGCATGGCGTGGCCTGGCGAGGCGGGCGGCGGAGGAGGAGTGCGCGTGGATGTCCCTCTTGTTCTCATGCTCATACAAGTAGGGAAAGAACCTCCCTTATAAGGAGGTCCAACTCCCACTCAACTAGCAATGTGGGACTAAACATTAGTAGTATCCCTTGCCTTGCACAAATGGGCTGAGTGGTCCTCTAGGATTTATTAGGAATTTCTGAAATAGTTATTGGGCTGCCCAAAATAGACTAAATTCCAGCAATCCCCCACCAGATCCCAGAGGCACACAGAAATTTGCCTTTGGTTCCAAAACACTGTTTTATATACCGGTACTGCAGTGGAGACTGTTAAGTTGAACTTCCACCTAGAACTCTATGCTACACTAGTAAGCAACTTGAATAGTGGACTGGGCCTTGAACTGCATGTTTTCTGTGAATCTAGCTTCACATAAAGCCTTGACCGATACATGGCTACCGTGGGTCTTCCCCGCGGGTGGAGCTTATGCGTCATACTCCGTGACCTTTCATGAGTTTACTAGAGAGAACCCTACTCTCATAGATTGCGACGTTTGACAATTAGACTCATATAGGTGTGTTCTTCAAAAGATGTTCTGCAGGACAACATCTCTGCTTCAAAGAGCCACTTAGAACACATTAAGATATACATCAACTTGCCATGCAGATTAGGAGAGTATTGCATCTTCATGGAGTGGTATTTTGAACAGTAAGGATACTCTCCTCCCAGTTGACCAATAGCTTGTCTTCCACATCTAATTCACGGGATCTCTGATCACAAAGAATAGGTTACCACTGTGAACAACTCATATTGTGGGTCTCATACCCATCTCCCTCGATGCATTATCTATCACATTACGTGATAGACCCTTAGTAAAAGGATCTGCCAGATTTTTAGACGTTTGGATATAATCCAATGCATAACTCCGGAGTTTTTCATTTTTCTGACAGACTTTAACCTTCTCTGAACGTGTCTTGATGACTTCATGTTATCCTTTGAGTTGCTCACTTTAGTGATCATAGTTTGATTGTCACAGTTCATAAGGATACCCGGTACAGGTTTCTCAACTACCGGCAAGTCATTCAAGAGCCGACGAAGCCAATCTGCTTCGATCGTAGCTGTATCTAGTGCTGTGAGTTCTTCTTCCATTGTTGACCTTGTTAAGATGGTCTGCTTGCAAGACTTCCAAGAAACGGCGCCACCTCCATGAGTGAATACATATCCGCTCGTGGCCTTTATCTCATCAGCATCTGAGATTCAGTTTGAGTCACTATACCCTTCAAGCACCTTTGGGTGCCCAGTGTAGTGAATTCCGTAATTTGCAGTGCCTTTCAAATAACGCAAAACTCTCTCTAGAGATTTCCAATGCACATCTCCTGGTTTTGAGACAAACCGGCTCAGCTTGCTAACAGCAAAAGAGATGTCAGGTCTTGTAGCACTGGCTAAGTACACAAGCGAGCCAATGATCTGAGAATATTTCAATTGGTCTCTAGCAATTCTCCGATTCTTTCGAAGCAACACACTAGCAGAATATGGTGTTGGAGATGGCTTGCAGTCACTGTAGCCAAAGCGACTCAAGATCTTTTCCACATATTGGGATTGAAGCAATGTAATCCCACCATCATCGTCTCTCAACAACTTGATGTTCAGAATGACATCAGCCACTCCTAAATCCTTCATCTCAAAACAGCGAGATAGGAAATCCTTGACCTCCTTAATAACACTAAGATTTGTTCCGAAAATCAGTATGCCATCAACATACAAGCAAAGCATAACTCCCTCGCCCCCACCATGGCGATAGTACACACATTTGTCAGCTTCGTTCACAACAAAGCCTGCAGCTATTAAAGTTCTTTCGAACTTCTCATGCCATTGTTTGGGTGCTTGCTTAAGTCCATACAAAGACTTCAACAACTTGCACACTTTCCCTTCCCGATCATCTATTACAAACCCATCAGGTTGTTCCATATAAATTTCCTCATCCAACTCTCCATTTAGGAAAGCAGTCTTAACATCCATTTAATGAACGAGAAGACCATGTGAGGCAGCTAGTGAAAGTAGAACTCGAATAGTGGTCAGTCCAGCCACAAGTGAGTAAGTATCAAAGAAATCTTCACCTTCGTTTTGGGTATACCCCTTAGCCACGAGCCGAGCCTTGTACTTTTCGATAGTACCATCAGGCCTAAGCTTCTTCTTGAATACCCATTTGCATCCTATAGGTTTGCACCCATAAGGACGATCAGTTATCTCCCAAGTTTCATTCGCCAAGATGGAATCCATCTCGCTATGAACTGCTTCCTTCCAGTAGTCAGCATCTTCAGATGCATAGGCCTCTAAAATAGAACTAGGAGTGTCATCTATGAGATACACAAGAAAATCATCACCAAAGGACTTTGCAGTCCTCTGTCTCTTGCTCCTAATAGGAACTTCATTGTTCTCCTCCACAGGACTTTCAAAGTGTTCCATCAAAATGGCAGGTTCGGTAATTGTAACTGATTCATGATTCGATGAACTAGGCATCTCCTGATTAGATGAGGTAGCCATATCCTTCATGGGAAAGATATCTTCAAAGAAAGTCGCATCACTCGACTCCATGATCGTACCGACATGCATGTCAGGTACCTCAGATTTTACAACCAAGAATCTATAGCCAATGCTATGAAAAGCATATCCCACGAAAACACAATCCACAGTCTTTGGTCCAAGTTTCCGCTTCTTTGGAATTGGAACATTGACTTTCGCCAAACAACCCCATGTTCGCAGATAAGAGAGTTTTAACCTTTTCTTCTCCCATTCCTCGAATGGAGTTATCTCTTTGTTCTTTGTGGGAACTTGATTTAGGACATGACATGCTGTCAATATCGCCTCCCCCAACCATGCCTTGGAGAGACCCGATGTGTCTAACATGGCGTTAACCAAATCAGTTAGAGTACGGTTCTTTCTTTCGGCCACCCCATTTGACTGAGGTGAGTAGGGAGGCTTCCTCTCATGGATTATACCATGTTCCGCACAAAAAGCATCAAATTCATTTGAAAAATACTCTCCACCACGGTCGGACCTAAGCCTCTTGATTTTCCGATCAAGTTGGTTTTCCACTTCAGCTTTATAGATCTTGAAAAAGTTCAAAGCCTCATCCTTAGATTTCAGAAGATACACACGGCAGTATCTAGTGTAGTCATCAATTAACGTCATGAAATATTTCTTTCCACCTTTTGTCAAAACACCATTCATTTCACATAGATCTGAATGTATAAGTTCTAGTGGTGCAAGATTTCTCGTCTCCGCAGTCACGTGAGACTTACGAGGTTGCTTAGCTTGCACACACACTTTACACTTAGATCCCTTGACAGTGGTGAAACTAGGATTAAGTTCAACTTCGCTAGTCGCGACATGCAACCAAAGTTAACATGACAAAGACGTGAATGCCACACATTTGATTCACTATTATTGCAAATATGATTAACAACTTTATTGCAAACGTCTGATAAGGATAAAAAAAAACAGGCCTCCTGACTCATAGCCTTTACCAACAAAGGTTCCATACTTGGATATTACAAATTTATTTGACTCAAAGACAAGCTTGTAGCCATCTCTACACAGAAGAGATCCGCTAACAAGATTTTTATTAACGGAGGGGACATAATGCACGTTCTTCAGCCGCACGATCTTCCCCAAAGTAAACTTCAGATCGACCGTGCCAACACCACGAACAGAAGCACTTGAACCGTTGCCCATCAGCACGGTTGAAGTCCCTGCGATCTGATAAGACGAAAACATGGAAATATCACCGCATACATGCACATTAGCACCCGTGTCAATCAACCAATCAGGAGAATGACATACTGAAAGAATAATGGGAAATATACCATACCCAACATCCTTCATGTCAATGTCTCCGATGATAACATTAGCGGTCTTGTCGCCTTTCCCAGGATGACGCTTGTCATAGCGATTGGGGCAACTAGCAGCCCAATGATCAGGATCTCCACACACATGACAAGAACCTTTCTTCTTGTCACTCTTCTTCTTGAAGTTCGTGTGTTGTACAACCTTGTTCTTCCCATCAAACTTTGCTTTACCATCAAGCTTGCCCTTGTTCTTGAACTTGTGGGACTAGAAGTTTTTTTCTGTACGAGATTGGCACTAGATCCTCCCTCAATACCTCGAGCACGTGTGTCCTTTGCTCTTGCCTTTTCTTCCACATCAAGAGTACCAATGAGATCCGGGACGGAAAACTCCTGTCTCTTATGCTTCAGTAAGGTAGCAAAGTTCCTCCACGAAGGAGGAAGCTTAGTGATGATACCCCCGGCAACAAACTTGTCCGGTAGGATACAATTGAAGTGCTCGAGTTCTCTAGCAAATGACTGTATCTCATGAGCCCGCTCAACCACGGAGCGCTCTTCAGTCATCCTGTAATCATAGAATTGCTCCATGATGTACAACTCAGTGCCGGCATCCGAGACCCCAAACTTGGCCTCAAGTGCGTCCCACATATCTTTTACATTGTCAATTGACTCATAAGCATCAACTATGTTCTCACCAAGAACACTCAAGAGAGCAGCCTTAAACAAGGTATCAATTTTCTGAAAAGCTTGTGCCTGTTGGGCATCTTGCTCTCCTTCAGGTTTGCCAAGAGTGGCGTCATAGCAACTCATGGTTTGAAACCATAAGACTGCTCTCACGCGCCACCTCTTATAGTGGATACCCTCAAACATAGGAGGTCTCATGGAAGCAGCAAAACCATTCGTGGTAAATTGCCTATAATAAGGTTTTTGGATTGTTGGAAATGTGAGCAATTTACCAAATAATTTTGCTAACGGAAATACTAGATAAAGCATGACGAAAATAGCAAATATAAAGCAAGTCATGCAATCTGACAGAGAGAAGGTAAACATCTTCTGCATATATGAACTTGAGCTAAACACATCTAGACCGGACACTAGATGAAGTTGCTTATACGACATAGAACCTAACATACGTAGGGCAGAAACTAGAGCCAAGAACTGTAGTAGGACTTCTAACAGAAAGGAGAAGAACACGTATGGCACAGCAGCAGCAGAAGCGCTGGACTTGGGGTCAGTGTCCTCGGTTGTGATGTCGTCGAGGAGGTCGTCGACATCGGGGAAGTAGTCGTCGTCGGGGAAGTAGTCGTCAGAGTCCGGGGCGTCCGTGACGAACAAGCCAGTAGTCGCGCAGAGCGCTCCCCAAAAACCTTATCACCCTTCTCCCGTACAGGACTCAAAAGGTGCTGTTTCGGAGGCCTACTGTCCCGACTCGCGGTGCATGCCACAAGCCGGGATGAGGAAGACAGCAGTAGCACAGAGATTGGAACTGTGTGGCGAGAGGAAGAGGACCTTCTGATGTGTCTCTCTGGAGAGGAGCGACCTCTCTTATATAGGCACAAGAGAGGGACGCGAACAGGCTGCGACGGGAGGTGAAGCAACGGAGGGAGACGAAGTGAACAGGCAGCACGCGAAGAGGTGCACCGTTCGTATTCATTATCCACTACCGCAAAAACTTTTCAGCTCCCAAGTGACCTTACGTATACCCATAGTGTGTGGCAAAAATTAGACATCGGCTTGGCTCATTCCCGCAACCCGCGGCGCGTCGTGACGAGGCGTAGCGAGGCGGACGGCAGAGGAGGAGCGTGCGTGGACGTCCCTCTTGTTCTCATGCTCATACTAGTAGGGAAAGACCTCCCTTATAAGGAGGTCCAACTCCCACTCAACTAGCAATGTGGGACTAAACATTAGTAGTATCCCTTGCCTTGCACAAATGGGCTAAGTGGGCCTCTAGGATTTATTAGGAATTTCTGAAATAGTTATTGGGCTGCCCAAAATAGACTAAATTCCAGCAATCCCCCACCAGATCCCAGAGGCACACAGAAATTTGCCTTTGGTTCCAAAACACTGTTTTATATACCGGTACTGCAGTGGAGACTGTTAAGTTGAACTTCCACCTAGAACTCTATGCTACACTAGTAAGCAACTTGAACAGTGGACTGGGCCTTGAACTGCAAGTTTTCTGCGAATCTAGCTTCACATAAAGCCTTGACCGATACGTGGCTACCGTGGGTCTTCCCCGCGGGTGGAGCTTATGCGTCATACTCCGTGACCTTTCATGAGTTTACTAGAGAGAACCCTACTCTCATAGATTGCGATGTTTGACAATCAGACTCATATAGGTGTGTTCTTCAAAAGATGTTCTGCAGGACAACATCTCTGCTTCAAAGAGCCACTTAGAACACATTAAGATATACATCAACCTGCCATGCAGATTAGGAGAGTATTGCATCTTCATGGAGTGGTATTTTTAACAGTAAGGATACTCTCCTCCCAGTTGACCAACAGCTTGTCTTCCACATCTAATTCACGGGATCTCCGATCACAAAGAATAGGTTACCACTGTGAACAACTCATATTGTGGGTCTCATACCCATCTCCCTCGATGCATTATCTATCACATTACGTGATAGACCCTTAGTAAAAGGATCTGCCAGATTTTTAGACGTTTGGATATAATCCAATGCATAACTCCGGAGTTTTTCATTTTTCTGACAGACTTTAACCTTCTCTGAACGTGTCTTGATGACTTCATGTTATCCTTTGAGTTGCTCACTTTAGTGATCATAGTTTGATTGTCACAGTTCATAAGATACCCGGTACAGGTTTCTCAACTACCGGCAAGTCATTCAAGAGCCGACGAAGCCAATCTGCTTCGACCGTAGCTGTATCTAGTGCTGTGAGTTCTGCTTCCATTGTTGACCTTGTTAAGATGGTCTGCTTGCAAGACTTCCAAGAAATGGAGCCACCTCCATGAGTGAATACATATCCGCTCGTGGCCTTTATCTCATCAGCATCTGAGGTCCAGTTTGAGTCATTATACCCTTCAAGCACCTTTGGGTGCCCGGTGTAGTGAATTCCATATTTGTAGTGCCTTTCAAATAGCGCAAAACTCTCTCTAGAGCTTTCCGATGCACATTTCCTGGTTTTGAGACAAACCGGCTCAGCTTGCTAACAGCAAAAGAGATGTTAGGTCTTGTAGCACTGGCTAAGTACACAAGCGAGCCAATGATCTGAGAATATTTCAATTGGTCTCTAGCAATTCTCCGATTCTTTTGAAGCAACACACTAGCATCATATGGTGTTGGAGATGGATTGCAGTCAGTGTAGCCAAAGCGACTCAAGATCTTTTCCACATATTGGGATTGAAGCAATGTAATCCCACCATCATCGTCTCTCAACAACTTGATGTTCAGAATGACATCATCCACTCCTAAATCCTTCATCTCAAAACAGCGAGATAGGAAATCCTTGACCTCCTTAATAACATTCAGATTTGTTCCGAAAATCAATATGTTATCAACATACAAGCAAAGCATAACTCCCTCGCCCCCACCATGGCGATAGTACACACATTTGTCAGCTTCGTTCGCAACAAAGCATGCAGCTGTTAAAGTTCTTTCGAACTTCTCATGCCATTGTTTGGGTGCTTGCTTGAGTCCATACAAAGACTTCAGCAACTTGCACACTTTCCCTTCCTGAACATCTATTACAAACCCATCTGGTTGTTCCATATAAATTTCCTCATCCAACTCTCCATTTAGGAAAGCAGTCTTAACATTCATTTGATGAATGAGAAGACCATGTGAGGCAGCTAGTGAAAGTAGAACTCGAATAGTGGTCAGTCGAGCCACAGGTGAGTAAGTATCAAAGAAATCTTCACCTTCCTTTTGGGTATAACCCTTAGCCACGAGCTGAGCCTTGTACTTTTCGATAGTACCATCAGGCCTAAGCTTCTTCTTGAATACCCATTTGCATCCTATAGGTTTGCACCCATAAGGATGATCAGTTACCTCCCAAGTTTCATTCGCCAAGATGGAATCCATCTCGCTACGAATTGCTTCCTTCCAGTAGTCAGCATCTTCAGATGCATAGGCCTCTGAAATAGAACTAGGAGTGTCATCTATGAGATACACAAGAAAATCATCACCAAAGGACTTTGCAGTCCTCTGTCTCTTGCTCCTAATAGGAACTTCATTGTTCTCCTCCACAGGACTTTCAAAGTGTTCCATCAAAATGGCAGGTTCGCTAATTGTAACTGGTTCATGATTCGATGAACTAGGCATCTCCTGATTAGATGAGGCAGCCATATCCTTCATGGGAAAGATATCTTCAAAGAAAGTCGCATCATTCGACTCCATGATCGTACCGACATGCATGTCAGGTACCTCAGATTTTACAACCAAGAATCTATAGCCAATGCTATGAAAATCATATCCCAGGAAAACACAATCCATAGTCTTTCGTCCAAGTTTCCGCTTCTTTGGAATTGTAACATTGACTTTCGCCAAACAACCCCATGTTCGCAGATAAGAGAGTTTTAACCTTTTCTTCTCCCATTCCTCGGATGGAGTTATCTCTTTGTTCTTTGTGGGAACTCGATTTAGGACATGACATGCTGTTAATATCGCCTCCCCCCACCATGCCTTGGAGAGACCCGATTTGTCTAACATGGCGTTAACCAAATCAGTTAGAGTACAGTTCTTTCTTTCGGCCACCCCATTTGACTGAGGTGAGTAGGGAGGCGTCCTCTCATGGATTATACCATGTTCCACACAAAAAGCATCAAATTCATTGGAAAAATACTCTCCACCACGGTCGGACCTAAGCCTCTTGATTTTCCGATCAAGTTGGTTTTCCACTTCAGCTTTATAGATCTTGAAAAAGTTCAAAGCCTCATCCTTAGATTTCAGAAGATACACACGGCAGTATCTAGTGTAGTCATCAATTAACGTCATGAAATATTTCTTTCCACCTTTTGTCAAAACACCATTCATTTCACATAGATCTGAATGTATAAGTTCTAGTGGTGCAAGATTTCTCGTCTCCGCAGTCACGTGAGACTTACGAGGTTGCTTAGCTTGCACACACACTTGACACTTAGATCCCTTGACAGTGGTGAAACTAGGGATTAAGTTCAACTTCGCTAGTCGCGACATGCAACCAAACTTAACATGACAAAGACGTGAATGCCACACATTT
This sequence comes from Triticum dicoccoides, assembly GCF_002162155.2. Classification (NCBI taxonomy): domain Eukaryota; kingdom Viridiplantae; phylum Streptophyta; class Magnoliopsida; order Poales; family Poaceae; genus Triticum; species Triticum dicoccoides. The sequence goes on from NC_041393.1 coordinate 38,397,217, forward strand.
GATTCACTATTATTGCAAATATGATTAACAACTTTATTGCAAACGTCTGATAAGGATAAACGAAATAGGCCTCCTGACTCATAGACTTTACCAACAAAGGTTCCATACTTGGATATTACAAATTTATTTGACTCAAAGACAAGCTTGTAGCCATCTCTACACAGAAGAGATCCGCTAACAAGATTTTTATTGACGGAGGGGACATAATGCACGTTCTTCAGCCGCACGATCTTCCCCGAACTAAACTTCAGATCGACCGTGCCAACACCACGAACAGAAGCACTTGAACCGTTGCCCATCAGCACGGTTGAAGTCCCTGCGGTCTGATAAGACGAAAACATAGAAATATCACCGCATACATGCACATTAGCACCCGTGTCAATCAACCAATCAGGAGAATGACATACTGAAAGAATAATGGGAAATATACCATACCCAGCATCCTTCATGTCAATGTCTCCGATGACAACATTAGCGGTCTTGCCGCCTTTCCCAGGATGACGCTTGTCATAGCGATTGGGGCAACTAGGAGCCCAATGACCAGGATCTCCACACACATGACAAGCACCTTTCTTCTTGTCACTCTTCTTCTTGAAGTTCGTGTGTTGTACAACCTTGTTCTTCCCATCAAACTTTGCTTTACCATCAAGCTTGCCCTTGTTCTTGAACTTGTGGGACTGGAAGTTTTTCTTCTGTACCAGATTGGCACTAGATCCTCCCTCAATACCTCGAGCACGTGTGTCCTTTGCTCTCGCCTTTTCTTCCACATCAAGAGTACCAATGAGATCTGGGACGGAAAACTCCTGTCCCTTATGCTTCAGTAAGGTAGCAAAGTTCCTCCACGAAGGAGGAAGCTTAGTGATGATACCCCCGGCAACAAACTTGTCCGGTAGGACACAATTGAAGTGCTCAAGTTCTCTACCAAATGATTGTATCTCATGAGCCTGCTCAACCACGGAGTGCTCTTCAGTCATCCTGTAATCATAGAATTGCTCCATGATGTACAGCTCAGTGCCGGCATCCGAGACCCCAAACTTGGCCTCGAGTGCGTCCCACATATCTTTTCGATTGTCAATTGACGCATAAGCATCAACTATGTTCTCACCAAGAACACTCAAGAGAGCAGCCTTAAACAAGGTATCCATTTTCTGAAAAGCTTGTGCCTATTGGGCATCTTGCTCTCCTTCAGGTTTGCCAAGAGTGGCGTCATAGCAACTCATGGTTTGAAACCATAAGACTGCTCTCACGCGCCACCTCTTATAGTGGATACCCTCAAACATAGGAGGTCTCATGGAAGCAGCAAAATCATTCGAGGTAAATTGCCTATAATAAGGTTTTTGGATTGTTGGAAATGTGAGCAATTTACCAAATAATTTTGCTAACGGAAATACTAGATAAAGCATGACTAAAATAGCAAATATAAAGCAAGTCATGCAATCTGACAGAGAGAAGGTAAACAACGTCTGCATATATGAACTTGAGCTAAACACATCTAGACCAGACACTAGATGAAGTTGCTTATACGACATAGAACCTAACATACGTAGGGCAGAAACTAGAGCCAAGAACTGTAGCAGGACTTCTAACAGAAAGGAGAAGAACACGTACGGCACAGCAGCAGCAGAAGCGCTGGACTTGGGGTCGGTGTCCACGCCTGCCATGTCGTCGAGGAGGTCGTCGACGTCGGGGAAGTAGTCGTCGGAGTTCGGGGCGTCCGTGACGAACAAGCCAGTAGTCGCGCAGAGCGCTCCCCCAAAACCTTATCACCCTTCTCCCGTACAGGAAGGTTTTGGAGGCCTACTATCCCGACTCGCGGTGCACGCCGCAAGCCGGGATGAGGAAGACAGCAGCAACGCAGAGATTGGAACTGTGTGGCGAGAGGAAGAGGACCTTCTGATGTGTCTCTTTGGAGAGGAGCGACCTCTCTTATATAGGGCGCATGGATGTCCCTCTTGTTCTCATGCTCATACAAGTAGGGAAAGAACCTCCCTTATAAAGAGGTCCAATTCCTACTCAACTAGCAATGTGGGACTAAACATTAGTAGTGTCCATTGCCTTGCACAAATGGGCTGAGTGGGCCTCTAGGATTTATTAGGAATTTCTGAAATAGTTATTGGGCTGGCCAAAATAGACTAAATTCCAGCAAAAAATTCATCAAAGAATGACATCCGTGGAAGTCGTGAAAAAAAAACTGATCCTCCAAAAGTGTTATTTCCGAAAGCATTTTGAAGTGTTGATTTTTTGCCACAACTTCCAGAAACGTGATTTCATGATCAAATTTTGCAAGCATTTACAACATTTTTCAAAGTTCATCACAGAAAAATTCAGAATTTTTTCACTTTTTTCTTTTTTCTTCTGATTTTACTGTTCATGGCGAGCTCAAATGAGCTCGCGAGCAGAAGATGACTTTCGAAGCAGGATTGACAATCTCCTCCTCTCGACAAAATCACCTCTCTCAATGCTGCTTCCCGTGGAAAGACACTTTTTATTGGTAACATTTCCGTTGTTAACCTCAATTCCTCTACCCATCATTGTATAAATTTCCAACTTTCGTAATCGACTTCAAACAAGGGGAATCAGTCATTCCAGCTTTGACAGAGGCAACAAAAGAGGCAAAAAAGAATGGTTTTCGAGGGAAGTTTTTGTTGTTGTTGTTGAGAAGTTTTGAGGGAAGGGTACGAAGTGGAAGTGCATAGACAAAGAAAGAAGAAAGTGAATATTCAGTTAAAACTTAAAAGGATAGTTGAATTCTAGTACAGTTAAGGCTCATACTGTATCTTTGTCGAAGGATTTACCTTTTGATGATCTGTATATGCCAGAAAAGAACACAATATAAAGTCCAGAAAGTTTCTGTCTTTATGGTCGGAAACTCTTTTTTTTTTTGAGTGCTGGAAACTCTTTTTCTTGGAGGGTCGGAAAGTCTTTCACGGCCAACTCGGCGTCACGTCGTTTGGGCCTGGCTGAGCCCATGAGCCCAGAATCTAACGGGACCGCCGAAATAAGAAGAGAGCAGGCCGGCAGTAGGAGACGACGAGAGGCGCCGCATAAAACATTTTTTCCTGTTTCCCCAAGCCCCCTCGCTGTTTCCCCGAAACCCGAACCAAACCCCTTCCGCAAGCTCCCTCCCGGCGATGGCATCGGCGACGACGGCGGCGGCGGAGTGGGAGGCCGCGGCGCGGAAGACGCTGGTGGCGCGGAAGCCCGGCTTCGGGCTCCCCACCGCCTGCCCAACCTGCCTCCCCGTCCTCCTCTACCTCCGCATGTCCCAGGTCCCCTTCGACATCCACGTCGACTACCGCTTCCCCGACGCCGGTGAGCCCCCGCCTCCGCCTCCCCCGCGCCCCTGTTTCCTCGTGTGGACTGTGTGAGCTAGGATCCCTCTGATCCAAGCACCCCCTGCCTGGGTGTCGTCGCTTAGGATTGAGTCTGAATTGTTGACTGTGCTAGGTTCTGAGTTTGGGTCGCGTGAGAGGATTGCTTTGCTTGGCGAGGCATAGGTGCTTAGAATCCTTTGCGCTTGAGCTGATGCGTCCCGTGTAGGTCCTCAGGTCTGCAGAGATCAGGCACGCTGATCCGTGGGATGCCTGCTCTCCTCTGCATGTCTGGTACTAGGTCCGGATCCAACTTTTAGTGTTCGTTGAAGGACTTATCCACTTTGATTAGACAAGTGTGAATGTCGTATACATGAAATTAAGCAGAAGCGGGTTTCTAAACACGATGAAAAAGCAAACATCTGAACCAAATCAAGCAATAGTTGCATAGATAGGTCTGTTTCCGGTGAACTAGTATCTAATCCTACCAAGGACCTTACTCAGGCAATAATGTAGTTGGCGGATAACTGAATGTGCCAAGCAGTGCAGTTTCATAGACTGCTACCTAGCCTGGCTTTGGACTCTAGTTTTGTAGCTTGAAGCCAAAACTTATCGGCTGCACCGAATGTCCCTAGCTATGTGTTTTGTGCCACCTTTTTGATTTGTGTAGTATATCTTTCGAAAATCGAAGCAAGCATTGGAGGGGCATTTTTTGTTTTGTTTCATATGGGATGCATTCGACTCCTCTGAAAGATCTACTGAGCTTGTTATTGTTGACGTCGGTACTGTATATGGGTATATACTTGGATGAATGGTGCAGCTAAGGTTATTCATGCAAATGACTCGTAATTGCAATGTTATTTATTTGCTACCAATAAAAAGAAGATGAAATACATCATCATACATATATCTGGAACATAGCAAGACAATATTTGTCATAATTCATGAATACATCCTAGAAACTTCATATGCATATTACCTTACTAACTAGGTTAGAGGTTATGACAAAGTGTGGCACCACGTCGGTCGGTGGGTGGCAGTGTGGCGGTGATTGTGATTGAATAATGACAGATTGGAAGCGAATCAGCAGCATACAGGGTTGGATGGCCACCTTTAGCTCCATTTGTGTTGCCTCACAGCTTTCCCCTTTCTTTCCCTGTCCTTTCCAGCAATGTTGGCACCAAAGCTGTGGCTGAGCGGGGTCAATGTGATCCACATCCGCCAGGGACAGTCCCTGTGCAGTCATGCACTAGGCAAGATGTACATAGGTGGCAGACAACTTGATAGAGGGGAGGCTAGAACCTATCCTTCCCGTACTGTGGGGATGGATGGAACTGAAAGGGAGTCAGCAGAAGGATTGAATGATCAGGGAGAGAGCTAGGATATATTTTGGGTGCAGTAAACAGGGGAGTTCTACTATAGCAGCTAATGAGGGGGGAAGAAACTTAGCATGGGCCAGGGCCTGTCATCATCAGTACAAAAAAGGGATAAAATATAGACAAAAGAAAGAAAAAATGCCATACCACTATGCTCTTTCTAATACAGTACTATAAACTAGAGACTTGTTTTCCTTCAATTTGCTAAGCATATATACTGCTCTTCTGCCCTTACATCTTAGTCTTTATTCCACAGATCACATACCATATGTTGAATTTGGCGAGTGTGTCGCATTCAACAATGAGAATGGAGGTGTAATTGAGTATCTCAGGGAGGAGAAAATTGTTGACTTGACCTCAAAACACCCAAGCGTTTCTTACTCTGATGTACTATCCACAAAGGCCATGATTTCGACCTGGCTTGCTGATGCTCTGCAATACGAACTTTGGGTGGCAAATGATGGGGCTCATGGGAGCATTGCACGAGACATCTACTTTTCTGATCTCCCCTGGCCTATTGGAAAGGTACTCCACTGGAAGAAAATTAGAGATGTGAAGCGACTAATGGATATAACAAAGCTTAATGCCGCAGAAAAAGAAGAGGAGGTTACTACTTCTGTGCTCATGACTTTTACATTCCTTATTTTGGTCACGCACTAGTAGCTTATGGCATACTTGTAATTTCTTGTTTTCAACAGATATACCGGAGGGCTACTGCTGCTTATGATGCTTTATCTACGAAATTAGGGGATCAATCCTTTCTTTTCGACGATAGGTAATACTATTGTTTTTCTTATATGTTTTGTTTATATGCTTATTAGGTTCATATTCTGACACATAAGAGTTATATAGGAATTGAAATAGTCTTTTATTTTCTTCTGTAAAGAAAATGGTTACATTGAAAGAGTAAAGCTATCCGAATTCGAATAGTAGTTGAGAAAGAATCACAATAAATGCAAAGATGAAGCTTGGATACGATCGGGTCCACCCCCCAGCTGGGAGGCATGAACCTCATCCCGATCAGAAGGAGAGGCTTACCAT
>NC_041393.1:38403319-38469935 GCF_002162155.2 Triticum dicoccoides
ATTGAGCATTTTGATTCTTTGTGGCTCTTCATATGTTTATCTTAAATTGATGTAACGTTTGCAGGACACTAACTATTCTATACTTTGAATTCTGCAGCCCTACAGATGCTGATGCTCTTTTGCTTGGACATGTTCTTTTTGTCCTTAATGCATTACCTGTGAGTTGCCCTCAGCCTTGAATTCTCAGCTTTGCTTCTACCCAAATGAAGTACAGTATACATGAACATTTAGTTACAGAATCTAAAACATGAATGCCATCGATATACCCTGGAACCATGAGTCATGGAGTGCACTTCTCAAATGAATCATATGTTAATAATAGGGTTCTTAGTATGCTAGTTTTTTTTCCCCTTAACTAGCTGTAAAATACATTCTCCAACCCATGACTTGTTGTGTTTTGACTAACTTCCTGGCATGTTCTGCTTCTTAGGCTTCATCTATGCTGCGAAGCTATTTGCAGAACTATGACAACTTGGTAAAGTATGCCGAGGATATCAAGGTCCAATTGGTGGAAGTTGGCTCATCATCAGCAGGATCAGCATCATCTGATCTGCCATCATCATCCACGCCCAGGAAAACATCATCTTCTGGACAAAGTAAGTTAATGCATTTCTCTGTTATAGTACTTCAGACCATAAAGTGCATCTCTACTAGCTGTCATATTTGTTGATTGGTTAATATTGGGAACAGGTGCTCCTAGTTATTTATCTGTTCATGGATATGAATATCATTTTTGTTAGTTTCACGTTCTGAGATTCTGTTAACAGCGATTGCTAGTTAAATACTTCATTTGATAAGCTTCCATTGCTGTGTAGTGGTTCCAAAGGAGATAGTGTTAACAGGCACTTGCATGTATACTCATTTAGGATACTAGTTGAAAATGAGGACTCCCTCCGTCCAAAAAAGCTTGTCCCTCAAATGGATGTATCTAGCACCAAGTTAGTGCTAGATACATCCATTTGAAGGACAAACTTGGGACAAGCTTTTTTGGACGGAGGGGGTATTTTTATAGTTATACATTGCTCAACCCTCACATACTGCGAGAGCTCCATCAGTGATTGCATAAATTCAATTTGTGGCACGTCATGTACAATGAATACTTTTAGGTATACTTTGTGTTGGAGACTTTGGCCTAACAATGTTCACTTGAAACGGAGATAAATGAGATGGTAATATGGAGACAAATCCAACTAAAACAATAATCTTTGCCGTTGCACCTCTATATCTCTCTTACATTCTGCACTTTTGAAGCATTTATTGTCTTTGAGTTCTTATGAACCTGATTGTTTCTAGGTTACAAGCCGAAACCCAAAGCTAAGAAGGAGCGGACAGAGGAGGAGAAGAAATCTAGGCGAAGAACAAAGTACTTCCTTGCGGCCCAACTCATCTCGGTTCTCGCCTTCCTGTCCATCATGGGTGGGGTCGATAGTTCTGAGCTAGACGATGACTACGATATGGAATATGAAGATTAAAACCCTCCCTTTCTTACACTAGAAGAAGATTCTTTCTGAAGGTCTAATTCGCCGCAGCGCTGGCTGTGGTGCTTCGGGAATTTGTTTCCCTTTGCTGGTCAGGGGGGACGGTGCGGTAGCTAGGAGGGAAATACACTGAGTTGGTTAGCGGCCGGCCGTTCCATGATTGCCGATGTGAAGCATCCATTGCTTCCAAGTTTTGTATGGCTTCATGGAAAGCTACTTCAGCGTCTTTGGAAGTCGGTTTTTTGGATTTGCCCCCTGTTTCTCACTAAATAATGAGCTTGGTTGGAACTAAACGTCATTTTTGTTTCTTTTTAAATATATATAATTGTTGCCGGTAAGAAAAGAAAATTGTTTTTCCGGCCCCTCTAGGTTTCTACTCCCTCCGTTCGGAATTACTTGTCGCGAAAATGGATGTATCTAGAACTAAAATACGTCTAGATACATCCATTTCTACGACAAGTAATTCCGAACGGAGGGAGTAGTAACGATGACATGATGCTTGGAGGAAACCCGGGTGGGGCATTAGGAATCAGATCAGAAGAATTACCTTGATCAGCATCGAAATAAGGCTGGAGCTGGGATTATATGTCAACATTTTTAATGCACTATGAACGGTGTGACACATCAGCTATCATTTCTGACATTATTTTACTTCATGCGATGCATATTCTGGCAAAATGGTTGTTGATGGGTTATCCTGGATAGACACTTTTCTAGCAGTGAATGTTAACCCAAGTCCGATCAATAAGGGCCTCCAACTAAAATGTTGGAATCCAATAACTCCCGAAAGTTCGGAATTTGAGCAGTTCGTCCCGAATGTTTTGACATGGCAACTTTAGTTCGTAGGGGATGACAACTTTGTCCTTTTTTGCTTTTTCATCAGAAAATTGCCATGTTTTTTCTAATCTCACGCAAACTAAAGTTACCATCTAAAAGCGTTCGGGTTGCCATGCTTTTCGGGAGTTATCATTACCGAAAATGTTTACTTATATTTCTTCTGTTATATATTCACTTTTCTTGCATGGTACATATATTCACTTCCTGATGTGGAAATTGTTAGCCTCATAACTTAACGTTCATTCAAAGTATTTTTTTTTTTGAGAGTACGATTTAAGGCGTACCTTATTATAGAAGAAAGTATTTTATGGTGGTCTCATGCAGGCCGAGGGCGTTCTTGCCCCGTTCCCTACTAAAAAATGCTAACCGGCAAACTTTCGCTGGGAGGGTGATAAATCGAACGCCGGCTTCCCTGCTGACTTCTCTGGATAAGACGGTCATTTTATATTCTGATTATTAAAGCAACAATAATTAGCTTTCTTTTTCTACTATAAACGGATGTTGCGGCGGGCGCATCCGGCTGCATCTCTACATTAGAAGCTTCCGGTAAAGAATCGACTTAAACAGAGGAGAGGGGCAAGGGGTCACAACAAGAGGAACATCCTTAATGAGCGCAACTTATGGCATGAAGCAAGCATCAAAGAATGGACAACACGTATTTAGCATGGAGACGGAGGGTGGCCGCTCATGCGTTCCAACTGCTCCTTGTTCCTCTCGATCACCACCGCACTGCATCACGGCAGGAGACCGGAGGCGGCAAGCCACCATCCATGCGCGCCCGCACGGTATGCGGAAATTTCACGACGGATTTGTGACCGCCAAACCCTGCATTATTTTTCCTTTTTCTTCTTCTTTTTTTACGATGAACTACGTACCAAACCACTCTGATTGAGCCACACCTGAAAATTAAAGGGATACTAAAGAGTTAAGGACTAAGCATATTTTCACCAGGAATAGTACCACCCAAGAGTTTCCATCAACTCGTGTGCACAAACTGTCCATTCTTAATAACGTATACAACCATTTTTAACTTTTAAAAACTGCCCGTTCTTCTTCCTTTTCTTTTTTGAAACTACTATAGTATCAAAAAATGTTGTTACACTATGGGACGGGGGAGTACATAACTGATGCTAATTATGTGCTTGCCGACTATCATGTTTCCAGCTGGACCTGTGCCACCAAAAGTTTTCTTTTCTTTTAAAAAAGGTTCTTTTACTAGACTATGTTTCAGTTAACTCGTGTGCACAAACTGTAGCGCATATTCTTCTTTGAACTGCAGTTGATGCTAATTATGCGTGTGTGATGTTAACTTTTCATGGATGCTCTTGCATGTTCAATTAATTAAACTACACCAGTCTTAATTCGTAGCCGAGACTATGAGAATTGCAGGTTCGTGTGCGTGCGTATGTGTGGCAGCAGGCTATGCTTATTATGCTTTGTATCTCTTTGATGTTACATTACGAGTTCATAAAATCGTCATTTTTCGAAGAAGAAAAATGGCATAGAGTCCACGCCAAAGTTGAATGTGTTAGGCGTTTCTTCTAATTTTTATTTCTTATCCCTACACATGTTTCAACTCGGAGACACTTGAACTCATAATGTCGGTTTAGACATAAAAAGTCTTAGCTGTTTTTCTTCCACGGACAAAAATTCGATAAGTATTGAAGATCCTTGTGAAAATTTGGTTGAACTGTACGCAATGGCTTATTTCGGGTCATCATGACCGAAAGGAAGTCAAATGACATGGAACATCTTGCTCCATGATCCGCGTAAACAACTTTTGATCGTGCAGTTGTGTCTGGGCCTTTGGATCTAACTTTTTGGATGATTATTTAAACTCTTTAATAAAGAAAGTTGTATGTCTCGCCCGCAGAGGCACAAGGTTTAACCTCCATTTCGATCAAAAGAAATAAAGGTACTTAAAGACATCAAAAAAGGTTGCATCAAAACAGACCCCTCATAATAGTTTTGCTTGTCAAGATCACCATATATAGAACACCTCGAGTTTGATTATGATGTGAGGTAGATCGATCTTTGTCAGCAGATGCCGGACATGTTGTTCCACTGGCAGGCCCCATCGAGGACCCAGTCCTGCTCCGATGACATGACCGGGAGATGATCCACACTGAGGTTGACGTTGTGGTCGTCGCTGCCATGTTGCGAGATCGAGCCGCCAGAGTGGTTGGGCCCCACGGTCGGTGGTGCGGGCTCCGTCATCGAGAAGCCCTTCGGTATAATCATGTCGAACAGTGTGCCGATGTCATCATCATCTTTGAGTAGTTCGCCCTCCGATTTGTTGCCACCTGGATGAAGCTGAACTAGTTAGAAAAACAAGCCATGATCTATCAAGCTAGTAACACAATGTAATCAATTTCCTCAAAAAGAAAACACAATGTTAATCATTTCTTCCCTAATGGATTATATATTCCGTGCTAGTTGGAAGCTGAGGTGTTCAAATTAATTAATACTGCCGATTTGATTCTGTCCTGCACTACCAAAGCTAGCAAGATCGATCATGAGCCTGTCTAGTAAATCTCCTGAAAGTAGTGCTAGCTAGATATGATCACGTTTACATTGATTGATTGGTTATGTTAATTTGTGAATTATATAGAAGTAACATGACGTGTTGCTACGGGAGCTAACGAGCAATGATAAAACAGCAAAACAGGAGCATGAATCTGCATCGGATTGGATTAGGTATGTGTAGTAAAGCAGTACAATTGGAGAAGGAAAAAGGGAAAGGGAAATAATAAAGGTAATAAAGTACTTGGCAAAATATATAAAGCAAACGTAATCATCGGACAAAGATTAAAAGTAGTCACTGTCTTCCAAGGACTAACTAAAGATATATATATATATATCCTATGTACTATCAAAAGTAGTACCTGCAGCCTGCACTTGTGTACTAACCTTAAAACTATCAATCAAAACAAAAAGGTTATTTCAGATTTTTCCCAACTCCTAATAGTAATACACATGGTGCATAGGGTGAAAATCCTTTATTTACCTTAACATAAATAATTTTCCTAATGAAAACAAACTGAACTGTAAAGTTCTAGAATAATCTAGCTAGTCTTGTTTTGCTTTTCAAGAAGTAGGTAGAATTTGGCAAGAAAACAAATATAGTGTTTTTTTAGGATAAACAAATAGAGAATTTGGAAGCCCGGACAAAAAGGTTTTCGTCTGCTAATCTATGCTTCACATCATAATCATGACCTTGTTTTTTGTTCTCTTCTCCAACAAAGCAACAAATTAAAAAAGGTTCGGATGCTTCCGAGGAATGGAAAGTGTGAGAAATGCTTCACGCGCGACAGCACCACTCACCACTGGCGCCGTTCTGCTCGGCGTGGCCGCTCACGTGCTTCGGCGGCTCGATCTTGATGGCATCATGCAGCTCCTGCAGCATCGCCTCGAGGTTCTGCTGATCCTCGCCCAAGCCGCCGCCGTTGTCGGCTGTAGCGGTGGCTGGTGACGCCGGGCGCAATTGGTTCGAAGGGAGCTCCACCTTGGCTCCCGGAGACGGAGAGAGAGGAGTGAACCGGGTCCGGTCGCCGCCGGGCAGGCGGTGGCCCAACGACAGCTCCGGCGTCGTCGGCGACACGGGCGATGAATGCGGAAACTGGAAGAAGCGCGCGTTGCGCGCGAACGACGGCTTCACCCACGGGGAAGACGGCGCGGAGAAGGGCGTCTGGGAGAGGAACTGCACCGGCCGGTTGGCCATGGCGAGCTGACCGGCAAGGTCGAGCGGCGGCGGGCGGGCGCTGGTATACCCCGCATCGGTGGCATCCAGGACATTGGTTCCCGCTGATTGCTGCGGGGGCGAGAAGTCGGTGTACCGGCAGCGCTTGGTGATCGCGAGCTGGAGCTGCACCTCCGGCGGGTACATGGGCAGACCGGCGCGCTGCCTCCGCTTCGCCCTCGTGTTCCAGTAGTTCTTGATCTCGTTGTCCGTCCTTCCCGGGAGCTATGGACGTACGAGCACAAGCATCAAGAGTCAAATTCGACAAATCTGCCATTAATGGAGAGTTGGAGACTGAAAAGAGTAGGATTGAGAAATGCTGATGCTTACATGGGTGGCCATGCGGGCCCACTTGTTGCCGAGCTGGGCGTGGAGCTGCGCGACGAGGAGCTCCTCGTCCGGCGAGAAGGCGCCCTTCTTGAGGTTGGGGCGGAGGTGGTTGGTCCAGCGCAGCCGGCAGCTCTTGCCGCAGCGCAGGAGCCCGGTGATGCGCTGCACGGCGTTCCAGTTGCCCTCGCCGTGCTGCCGCACGTGGTTCACCAGCAAGGCGTCTTCCGCCGTCGTCCACGGCCCCTTCTTCAGCACCACCGGTGTGGCCTCCTCCTCGCCCTCTTCCCTCTGCTCCACCTCCTCATCAAGATTGTCTGCCGCCGCCGCCGCCGCAGCCTGCTCCTCCTCCAGTGATGTCGCCATAGGCGGCGCCAGGGAAGGACGGAGGTAGAAAGATACGGTTGTTTGTTTGGGGAAGGTGGCAGGGAGTGGGGAGGAAGGGGGCGCAGGAGGGTAGATTTAAGCCAAAGTTTGCTAAAAATGGAGGGGCAGGGGTTTTCGGGTTGTGTGGTTTGCAAGTGGTTTTTGAAGGCGAAAGAACGGTGACACCGTAGTGGCTACTATGCTCACCGTATTTCTGTTTGGGGTTCCCTTTTTAAGCATGGATTTTCCATGTCCAGCTGGACGTTCACGACTTATCTTGATCATCTGTTACGCATCCGACAACAAATATAATATTTAGGTATTTATGACTTAAAATTTCAGCATTTAAGCAAAGTCATAGTTACCTTCATCGTCTGTTACGTATCTGACAACAAATATAATATTAGGCATTTACGACTTAAGATTTGAGCACTTAAGCGATTGAGCTAAATAGTTATCTTTGATCATCCTACGCATCCGATAACAAATATAATATTTAGGCATTTACGATTAAGATTCGAGAACTTCAGAAATCAAGCCAAATAGTTATCTTGATCATCTTGTTACGCATCCGACAACATATATATTATATTTAGGCATTTACGGTCGAAGATTTGAGCACTTAAGCAATCAAGCCACCGCTATCTTGATCATCTGTTACCCATCCAACAACAAATATAATATTTAGGCATTTACGACCGAAGATTTGAGCACTTAAGCAACCAAGCCACCCTCTTAAGTTATCTTGATCATCAGTTATGCATCCGACAAAAAATATAATATTTAGGCATTTACGACTTAAGATTCGAGCACCTGAGCAATCAAGCCACCCTATTAGTAGCCCCGATCCGGCAACCCAATAAAATAGTTTTAAAAACCGGACCGGCGGTCGACCGGTGAGACTATGAGTTCCGGTTTTCACCGATTCAACCGTTGCTTCTTTTTTTCCATCACGTTTACCATGGAAGCCACGCGAGAGATGTCTAGTAGCCAAGGAATGACGAGGCCACCATAAGATATGGATCCAATACATAGATCACAATAAAATACTTCGAGTGGACATTAGGTTATGAGGCTAACATTTCCACACCAGGAATTGAATATTATAGAAGAAACATAAGCAATTATTTTGGTGGAAGACCCTTATTAATCGAACTTCGACTAACACTACTACAAAAATGTCTATTGGATAACCCGTCGAAGACGATTTTGCCAAATATGAATCACATTTAAGCCAAAGTTTACTAAAAATGGAGGGGCAAGGGTTTTTTGGTTTGTGTGGTTTGCAAGTGGGTTTTAAAGGTGAAAGAACGGTGACACCGTAATGCCTATCTATGCTCACGGAATTTCTGCTCGGGGTTCTTCTTTTGAGGACGAATTTTTCGCACCCAGCTGGACGTTCACGAGTTATCTTGGTCATCTGTTATGGAACTGCAGGATCGGAAATATGCCTAGAGAGGGCGGGGCGATTAGGCTACTTGACCAAATAAAAACTTATCATTTTCCCAATTTTAGTGGTAGGCAATTTTTAGCAATTGTACCAAGTCAAGTACACCCTACACATGCAAGTCTAAGAGTTGAACAACGGAAAGTAAAGACTTTGCATATGAACGTAAAGGAGGGATCAGAGAGATCAAACGCAATGAAGCCATGATGATTTTTGTTGTGGTTCTGATAGGTGGTGCCATCATACATCCACGTTCACAGAGACTTCAACCCACAGAGGGTAATGGTTGTGCGACTCCATGGAGGGCTCCACTCACGAAGGGTCCATGAAGAAACAACCTTGTCTATTCCATCATGGCTTACGCCCACGAAGGACTAGCCTCACTCAGGTAGATCTTCACGAAGTAGACGATATCCTTGCCCTTACAAACTCGTTGGTTCAACTCCATAATCTCTTAGAGGCTCCCAAGTGACACCTAGCGAATCTAGGAGACACCACTCTCCAAACGGTAATAGATGGTGTTGTTGATGATGAACTCCTTACTCTTGTGCTTCGAATGATAGTCTCCCCAACACTCAATCACTCTCTCATAGATTTGGCTTTGGTAGAAGAGGGGATTGAATGGAAAGAAACTTGGGAAAGGGTAGAAATCAAGGTTCAAATGGTTGGATTAGAATCTCTTGTTCTCAACAAATGAGTAGGTGGTTCTCTCTCATAAAATGAGTAATGAAAGTAGTGGTTCGTTCTGATGGCTCTCTCTTGAGAGTAGGTGGTAGTGGAGGGGTATATATAGGAAGCACCAAAATCCAACCATTACAAGTATTTGACCCAGCTCGGTGACACTGATATGAAAATCTCAGTGAGACCGATTAGTGCAAAATACTTGACCGTTAGTTTTTTCAGTGAGACCGAAATGAACGACTCGGTGTGACCGAAGTGCAATGGCTAGGTCAAGACTTCATTTCGGTAGTTCCGATCGTTTCAACTCAGTAATTCGAAATGAAACAAGTTCACTACAGAAACTTGGTCAGGCCATCTCGGTGGGACCGAGATCCATATCGGTTGTACCGAAATGTTAGGGTTTGGCATGTGGAAATGTATGGGGTCATCTCGGTGGGTCCGGATTGGAAGATTTCGGTGGGACCAAGATGGACTTTTAGGGTTTTGGATATGTGATGTGGAGAAGTGGTTGAGGATTTTGGAGAAATATCACTAAGCACTTGAGCAATTGAGTCATGATCAAAACCTCACCCCCTTTCAATAGTATTGGCTTTCCTATGGACTCAATGTGAACTTGGATCACTTAACCAAAAATATAGAGTCTTGGAGCTTTGCCAATCCTTGTCCTTCACATTTTGAGGGGTCCACAATCACTAGTCCTTGCCATGCCAATCATCTGAAATCTATTATCAATGAGCATTAGATCAATTACCTATATGCTGTTATTAATTACCAAAACCACCCGGGGATTAGTTGCACTCTCAGGAACCAAAAATGAATATTTAGGCATTCACGACACGAGATTTGAGCACTTAAGCAATCAAGCACCCTATTAATACCCCCGATAAAGCAACCTGATGATATATCTTTAAAGACCGGACTGGTGGCCGGCCGGTGAGGCTATCTCATTATGTGCATTTTAAAACCGAACCGAAAAACTATACCACAAATAAACTGAATCAAACCAATTTTACGGTTTTTATGGTTTCTGGGTTCGGTATGGTCATTACTTGGAAGGCCAAAGGAGAATCATAATTTTATATTGACCAATTGGATATTCAAGAACAAGCAAGACACTCATGGTCAAGCGGTTCGCAACAAGGCAGGATTGGTGGCTCAAGGTTTCACCCAAGTCAAAGGTGTCGATTACGGTGAAACTTTCGCTCCCATTGCTCGCGATGAATCTATTCACATGTTTCTTGCATATGTATTGCACCATAACTTTGAGTTGCAACAAATGGATGTGAAGAGTGCATTTCTTAATGGTTCCCTAAATGAATTGGTATATGTCAAACAACCTCTGGGGTTCAAGGATCCCAAGTTCCCCAATCATGTCTATTAACTTGATAAGGCGCTCTATGGCCTCAAGCAATCACCACGAGATTGGTATGAGCACCTTATCGAGTTGTTAGAAGATCGTGAGTTTGAATTTTTGCAAATCGGTCACTCTTTTTACTAAGAGGGTTAAAGGGGATTTGTTCAGATGCCAATAATATGTTGATGATATTATCTTTGGTTCGGTTAACAAAGCTTTTAATGGTGAGTTTGCTAAGCTAATGGTTGAGAAATTTGAGATGTCTATGATAAGAGAGTTGGACTTCTTCTTGGATTTTAAATGAAGCAATTAAGAGGAGGAACCTTCATCAACCAAGTCAAATATACCCAAGACATGCTCAGGAGGTTTAAGATGGAGGACTTGAAAGGGGCAAAGACACATATGCCAACCACAAGCCAACTTGACCTTGATCTCAATGGTAAAGCGGTGGATCAAAAGGTGTGTCGTTCTATGATTGGATCTTTGATTTACCTTTGTGCAACTAGACCAGATATTCTATTTACTGTGGTCATGTGTGCAAGATTTCAATTTGCACCAAAAGAAAGCCACTTAGTGGCGGTCAGGAGAGTCTTTCAATATTTGGCTCATACCCTAAATTTTGGTTTATGGTGCCCTAAAGGAGCAAGTTTTGATCTTATTGGCTAGTCGGATTCAGATCGGGCAGAGACGAAGTGGAGAGGAATTCAACTTCCGTCGGTTGCCAATTTCTTCGTAGGTCCTTGGTGAGTTGGTGTTACAAGAAGCAAAAATGTGTGTCTATCTCCATCACTGAAGCGGAGTACATCGCCGCCGCAAGTTGTTGTGCCCAATTGCTATGGATGAGGCAAACTTTAAAGGATTTCACTGTCATTTGTGACCAAGTGCCTCTTTTATGTGCCAACAAAAGTGCATTCAAGATCACCTAGAATCCCTTGCAACATACCAAGACAAAGCATATTGAGATTCTTCACCACTTCTATTCGGGATACGTGAACCGTGGGGATACTGAGCTATCTTATGTAGGCTTCAGGAAGCAACTAGCGGATATTTTCACAAAGCCTCTAGATGAAGCAAGATTAAGAGAGTAAGACATGAGCTAAATATCATTTATTCCGGTAATGTGGTATAAGATTGTGCACACCCTCCCATGTCTCAATATTTATATTGTTTAGGTGTAGGCATGGACATAGGGGTGTTGTTCAATCCATGAACTCACATTCTTCTTATTATGCGCAAATATAAAAATCATCCACTATAGTCACTTTGTGTCAAAATGTGCTTCAATGAAGAATATTAGTTATTGGGCTCAAGATATATCTTTATTGCACTAGACCAAACACTCAAACATGATGGCTTCGGCCACCGACCTTCC
Source organism: Triticum dicoccoides (assembly GCF_002162155.2). NCBI lineage: Eukaryota > Viridiplantae > Streptophyta > Magnoliopsida > Poales > Poaceae > Triticum > Triticum dicoccoides. The sequence goes on from NC_041393.1 coordinate 38,414,921, forward strand.
CTTTTGGGGAGTTGGTTTTATTTGGTCCTCATTTGAAATATTAGACTTTAATCATCTATATGCTATAACTGTAAAAACACTTAAAATTTGGTTTTCACCTTTGCATCTTGCAATTTTTAGTGCATATTACCGTATCTTTTTGGTAACAATGTCTCCATCTCAAGCCGTACTCATCTTAGCCATCTTACTATTCTTATTGCACAGGTTCCTTATTCAGAAAATTCATCTAGATTTTTTTTGTTGGTGGCAAGAGGTACTACCGCTGGGATGTCCGGGAGTACTAAGGGTGGTACTACCGTGAGGAATAAGCAGTACTACTGTACCTCCGTGGGTCAATAGTATCAACAGAAGCTCTAGTTTATACCAAGAGTGGTACTACCGCTTATATAGGTGGTAGTACCGGTCTGCAAGATCTGGTTTATATATATGGGGCGAGGCAGAGGGATATCTTTTCCCCCTCACTTCCCCATGCCCCCAGCATAAAATTCTCGTCCGTCCGCTGCATGAACTGCACCGGGGAGACCTCCCTCGCCCCGGATCCATCGCTCCTTCACCGGATCGGCTCCCTGGGATCACTCCCATCCTCGATCTCCTCCCTGGTTTTCGGTATTGCCCCATTCCATTCTCTCTGGGTTTCTATCTTAGAACCCTAAGATTTCTAGGGCAATGCAAGTGGGATTCAATTTTTTTGGCCAAACTATGCGGAGGAGGTCATTCTTAGACGTAGTATTCACTGGATTAGAAGCCCCAATGTTGTATATGTGACTTTTGATTCACGTAGTTATAGTGCTCGCCCTAGATCGGAAGTGCCCGCTGTATAGGCAAGCGGTACTGCCAGTCTCAGGACTGGTACTACCACTCTCTGGCACAACGGTACTATCGGACATAGGAGTGGTAATACCGCTGCCTGAAGATTCTGTCACCTTTTGCGTTTACTTCGTGGATTTCATGGACTTGTGCACTTACTTTCCTATGCTATTTCCTCTATGATATTCACGAGTGGTGGTTCTCATGAATTATTTTCTATTTTCACATAATAGATATATAGGATTATTTAATATAATCATATTATTGGAATTAAAAATGAGCGAGCAAGTGTTGGCTCAAGATCCGCTCATTTCTCGACCGAGCTACATAAAGTGCTCATACTCAGCTCATTTTTTTAGCCAAAAGACGAGTCGATGTCAAGCAACTCACGAGCCTCGAGATTTTCATGCAACCTTAATAGTGTGTTGGCTGTGCAATTTCTCATTCACCAGCTTTTCATGCTGAAACCAAAAGAGACTCAAGTTAAAACACACGAGGATAAGTGCTATTGCTAGCCTAGCAGATGTATCCATTATATTTTGTACATCGCAAGATAGGTTAAATGAATCTAAAAAATATCCTCTGTATAGGCTAACAATAGCAAACAAATAATATCAAAGCCACATCATCAGCACCACACCTAAATAAACCATCAAATGATGATGTCGAAGCCGGGTGGAAGTCCTGAAGAAAGGAGAAGTGACTGATTCATAAGCAAAGAGGTTGATCTTTAAGAACCTGTAGGATGTTTATTAGCAAGGAAAGAGTGCTAACTTTTTTGCAGTGAAGAAGCTTGATGAAAAGAAAGGCACTTTTGATGTATGGTGCCCACAAGAAGGTTGAAAATCTTTTCCTTCAGTTGTACCATGATCATATGCACTAACAACTAGTTAAATAGAAATTAGAATTTCTGTTCAAAGAAAAGAGACGTGGACAATGGCTAGTAACGTTGCGTTAATGACCATCACTAACACCTTAACACATTATTTTGTGCTAACCAAATTACAACAGGCAAAGCAGATGCAAAGGTTGTATCATGATTATAAAAACATAAGGTTAGCCCATATAATTGGGATAGGCATAAGTATGATTATACAAACATACATAGAACGTATGCAACATCTGCCAGTTAATTGCACAAAACTATCACATTTGAGGTTAGGTTTGCACAAAATCACGTAGTCGCTAATTTTCTTCAAAAGTCACCGCGTTTTCTATAATTCTTTTGTAGAAAATACTAATTGAAGGATTTGGTCCGTTTGAGCACTTTCCTGACAGGTGGGGCCGATAGTAAGGAGCTGACTTGGCAAAAAAATCGCCACATGAGTGCGTTGAATAGTCTTCACTCATTAGGGCTTACCCATCAGCATGCACACACTTCTCTCTTCCTTGTACTCCCTCCGTCAAAATAACTGTCTCAACTTTGTACTAGAGGTAGAGCTAGTATAAAGTTGTACTAAACTTGAGACACTTATTTTGAAACAGAGGGAGTAGACATTATGCCGAGCACCTTGTCTGCACACGCGCGGCCGGACCCCGTAGACACGGCGGTGCAGCTCGGCGGCGGCGGGCGCAGATGGCCTCGATGCACTGGATCCGGCCGGCGAGAGGAAGCAGTGAGGCGCGCGGGAGCACACTATTATGACATGATATATTTAACTTCAACAGTAGTAAATGCATTAGAAGGTAAGTGAACTGTTGAATGGGAGACTGAATTTGACTAAAAAATTGCAGCACAAGAAAGCTTACTAACTGGAGAACGCATACTGAAGAGAATTTTAGCCTATGCTCTGTGGAGAGCATGACAGATGAATTTCCTACAATGAACTAAATTATTTTGATTGAGCGAAAAAAAGAATAGAATGACTTCTATTGCTAGAAGAATATACACATCTGACCTCTGTGCATCCTTTATTATGTCCATCCAATTAACACACGCAAATCCTGGAAAGCAGACGAAGCTGCTATTGCACATAAGACATAACTAAAAGAAGAAGATTAGAGAGGGGGATGTTTTTTGTTGGACTGAAACTTGAAGTTAAAAACAGCTAAACTCAAAGTGCTCAACTCAGCATCAAGAACCACCAAATCCGTGTTGATACTTGATACCAGATGAATCGTAAGCGCGGCGCAGATGGTAACACTGAAGCAGTTAAGCACCATGTCACAGGTACTGCAACCGTTCCGGCAGATCAACAATCTCATATTGCTAAAACAAAACAACAAAAGAAAAAGAAAGCATCTTCTGTGCAAAACCTGAAAACAACGTAATATTTTGCTTGGCACATTTGGAATGAGAGGAACAGGAGGGTCTTCAACGCCAAGTCTACCTCAGCGGACGGCATGGTTTCTCTGATAAAAGCTGACTTAGATTTCCTGAGAGTAACGCTGTAATTCCCCCTTTTTTTTGTACAGGCAGCGTTCTCTGGACAACTGCTCACTCTTAGGCCTTGTACAGTGGGAGGTGCTTAGGAGAGGTGCTTAGAGAAATAAACCAGGACTTCCTTTAAGCACCGGTGCTTATTTGTACAGGATAGACGCTTAACGCGTCTCTCCTATAGAAATAGGCACCGATGCTTCAAAAAAACCCGGTTTATTTTTCTAAACACCTCCCTAAGCATCTCCCATTGTACAAGGCCTTATGTACATCAGTACATTCCTAATCTTAAATGAAAAGGCAGAGCACTGTCGTTCGAGTAAAAAAAAACACAATGTGCAAAAAAAAAACTAGTTTACATGTAGATGTAGTGCTGTTGGATAAAACCTGAACTTTGTTCATACTCCCTCCGTTTCTTTTTAGTCCGCATATAAGGTTTGGTCAAAGTCAAGCATTATAGAGTTTGACTATCTTTATATTAAAAAATATAAACATTCACAATATGAAATAAATATATTCAGATGCACCATGAAACATATTTTCATACTATATAGTTTTAGTACTGTAGATGTTCAAATTTTTTATGTAAATTTGGTAAAACTTTGTGTAGTTTGATTTTGACCAAATCTTATATGCGGAGTAAAAAGAAACGGAGGGAGTACGTTACAAACTCCGTGGCCAACGCTCAAAACAGCACAAACTGAAAACACAATCACCAGCTCACAGCAAGAATCTGCTACATTTTTCATTTGTACTAGTTTACATGACCACGGCCCACTGGAAGAACCAACTGCATTTTCTATTTATATGAAATGCATAATGTAAAAAAATACATGATCATCATCACACTGCAATAACCACTGCATTTTCCATTTGTGCGAAGTACATCCTCCAAAATGAATGGTGATCGTCGATTCATTTGCAGAACCCATAGTGGAATGCTTCATCCCGGAAGTAATAGCAACCACATCACAGAGATGAATGTCAGAAGAGCGACAGTGCAACGACTACTACAACCAGAATCGCTACGAAATTATTCACCCATTGGACACAAGGCTTTCAGCACGTCTGAATCATAGAACCGCGATCCCAAAATAGACAGGTTCCCCCTGTCCTGAGAGCAGAGCAAGTTTAGCTAGCAAAAGAAACACAGGAGCTGATTAGTTTTCTCGACCTACTATATCTATCAAATATCAATATGCAAAAGTAGGCGTCCAGTTCTGCCGGCATTGTGTCTGAGGCAGGGAAACTTCGAGGTGAACTGTCGGGACTCCCACTCTGATCTTTCTCTACTTCGCGGCGACATCCGGGTGTCGCAGCGCATCATAGGCTGAATTAGCAGAAATAATTAGGCAGTTAGGCGGCAGACAAATAATCAATGTATTGACAAGATCAAGAAGACAAAACCTGAAACAATATAATTATAATGTGCAAGGAACTAAGCTTTATGCACTATCTGTTGCAGGATACAACCTGAGGTTTGTTCACAGGTTAGAAACTTACTATCTTCTCCACAAAGATGAAATGAGAAACAGTTGCAGACAAATCCCAACCCTTAACAGTTTCAGTTAACTTGTTTTCCAGCACAATTTCAGTAAACTGTTCTACTGTAACAGTTTCGGTAAACTGTTTTTTCAAACACAAGCAGATCAGCACCGCACTTAAACAAAAGCAATAATACCATGGCCGTGCATGGAAAAGTATCTACACCAAAATTTGTACATTGTGCATAACAATGCAGTCAATACTACCTGTTCACTTCTTGCCACCATTAGGAGATAAATGGGAAGTTCTGAGTTGTGACATGGAGAGATGCTCTCACCAGGGGTCCCGGACAGCATCACGACGATATCGAGGGTCTCGCCGTAGCGGCCGTGGGGCAGGTTGACGACGAGTGGGGTCAGCCTCCCGTAGAGGCCCGCTCGGACGCACATGACCATGTTGCGGCGCTGGCCGTGGATGTCGATGTCGCCGACGCGGCTGGCCAGCGCGTTCCTCAGGTGGTACACGGACCTCCCCCTGATACGGAGCGCGGACCAGCCGTCCTCGTTGTAGAGCCCCTCGTCGCTCGCTCGCACGAACCGAATCCGGCGCCACCCACCCGGCTTGCGCCCCAACATGATGACAGAGAGGTCTCCGGGGACGCGGGTCTGCACTTGAGTCGCCAAGAACCCTAGTTATGCATATTCAGGAGATCAAAGAAGCAGGGTGATAATCTGAATTTTCTGATCGAAAACACAAATGCGATCAGGAAGCGGGACATGGCGAACTCACCCGAATCGGGCCCGGAATGAGAGGCGGGCGCGCTCTGGGGCGGATCGGCTCGACGATCCAGTGCATCATGGCGCTGACGTTGTCGGTGTACTCGACGCCGACGCGGGCGTTCCACCGGAGGTACCTGCGTAACTTGCCGCTGGCGCGGAGGTAGCGGCCGCCGATGTTGCGGAGCAGGACGCCGTCCCCGGAGCCCGCCTCGACGGCCTGCCACATGATGGCCGCCAGAACCGGCTCGTCGTAGTCGCGCTGCTCGGCGCGGAAGCCGTGGTGTCCGAACGGTGCCGGCTTGGCCGCGGCGGCGAGGTAGCGGCCGTAAGCGGCGCCGTGGAGGAGCAGGTGCGAGCCGTCGCCGTGGTAGATGTGCACCGTCCACGCCGCGTTCAGCGAGTACCGGCGGCGGCTGATGGAGACGCTCTCCCCGTCGTCGTCGGCGTGGAGGTAGTACGTGTCATGCACGCGGCTCCGCAGCCGGACGTGCTGCCCGTCGTGGAAATGGTCCATCGGTGGCCGCTGGAGAGCGGAGGAGGTGGGCGCTGCGCGGTGGAGAGGCCATGGCGAAGGCTGTTGGTTAGGCGGTTACGATCGGGCGCTATCGCCATGCGAGCCTCTGGGCACAAGGTGGGCCTGCGGGCCATTTGCTCGGCCTTGCGCTCCTCAAACCCTATTCAGCAGCTTAAGCGCCTGTTATAGTTGTTTGGGTTTGTTTGTCTCAAAAAAAAAGTTGTTTGGGTTTCTGAAAAAAAGTTGCTTGGGTAAACTGCGAAATCACTAGTTTTAGCATGGTTAATTATATGCGAAGAGAGAGTTGTCATCTCTATTCCTAATGAAGGAGTTGGTAGTCTCGCCTCGCTCCCACCAACCCCTTACAAACCCTATATTACGCCAACGAGCGTCTTACATGCGACCTTTTGGGCTAGCCCATTTGACGTGTACATTAAATCAATCAAGTAGGCACTTTCTGAATTCAATATCATGCATTAACTCATTCAAATCATATCTTAAAAAATCTCTACCAAATCCAAGCTTTCCTTCTCTTTCACTACTCATACTTCAATCAAATAAAATTTTACCAAAACATCAACTACAGTCAATTTGGCCGACCCATCTGACGATTGCACCTGTTTTTGACCCCCTAACGGCTCTCACCCCACACCGCTGCCGTCCGTCGTCGTCGCCGTCTGCTGGCCTAGGATGGCGGACGGCACAATCCTTTGCCGTCCGTTTCTGCGAAGCGGGCGGCAAAGAAGGCCTTTGCTGGCACGTGTTCAGCCGGACTGTTTGCCGTCCGCTGGCTGACGGCAAAGGACTTTGCCGTCTGGGATTTGTGCCTTTGCCGTCTACCATGACGGACGGCAAAGAAGCTGATTCCAGTAGTGTTGCTACAAGAGCTGTCCAAAGTGCACGAGCGAGCTCGAAAAGCAATGAGGAACATGGCTAAGGCTTTATGGCCATCCGATTCCCCTCCAGGAAGTATGGATGAGCTTACAAATTTATTCAAGGGAGCTCATCGCCGTTTGGAGCTATGGAAGATATCAGCTTGTCGGGAAGGTGCTCGAGAAGCCTAGGCCATGGTGAAAACACGGTATATCAAACTTGATCTGAATCATATGGCCCGGGTTGGACCTCGGGGACCAGATGGACAAGAAATTCCTGTTAGCTTAATGTACGACCAAGTGAAAACAATAGCTAAGTTTTCTCAACAGGATTATAAACTAGACAACCTACTAGAGGGTCTAAAGGAAGAAGAAGTTTCTGAGTCCAAGTAGTAATGTACTTTATCAACAAACTTTTATCCAACCGAATTGTAAAATGATTGTCATGGCAGACTTTCCGCTTCGACCTCCAGAACCTGAGGTTTGCAGTGTTTCCGGATATTTAAACCAATGGTAAACACCAAGGCATGCTCGGAAACTAGGCAGTCCGGTCATAGTTGCTTGAACAGACAAGTTGTATTCGGGGAGTTAGGTTATATTACATTTGATCGTAAGAAACATCTTCCAGAGAGAATAGTTCCGTTAAGGGTTCCTTTCGTTGGGCCAACATGCATTTTTGCGCATACATAAATTGTGATGCAAGAAATCACAGTATACTTTAGAATTTGGGGTCGTATATTGCAACGTGGGTATTTCGTCTCTTATCCGCCGACCGATTATTCCCTTAAGAACGCTAGCTTTCGGCTTCACCCTTCTGAGGTACATGTCCGGATAACCCCGCTGTAACAATCGAGAGGTGCTCCCTTTATGCCCTAGCCGAACAAGCGGGAACATAGGGCATAAGCACAGGAGCCAGGCAACCCAGGTTGGCCAAAGCTTAAGTCATAAAGGTGCATATAATGGCGAAGAAGGGATACATATGAGTAGACAACACATATATACGGTGAGCTTGACACTCCAAAATAATAATCAGAATAAGCTTCTGTAAAAAGAAGCCCCCAGGTGATATGGGGTGTGTACATTTAATGATGTATATCCCCCGATGCGGTTGATCCGAACACTAGTAGAAGTTGTACAAAAACCAAAAAGAGAGAAAAGAGGGATGAGGAGAAAAGACGAAAAAGTTACAAGTGTGGATTTAGGCGTAGAATCTTCAGAGCCGAGCAGCTTTCCATGGGTTTGGCTCCAAACGATTATCCGAAGTGTTGCGAAGGCGATAGGCTCCTCCAGTGAGAATTTCATCTATGATGAAGGGACCCTCCCATTTGGGCTTGAGCTTGTCCTCTGGTAGGCGCAGGACGAGTTCACCAACATTATAAGTCTTTGCCCGTACTTCCCTGCTTTGATATCACCGAGCTTGTTGTTGGTAAAATGTGGAACGAGCCTTCACGATGTCGCGCTCCTCCTCCAAGCCATCCAGATCGTCCTACCGATCAAGCTCGGCCTCTGTCTCTCTTCATACATGCGCACTCGAGGTGAGTCATGAATAATGTCGCAAGACAATACTGCCTCGGCACCGTACACCATGGAAAAAAGGTGTGTATCCAGTCGTGCGATTGGGCGTGGTATGCAGCCCCCAGAGTACGGAATCGAGTTCTTCAACCCAGTGCTTGTCTGATTCATGCAATGATCATACTAGTCCGGGTTTAATACCGCTCATTATCAAGCCGTTAGTCCGTTCGACCTGACCGTTTGTCTGAGGGTGATATACAGAGGCGTAATCGAGCTTAATGCCCAAATTAGCACACGAAGTTTTTACCTTGTCGGCCATAAATTTGGAACCGTTGTCAGTAATGATACTATGCGGGACATGATGTCTACTATACAACCTTCTTCTTGTAGACGTTGTTGGGCCTGCAAGTGCACAGGTTTGTAGGACAGTAGCAAATTTCCCTCAAGTGGATGACCTAAGGTTTATCAATCCGTAGGAGGCGTAGGATGAAGATGGTCTCTCTCAATGTAACGCCCCGGATACAACTTTCCATATTCGTAACTCCAACTCTTGCCTTTTGAGATGCGATATGTTATTTTCCTTCGTGGTTGGGTTTTGTCTTTTGTTTTGCTTTTTGTTCTTGTTATGCATCTCGTCTCATGTCATCATTCGCATTGCATCGGCATCGTTTTCATAAAACTTGCATCCGGTCGGGTTTCCCCGATTCTCTCCGTTGTCCGTTCTGAGCCAGACACACTCGCACGCGCCCGCGGCACCTTCGAAATATTATTTTATAAGTGGCATAAAAATGTTCTCGGAATGGGTTGCAACTTGTCGTGCAGTCTTATTACAGTGTAGACAGGCCGCCTGCCAAGTTTCGTCGCATTCGGAGTTCATCTGATAGCCCAACCGTTAAACATATAGCGGTACCGTTGCCGGTACCTTCGTCGGACGTTTTCGGTCTTAAAAAACTGTTGCCGGGCTGCCCTCTCTTCTCTCTTCTCTCTTCTCAGCCCAACCCCCCTCCGCACAGCCCATCTAACCCGTCTTACACCCCCCTTGTCTTCGTCGACCTCTCTCAGACCCCTCGCGCGCGTCCGAAACCTGCCCCGAACCCGACCGGCTCGGTCGTCACCGTTGGATCCGAATCATCCCCAAACATCCCGAAAACAACCCCGTTTTCTTATTTGGACTCCCCAACTTATTTATTCTCGACCGTCCAAATTCGATCGGAGGGTCCAAACCTACTCTTTTTGTCCCTATAAATAGACCACCTCTATCCAAATCAGACCAAAACCTAATTTGTAGGGACCCCCCCTGTCCAATCCCCGCCGCCGCTAGCCAATCCACCCCTCTTCTTCCTCGGGATCTTCCCAGATCCCTCCCGATCCACCCACCTACCTCCCTTGGTTTCGGACACCGCCCAATCCACAGCCCAAATGCCTCGTCCCCGAGCCGAGCACCATGGAAGAGGAGCAGCGCTCCGCCCTCTCTCTGCTTTGCGTTTGAACACCAGCCACATCGAGCGCCCGCAGCTCCATTCCCGTGCGCCTACACTCGATCCCTGGCCGCCTCCTACCCGGGCGTTTCCTCCTTCCTGCCTCGCTCGAATCCAAAGGAGAGGAGCTCCTCCTCGACCATGCCGACCACCTCGCCGGAGTACAGCACCCTCGGAGCCCCGAGTCCCATGCCCTTCGCCGCCTCCCCGTCGCACGTCAGGTGAGGTCACCGGAGAGTGCAGTGCCTCTGCTGCCTCCCTATCCCGCCGTCGCTCCTAGCTTTCCTTCCCTGCTCCCTCTCTGAATTCCCTCCCTTACCTTCTTTTCTTCAGGCTTCAATAGCAGCCATGGAGCCGTCTCCACTTCGATACGGCAGGGAACGGACCCCAACGACCTCCACCGCCCGGATCCGCATCTCCCTTGCCGCCAGTTTTCGCCTCTGCTTCCGCTACCCCACGCCGGCCCGCCGCTTCCCGTGCCTGCCTCTGCCGGCGTCCTCTGCTTCTCCAGGACGAGGCGCCCGCTCGCACGCGCGTTGACCAGCTCCAGCGCCTGGGCCGGCGCCTCCCTAAGCCTGCAGCCTCTCCACCGACTGGCCTGCTAAGGCCCAGGGGTGAGCAGCCCCTCCAGATCGCCCCTCCTTGTTTTTTCTCTCCTGTTGGGCCAGTCGGCAGTTTCGGCCCGATAGCATTTTTTTCCTGCCTGCGAATTTGTCTTTTATCCAGTGCATGCATAATTACAGGAGGATGCCATTATTTTTAATTGCTCACAAGTAAATAACCGTGCATCGGATTAAAATGGTTTAAACATGTAAAATGCTCAGAAAGTTGTGTAGATTAATAATATGCCACTTTCAACTATGTTTAAAATGTTTAAATTGATGTTTGCATTAATTTGCTAATATGCCATGTTAAAATGATTTATTTCATAACTTAATAACCGTAGCTCCATTTTTAACAAACTTTATATGTAAATGGGGTGGAAAAATGCCTAGATTAACATGGTGCACTTTATTTTCCTGTTTAACAACAATAAAATTGTGTTTAGGGCAGAACAGTACCGAATCTAAAATATGCATATGGGGATTTTCCGGAATTGTTGTTTGTTATTTCCGGCCTCATTTAAACTTGCCTAGATAGGTAGTTCCATTATGTTTCACCCCCTTGCCATGCTAATAACATTTAATATTGTTGGGTACATAACCGAGATCAAACTAAATATTTGATGTGGTGTTTTGTTAATATGCAACTCGTTGCATATTGATCTCCACTTAACTTGTAGTATTGTTTGGTTGCCTTTGCCATGCCATGCCTTATTAAACCGGACATGCATCATACTTGTTTGTGCATCATGCCATGTTCATGCTTGTGCATTTACCATGTTGTTTGTTTCTTTCCGGTGTTGCTTCTTAGTTCCGGTAATGTTGCGATTGTGAGGATTCGTTCAACTGCTCCCGTTCGTCTTCTTCATGGACTCGTTCTTCTTCCTAGCGGGATCTCAGGCAAGATGACCGCTACCCTGGATCTCACTACTATCATTGCTATGCTAGCTGCTTCGTTCTATCGCTTTGCTGCGCTACCTATCATCTGTTTGTCGAGCCATCCCATGTTGCCATGAACCTCTAACCTTTGACACCTTTCCTATGCGAACCGTTGTTTGGCTATGTTACCGCTTTGCTCAGCCCCTCTTATAGCGTTGCTAGTTGCAGGTGAAGTTGAAGATTTCTCCATGGTGGACAGGATTTTGGTTGGGATATCACAATATCTCTTATATTATTATTAATGCATCTATATACTTGGTAAAGGGTGGAAGGCTCAGCCTTATGCCTGGTGTCTTGTTCCACTCTTGCCGCCCTAGTTTCCGTCATACCGGTGTTATGTTCCCGGATTTTGCGTTCCTTACGCGGTCGGGTGATTTATGGGACCCCCTTGACAGTTCGCTTTGAATAAAACTCCTCCAGCAAGGCCCAACATTGACTTTTACCATTTGCCTCACCACCACCTATATTTCCCTTGGGAGTAATTAACCCAAGGGTCATCTTTATTATAGCCCCCCCGGGCCAATGCTTGTCTAAGTGTTGGTCCAACCTAGAGCACCGTGCGGGACCATTCCTTGGCAACTTGGTTCGTCGGTTCCTGTATGCTTCGCTTATCCGGTGTTGCCCTGAGAACGAGATATGTGCAGCTCCTATCGGGATTGTCGGCGCATCGGGCGGTCTTGCTGGTCTTGTTTTACCATTGTCGAAATGTCTTGTAAACCGGGATTCCGAGTCTGATCGGGTCTTCCTGGGAGAAGGTCTATTCCTTCGTTGATCGCGAGAGCTTGTCATGGGCTAAGTTGGGACACCCCTGCAGGGTATAATCTTTCGAAAGCCATGCCTGCGGTTATAGGCAGATGGGAATTTGTTAATGTCCGGTTGTAGATAACTTGACACCAGATCCGAATTAAAACGCATCAACCGTGTGTGTAGCCGTGATGGTCTCTTTTCGGCGGAGTCCAGGAAGTGAACACAGTTTCTGGGTTATGTTTGACGTAAGTAGGAGTTCAGGATCACTTCTTGATCATTGCTAGCTTCACGACTGTTCCGCTTGCTCTCTTCTCGCTCTTATTTGCGTATGTTAGCCACCATATATGCTTAGTCGCTGCTGCAGCCTCACCACTTTACCCCTTCCTTTCCCTTTAAGCTTTGCTAGTCTTGATACCCATGGTAATGGGATTGCTGAGTCCTCGTGGCTCACAGATTACTACAACAATAGTTGCAGGTACAGGTTATGCGATGATCATGATGCGAGAGCGATGCTTGCTTGCGTTGAGTTCTTCTTCTGCTTCTGCTTCGATCAGGGGATAGGTTCCAGGTCGGCAGCCTGGGCTAGCAGGGTGGATGTCGTTTGAGCTTCTGTTTGTGATTCATCCGTAGTTGGATGATGCTCTTATGTTTTGTCTTGATGTATTTGTGTGGCATTGTATGCCTTATGTATGTATCCCCATCTATTATGTAATGTTGATGTAATGATATCCACCTTGCAAAAGCGTTTCAATATGCGGGTCTATCCTTGGTGGGACCTTCGAGTTCCTTTTGGATAGGGTCGCATATTGGGCGTGACAAGTTGGTAATCAGAGCCTCGACCGACCATAGGAGTCCCCTTGATTGTTGGCCGTTGTTGAGTCTGAAAAAAAAACTATTTTGAGTCTTAGGATTATATATATCGGAGAGTAGGATTCTTTTTACTCCTCAGCCCCCTTCGTCGCTCTGGTGAGGTCTTCTGACGTAGATGTTTTGTCTTTCCTCTCCTCAAATTTCACTAATTTTTTTAGGATCACGCTAGTATCTTGGAATCGTTCCGATGGTTTTGTGACGAGAACATTGTTCTTGGTGCCTCCTATCTATTTATGTGGCTTTGACTCGGGGAGTTCAGCTCCGAGGTGTTGTCGTCACAATTTTATCGTTGCAGTTCTGGAATACCTGAGATGTGCCGACATAAAAAATCTCTTTTATGCAGTTGTTGGTGAGATAACCCCGATAACCCAGTACTGGGGCGAGTTCGGGAGTATTGCCATAACTCGTATAACGGATGCTTTTCAAAGGTTGAGGTACACGATTTTCGGAGTTTTCTTGGTTATGTGTTGACGGATGGATACAACTGGATGTAGGTATTGTTAGTTTGGGTGAGATATATTGCTTCCCCTGTATCCCCAACACCAGATTGCATAACCAGAAAGTTTCGGGAGTTTTATAGGTGGGAATTCAAGTAGCTCCTAGAATATCTTTTCGATAGATGCATGATATGAGATTGGGGTTTGACGTCTAGTGGTCCGGCTTTCCACGGTCGTTTTTACAGTGGTCTCGTTATGTCTTAAAGAACCCTTGGCTATGCTGGTTCGGGGACACTTCATATGTCATGTGCACTGCCTTGTACATGATGGTGCTGTACAATCGAGCCCGTGTGGGCCCCACCACGAAAACTTCAGACGAAATCTCTATCATATGTTTGTTCCGGCTTATTCTGCAAGCCAAATCCTTTGTTTTGTTTTATTTGTGGTATTCGAGTTGCTTTGAAGTCAAATGTTGAATCCATACCTTTCCTAAACGGTGTTCTCATATTGCTATGTGAATACTAATTCTTCTTGATCATTGAGGTCGTCATGTTAATTCTTTTTCAACCGGTGTGCTTCTCTTCAAATGGTTCCAATCTTTTTCAACATCCGCAAGATCAATTCTAAGTTTTCTCAACGGTGTTTGTTTCATCCATCCCAAGTTGCCTTTGCTTTCCCACCCTCCCACCCTTTTCTTCAAGGACTCAGATTTCTTAATCAAGTATCCTTTTATTCATGTGAAGTTTCTCCATTCTTTTCCGTCAATGTTCTTATCCGGTGATTTCCCATGAAGATGCTCAACAGTTTCAAGTTCATCCTCCTCCATTGTTGTTTCTTCTCTGGTGGATCCAACTCAAGTTTTCGGTGTTGATCATATCCCTTTCCTCATTTCAAATGTTTTTTTCCAAGTCGGTGCACCTCTTAATTGTTCACCTCTCTCTATTCTTATCCGGAGTGCTCAAGATATCTCAGAAGACTTGTGTTTCCGTTCTTAATCCGTTCAAGATATTTCGAGGTTGTTATCTCATTCAAGTCATTTAATTCAACCGGTGCAATCCCCCCTTTCAATCAAATATTTCAATGGTGTTTCTTTTGAGTGGGCCCATAACCCACAGGTCTTTTCCCAGGATCTTACCTGACTCATCTAATTATTCCGGAGCTATTCCAAATTCTTTTTAGAGTTTGACGTAAGAATGAATTATCATCAGTCATATGTCTTTCTCCAAGATCTTTCAAATTCTTTTCATTGTGGGCTCAACCTCTTTGTTTTTCATTCTCCCGGAGCATCTCAACAATTTATGGTGGTGTTTCTCGTCGTCATTTCTCGGATCTTGAAGACCGAAGAAGGATTTCTCTTAAATCTTGGTCCGTTCTCTTGAAGATTCATAGTTCTATCTTATGTCATCCTCTCATAATTGTTTTCGATTGTGAGAATTCTTTTCATCCATCCGGAGCAATTCAAGAGTCTTTTCAGATTGATTCTTCCTATCCCATCATCTCAGAATTATTCATTCAAGCTTTCAGCTCTCGTTCTCCAAATCTTACCGGTGGATCATTCAAATATCCTCTAATTAGTTCATGATCTCTTTGTTCTCAGGTAGCAAAATCCCCTCAAGTATCTTCATTCGTTTTCCAATTCTTCCGGGTGAATCGTGCCTTTGCTTCGTTTGTTTTTAATTCTTACGGTGGTTCGTTCAAGATTCCTCTTCCTTTGTTATCATATCAATTCATTCATTGTTAACAAATCCAACCGGTGGTTCCATCAATACCTTCTCAAGTTTGCGCTATATCTCTCTTAATCCATCCTTTCTACGAGAATAAGTAGTATGCCAAATCCGTTGCTTGTCATCAATTTAAATTGGTGAAGGATAGGCATGACATAATTCTTATTCTTGTTTCATCCAAGTGATTAATTCCTTCTTCCGGAGATTGTTCATGATGAAGTAATTCCCGGTTCTAGTGTTTCATCTTTTTCTTTTCCGAAGTTCCAAGTTTTCTCGGTTATATCGTTGCAAAGCTCCATCTAAATCATCGCAAGGCTTTACCTTGTGTTTTCAACTTCTCTTTCTTTCTATCATCCTTTCATTACCGGAGTTCTTCATGGAGGTTCTACATGGTGGTTCATCAAGGATTCCTTTCATTCTTCATTTGTTCTTCAAGATTTCTCTCAAAGTTATGACCCGCCAAGCTTTACTCTAAAATAAACATGGTGCTCAACACATGTCTCGTTTTGAGGAGTTCAAGTATTCTTCATCTTGCATTCCAAAGTGCAATTATTTCTACCTTATCTTTTGAGGTGGTGTTATATCATTCTTGAGAATTTTCATTCATGTTTCGCGATTCACATATTGTCAAGAATGAGGTATTTTAAATCCATCAATCTCTTTTTTGGAGTTATCTTGTGTCAGATTTCACCTAAAGCCTTCCCTAAGGAGTGTTGCTATTTGTGGTGCTTATCAATGATTCAAGTTTTCTCCTATCCTCTCGGCAAAAGCAGTTTTCACCTCTTCTTTGATCTCAAACAAGCAATTGTTTTTTCGTTAGCGGCAGAATTTCACATCAAGCGTTGAGATGTTTCCATAAGCCCACTACAAGTTTATTCGTTTCGTTGTTGGTTTTCCAACAACTACGTTCTATTCTTCTTTGCAAGGATGCGTTCCAAGCTGATTTGTGGTACAAGTTGGCATTTTCTTCTCCGCCCCTTTATCCCAACAATCTAGTTTCTATTCTTCCGTTCCGGAGGCATTGTGATGTTGCTCTTTTCACTCATCATCTTGCTTTGTCAAGATCATGTTCTTCTCCTTGCTTCTCCATTTAACCGGAGTGTGGTGTCATCTCTTCAAGTTCTTTTCATATTATCAAGTTTTGCCTATCGTTTCAATCGGAGTGCTGTCTGAAATCCTTCTTACCCCTTGTGCCATTCCTTCAATAGTTCTGGAGGCAGTGTGTTGTTGATTTCATCAAGTATCTTCCCATCTTCTCAAGTTCAAATCATATTCCTTCCATGGTCAACCGGAGTGCTGCCCGAATTCTTCCTCTCTCATCTTGTCATAACCGGAGTGGTTTTGAACCCTATCTTGTCAATTAAACTCTTGATTCATGTCTTTGCAACCTTCAAGTTCTCGTAATGTTCCTTGTTCCTCTTTTCTAACGGACTGTTTGCAATCTTGGTCATCTCCGTTGTTTTGTTTCTTTCAATTTTCCCAACCTCTCAAGGTTCCTGGTTTCACTCGTTTGTCGAAGAAGCAACTTAGTTTACCTCTTATCTTCCTCTTCCTTTTCTCTCCGGTGCCATCCTAGATCTCGGGACGAGATCCTCTCGTAGTGGTGGAGTGTTGTAACGCCCCGGATACAACTTTCCATATTCGTAACTCCGACTCTTGCCTTTTCCGGAGATGCGATATGTTATTTTCCTTCGTGGTTGGGTTTTTGTCTTTTGTTTTGCTTTTTGTTCTTGTTATGCATCTCGTCTCATGTCATCATTCGCATTGCATCGGCATCGTTTTCATAAAACTTGCATCCGTTCGGGTTTCCCCGATTCTCTCCGTTGTCCGTTCTGAGCCAGACACACTCGCACGCGCCCGCAGCACCTCCGAAATATTATTTTATAAGTGGCATAAAAATGTTCTCGGAATGGGTTGCAACTTGTCGTGCGGTCTTATTATAATGTAGACAGGCCGCCTGCCAAGTTTCGTCGCATTCGGAGTTCATCTGATAGCCCAACCGTTAAACATATAGCGGTACCGTTGCCGGTACCTTCGTCGGACGTTTTCGGTCTTCGAAAACTGTTGCCGGGCTGCCCTCTCTTCTCTCTTCTCTCTTCTCTCTTCTCAGCCCAACCCCCCTCCGCACAGCCCATCTAACCCGTCTTACACCCCCCTTGTCTTCGTCGACCTCTCTCAGACCCCTCGCGCGCGTCCGAAACCTGCCCCGAACCCGACCCGCTCGGTCGTCACCGCTGGATCCGAATCATCCCCAAACATCCCGAAAACATCTCCGTTTTCTTATTTGGACTCCCTAACTTATTTATTCTCGACTGTCCAAATTCGATCGGAGGGTCCAAACCTACTCTTTTTGTCCCTATAAATAGACCACCTCTATCCAAATCAGACCAAAACCTAATTTCTAGGGACCCCCCTGTCCAATCCCCGCCGCCGCTAGCCAATCCACCCCTCTTCTTTCTCGGGATCTTCCTAGATCCCTCCCGATCCACCCACCTACCTCCCTTGGTTTCGGCCACCGCCCAATCCACAGCCCAAATGCCTCGTCCCCGAGCCGAGCACCATGGAAGAGGAGCAGCGCTCCGCCCTCTCTCTGCTTTGCGTTTGAACACCAGCCGCATCGAGCGCCCGCAGCTCCATTCCCGTGCGCCTCCACTCGATCCCTGGCCGCCTCCTGCCCGGGCGTTTCCTCCTCCCTGCCTCACTCTAATCCAAAGGAGAGGAGCTCCTCCTCGACCATACCGACCACCTCGCCGGAGTACAGCACCCTCGGAGCCCCGAGTCCCGTGCCCTTCGCCGCCTCCCCGTTGCACGTCCGGTGAGGTCACCGGAGAGTGCAGTGCCTCTGATGCCTCCCTATCCCGTCGTCGCTCCTAGCTTTCCTTCCCTGCTCCCTCTCTGAATTCCCTCCCAGACCTTCTTTTCTTCAGGCTTCAATAGCAGCCATGGAGCCGTCTCCACTTCGATACGACAGGGAACGGACCCCGACGACCTCCACCGCCCGGATCCACGTCTCCCTTCCGCCATTTTTCGCCTCTGCTTCCGCTACCCCACGCCGGCCCGCCGCTTCCCGTGCCTGCCTCAGCCGGCGTCCTCTGCTTCTCCAGGACGAGGCGCCCGCTCGCACGCGCGTTGACCAGCTCCAGCGCCTGGGCCGGCGCCTCCCTAAGCCTGCAGCCTCTCCACCGACTGGCCTGCTAAGGCCCAGGGGTGAGCAGCCCCTCCAGATCGCCCCTCCTTGTTTTTTCTCTCCTGTTGGGCCAGTCGGCAGTTTCGGCCCGATAGCGTTTTTTTCCTGCCTGCGAATTTGTCTTTTATCCAGTGCATGCATAATTACAGGAGGATGCCATTATTTTTAATTGCTCACAAGTAAATAACCGTGCATCGGATTAAAATGGTTTAAACATGTAAAATGCTCAGAAAGTTGTGTAGATTAATAATATGCCACTTTCAACTATGTTTAAAATGTTTAAATTGATGTTTGCATTAATTTGCTAATATGCCATGTTAAAATGATTTATTTCATAACTTAATAACCGTAGCTCCATTTTTAACAAACTTTATATGTAAATGGGGTGAAAAAATGCCTAGATTAACATGGTGCACTTTATTTTCCTGTTTAACAACAATAAAATTGTGTTTAGGGCAGAACAGTACCGAATCTAAAATATGCATATGGGGATTTTCCGGAATTGTTGTTTGTTATTTCCGGCCTCATTTAAACTTGCCTAGATAGGTAGTTCCATTATGTTTCACCCCCTTGCCATGCTAATAACATTTAATATTGTTGGGTACATAACCGAGATCAAACTAAATATTTGATGTGGTGTTTTGTTAATATGCAACTCGTTGCATATTGATCTCCACTTAACTTGTAGTATTGTTTGGTTGCCTTTGCCATGCCATGCCTTATTAAACCGGACATGCATCATACTTGTTTGTGCATCATGCCATGTTCATGCTTGTGCATTTACCATGTTGTTTGTTTCTTCCCGGTGTTGCTTCTTAGTTTCGGTAATGTTGCGATTGTGAGGATTCGTTCGACTGCTCCTGTTCGTCTTCTTCATGGACTCGTTCTTCTTCCTAGCGGGATCTCAGGCAAGATGACCGCTACCCTGGATCTCACTACTATCATTGCTATGCTAGTTGCTTCGTTCTATCGCTTTGCTGCGCTACCTATCATCTGTTTGTCGAGCCATCCCATGTTGCCATGAACCTCTAACCTTTGACACCTTTCCTATGCGAACCGTTGTTTGGCTATGTTACCGCTTTGCTCAGCCCCTCTTATAGCGTTGCTAGTTGCAGGTGAAGTTGAAGATTTCTCCATGGTGGACAGGATTTTGGTTGGGATATCACAATATCTCTTATATTATTATTAATGCATCTATATACTTGGTAAAGGGTGGAAGGCTCGGCCTTATGCCTGGTGTCTTGTTCCACTCTTGCCGCCCTAGTTTCCGTCATACCTGTGTTATGTTCCCGGATTTTGCGTTCCTTACGCGGTCGGGTGATTTATGGGACCCCCTTGACAGTTCGCTTTGAATAAAACTCCTCCAGCAAGGCCCAACATTGACTTTTACCATTTGCCTCACCACCACCTATATTTCCCTTGGGAGTAATTAACCCAAGGGTCATCTTTATTACAGCCCCCCCGGGCCAATGCTTGTGTAAGTGTTGTTCCAACCTAGAGCACCGTGCGGGACCATTCCTTGGCAACTTGGTTCGTCGGTTCATGTACGCTTCGCTTATCCGGTGTTGCCCTGAGAACGAGATATGTGCAGCTCCTATCAGGATTGTCGGCACATCGGGCGGTCTTGCTGGTCTTGTTTTACCATTGTCGAAATGTCTTGTAAACCGGGATTCCGAGTCTGATCGGGTCTTCCTGGGAGAAGGTCTATTCCTTCGTTGATCGTGAGAGCTTGTCATGGGCTAAGTTGGGACACCCCTGCAGGGTATAATCTTTCGAAAGCCGTGCCTGCTGTTATAGGCAGATGAGAATTTGTTAATGTCCGGTTGTAGATAACTTGACACCAGATCCGAATTAAAACGCATCAACCGTGTGTGTAGCCGTGATGGTCTCTTTTCGGCGGAGTCCGGGAAGTGAACACGGTTTCTGGGTTATGTTTGACGTAAGTAGGAGTTCAGGATCACTTCTTGATCATTGCTAGCTTCACGACCGTTCCACTTGCTCTCTTCTCGCTCTTATTTGCGTATGTTAGCCACCATATATGCTTAGTCGCTGCTGCAGCCTCACCACTTTACCCCTTCCTTTCCCTTTAAGCTTTGCTAGTCTTGATACCCATGGTAATGGGATTGCTGAGTCCTCGTGGCTCACAGATTACTACAACAACAGTTACAGGTACAGGTTATGCGATGATCATGACGCGAGAGCGATGCTTGCTTGTGTTGAGTTCTTCTTCTGCTTCTGCTTCGATCAGGGGATAGGTTCCAGGTCGGCAGCCTGGGCTAGCAGGGTGGATGTCGTTTGAGCTTCTGTTTGTGATTCATCCGTAGTTGGATGATGCTCTTATGTTTTGTCTTGATGTATTTGTGTGGCATTGTATGCCTTATGTATGTATCCCCATCTATTATGTAATGTTGATGTAATGATATCCACCTTGCAAAAGCGTTTCAATATGCGGGTCTATCCTTGGTGGGACCTTCGAGTTCCTTTTGGATAGGGTCGCATATTGGGCGTGACACTCAAGCAACCCTGCAACCAAATAACAAAGAGTCTCTTGTGTCCCCAACACACCCAATACAATGGTAAGTTGTATAGGTGCACTAGTTCGGCGAAGAGATGGTGATACAAGTGCAATATGGATAGTAGATATAGGTTTTTGTAATCTGAAAATATAAAAACAGCAAGGTAACTAATGATAAAAGTGAGCGTAAACGGTATTGCAATGATAGGAAACAAGGCCTAGGGTTCATACTTTCACTAGTGCAAGTTCTCTCAACAATAATAACATAGATAGATCATATAACAAGCCCCAACATGCAAAAAAGAGTCACTCCAAAGCCATTAATAGCGGAGAACAAACATAGAGATTATGGTAGGGTACGAAACCACCTCAAAGTTATTCTTTTGGATCGATCTATAAAAGAGTTCGTACTAGAATAACACCTTAAGATACAAATCAACCAAAACCCTAATGTCACCTAGATACTCCATTGTCACTTCAAGTATCCGTGGGCATGATTATAAGATATGCATCACACAATCTCAGATTCATCCAATCAGCACAAAGTACTCCAAAGAGTGCCCCAAAGTTTCTACCGGAGAGTCAAGAACGTGTGCCAACCCCTATGCATAGGTTCATGGGCAGAACCCGCAAGTTGGTCACCAAAACATACATCAAGTGGCACATGATATCCCATTGTCACCACAGATAAGCACGGCAAGACATACATCAAGTCTTCTCATAAAAGAGTCAATCCGATAAGATAACTTCATAGGGGAAACTCAATTCATCACAAGAGAGTAGAGGGGGAGAAACATCATAAGATCCAACTACAGTAGCATGGCTCGGGATACATCCAGATCGTGCCATAGAGGGAACACAAGAGAGAACACGAGAGAGAGATCAAACACATAGCTACTGGTACATACCCTCAGCCCCGAGGGTGAACTACTCCCTCCTTGTCATGGAGAGCGCCGGGATGATGAAGATGGCCACCGGTGATGGGTTCTGCCTCTGGCAGGGTGCCGTAATGGACTCCCGAGAGGTTTTTGGTGGCTACATAGGCTTGCGGCGCCGGAACTCCCGATCTATCTTGATATTTGATGGTTTTAGGGTACGTAGGCATATATAGGTGAAAGAAGTCGGTCGGGAGGTGCTCGAGGGGTCCACGAGATAGGGGGCCGCGCCCTGTAGGGGCTGGCGCACCCCCTATCTCCTGGGCTCCTCGAGGGTCTTCTGACTTGATCTCCAAGCCTCCAGGATGATATTCTTCCAAAAAATCACGATGCCGAAGGTTTCATTCCGTTTGGACTCCGTTTGATATTCCTTTTCTTCGAAATACTGAAACAAGCAATAAAACAACAATATGGGCCGGGCCTCCGGTTAATAGGTTAGTCCCAAAAATGATATAAATGTGTAAAATAAATCCCATAGACATCCAAAAGGGGTAATATAATAGCATGGAACAATCAAAAATTATAGATACGTTGGAGACGTATCAAGCATCCCCAAGCTTAATTCCTGCTCGTCCTCGAGTACGTAAATGATAAAAACAGAATTTTTGATGTGGAATGCTACCTAGCATAATTCTCAATGTAATTTTCTTTACTGTGGCATGAATGTTCAGATCCAAATGATACAAAATAAAAGTTCATATTGACATAAGAAATAGTAATACTTCAAGCATACTAATCAAAGTAATCATGTCTTCTCAAAATAACATGGCTAAAGAAAGTTATCCCTACAAAATCATATAGTCTGGCTATTGCTCTATCTTCATCACACAAAATATTTAATCATGCACACCCCCGGTGACAAGCCAAGCAATTGTTTCATACTTTAATAATCTCAAACTTTTTCAACTTTCACGCAATACATGAGCGTGAGCCATGGACATAGCACTATATGTGGAATAGAATGGTGGTTGTGGAGAAGACAAAAGAAGGAGAAGATAGTCTCACATCAACTAGGCGTATCAACGGGCTATGGAGATGCCCATTAATAGATATCAATGTGAGTGAGTAGGGATTGCCATGCAACGGATGCGCTAGAGCTATAAATATATGAAAGCTCAACAAAAGAAACTAAGTGGGGTGCATCCAACTCGCTTGCTCACGAATACCTAGGGCACTTTGAGGAAGCCCATCACTGGAGTATACAAGCCAAGTTCTATAATGAAAAATTCCCACTAGTATATGAAAGTGACAACGTATGAGACTCTCTATCATGAAGATCATGGTGCTATTTTAAAGCACAAGTGTGGAAAAGGAGATAGTAGCATTGTCCCTTCTCTCTTTTTCTCTCATTTTTTTCCTTTTCTCTTTTTTTTTTCTTTTTTCTTTTTTCTTTTTTTTTCTTTGGCCTCTTTTTCTTTTTCTTTTTGGCCTTCCTTTTTTTGTAAAGTCCGAAGTCTCATCCCGACTTTTGGGGGAATCATAGTCTTCATCATCCTTTCCTCACTAGGACAATGCTCTAATAATGAAGATCATCACACTTTTATGGATTTACAACTCAAAGCTAGAACAAGATATGACTCTATATGAATGCCTTAGGCGGTGTACCGGGATATGCAATGAATCAAGAGTGACATGTATGAAAATTATGAAGGTGGCCTTGCCACAAATACAATGTCAACTACATGATCATGCAAAGAGCAATATGACAAAAGTAATGCGTGTCATATGAACGGAACAGTGGAAAGTTGCATGGCAATATATCTCGGAATGGCTATGGAAATGCCATAATAGGTAGGTTGGTGGCTGTTTTGAGGGAGGTATATGGTGGGTGTATGGTACCGGCGAAAGTTGCACGGTACAAGAGAGGCTAGCAATGGTGGAAGGGTGAAAGGGTGCGTATAATCTATGGACTCAACATTAGTCAAAATAACTCATATACTTATTGCAAAAATTTAGAAGTCATCAAAAACCAAAGTACTACGCACATGCTCCTAGGGGGATAGATTGGTAGGAAAAGACCATCGCTCATCCCCGACCGCCACTCATAACGAAGACACTCAATAAATAAAATTGTGCTCCAACTTCATCACAAAGCGGTTCACCATACGTGCATGCTACGGGAATCACAAACTTCAACACAAGTACTTTTCATAATCACCTCAACTAGCATGACTCTAATATCACTACCTCCATATCTCAAAACAATTATCAAGCATCAAATTGATCATAGCATCCAATTCTATTCTATGATAGTTTTTATTATACCCAACTTGGATGCTCATCATTCTAGGACCAACTTTGTAACCATAGCAAATACCATGCTGTTCTAAAAGACTCTCAAAATAATATAAGTGAATCATGAGAGACTAGCAATTTCTACAAAATATAACCACCGCCTTGCTCTAAAAGATATAAGTGATGCACTAGAGCAAAAGACAAACTACTCCGAATGATATAAGTGAAGATCAATGAGTAGTCGAATAATTGTGCAACTATGTGAAGACTCTCTAACATTAAGGAATTTAAGATCTTGGTATTCTAATCAAGCAGCAAGCAAAACAAAATAAAATGACATTGCAAGGATAGCACAACTCATGTGAAGAAGCAAAAACTTAGGCTCAACCGATACTAACCGATAGTTGTTGGAGAAGAAAGGTGGGATGCCTACCGGGGCATCCCCAAGCTTAGATGCTTGAGACTTCTTGAAATATTATCTTGGGGTTCCTTGGGCATCCCCAAGCTTGAACCTTTGTGTCTCCTTAATTCCTCTCATACCATGGTTTCTCTTTTTATCAAAAGCTTCATCCACAACAAACTCAACACAAACTCGTGAGATAGGTTAGTATAAACCAATGCAAGACTTTATCATTTTCTACTGTAACAAATCACTAAAATTATTATTCAACATTGCATACTAAATGCCTCTGCATATTTAATACTCATATCCTCAAATAGAATCATTAAACAAGCAAACATATGTAAACAATGCAAACATAACAACAATCTGTCAAAACAGTACAGTCTGTAAAGAATGCAAGAGTATCAATACTTACCTAACTCCAAAAATCCTACCAAATTAGGAAGTACTAATAAATTCGTGTATCAATCCATAGGAAAAAGAATCAGATCAGAATCACGTTTCTGTGAATTAACAAAACTAATTACTGGGTGCAAAAGTTTCTGATTTTCAGCAGGATCAACACAACTATCACCGTAAGCTATCCTAAAGGTCTTGCTTGGCACTTTATTGAAACAAAATCTATAAAACATGATTACTACAGTATTATAATCATGTGGACACACAAAAATGGTAAGGGTAAATATTGGGTTGCTTCCCAACAAGCGCTTTTCTTTAATGCCTTTCTAGCTAGGCATGATGATGACAATGATGCTCACATAAAAGATAAGAATTGAAACATAACGGGAGCATCATGAAGCACATGACTAGCACATTTAAGCCTAATCCACTTCCTATGCATAGGGATTTTGCGAGCAAATAAATTGTGGGAACAATAATCAACTTGCATCGGAAGGTAAAACAAGCATAGCTTCAAGATTTTCAACACATAGAGAGGAAACTTGACATTATTGCAATTCCTACAAGCATATGTTCCTCCCTCATAATAATTTTCAGTAGCATCATGAATGAATTCAACAATATAACCAGCATCTAAAGCATTCTTTTCATGATCTACAAGCATAGAAAATTTACTACTCTCCACATAAGCATATTTCTTCTCATCAATAGTAGTGGGAGCAAACTCAACAAAATAATTATCATGTGAGGCATAATCCAATTGAAAACTAAAATCATGATGACAAGTTTCATGGTTTTCATTATTCCTAATAGCATTCAAGTCATCACAATAATCATCATAAATGGCAACTTTGTTCTCATAATCAATTGGAACCTCTTCTGAAATAGTGGAATCATCACTAAATAAAGTTGACACTCTTCCAAATCCACTTTCATCAATATAATCATAAATAGGAGGCATGCTATCATCAAAATAAGTTTTCTCATCAAAGCTTAGGGGACAAAATATATTGTATTCATCAAACATAGCTTCCCCAAGCTTGTGGCTTTGCATATCGTTAGCATCATGGATATTCAAGGAATTCATACTAACAACATTGCAATCATGCTCATCATACAAAGATCTAGTACCAAGCATTTTAATGCATTCTTCTTCTAGCACTTGAGCGCAATTTTCCTTTCCATCATTCTCACGAAAGATATTAAAAAGATGAAGCGTATGAGACAAACTTAACTCCAATTTTTTGTAATTTTCTTTTATAAACTAAACTAGTGATAAAACAAGAAACAAAATGATTCGATTGCAAGATCTAAAGATATACCTTCAAGCACTCACCTCCCCGGCAACGGCGCCAGAAAAGAGCTTGATGTCTACTACACAACCTTCTTCTTGTAGACGTTGTTGGGCCTGCAAGTGCACAGGTTTGTAGGACAGTAGCAAATTTCCCTCAAGTGGATGACCTAAGGTTTATCAATCCGTAGGAGGCGTAGGATGAAGATGGTCTCTCTCAAGCAACCCTACAACCAAATAACAAAGAGTCTCTTGTGTCCCCAACACACCCAATACAACGGTGAATTGTATAGGTGCACTAGTTCGGCGAAGAGATGGTGATACAAGTGCAATATGGATAGTAGATATAGGTTTTTGTAATATGAAAATATAAAAACAGCAAGGTAACTAATGATAAAAGTGAGCGTAAACGGTATTGCAATGATAGGAAACAAGGCCTAGGGTTCATACTTTCACTAGTGCAAGTTCTGTCAACAATAATAACATAGATAGATCATATAACAAGCCCCCAACATGCAACAAAGAGTCACTCCAAAGCCACTAATAGCGGAGAACAAACGTGGAGATTATGATAGGGTACGAAACCACCTCAAAGTTTTCGGATCGATCTATAAAAGAGTTCGTACTAGAATAACACCTTAAGATACAAATCAACCAAAACCCTAATGTCACCTAGATACTCCATTGCCACCTCTAGTATCCGTGGGCATAATTATACGATATGGATCACACAATTTTAGATTCATCCAATCAACACAGAGTAGTTCAAAGAGTGCCCCAAAGTTTCTACCGGAGAGTCAAGAACGTGTGCCAACCCCTATGCATAGGTTCATGGGCCGAACTCGCAAGTTGGTCACCAAAACATACATCAAGTGGCACATGATATCCCATTGTCACCACAGATAAGCACGGCAAGACATACATCAAGTGTTCTCATAAAAGACTCAATCCGATAAGATAACTTCAAAGGGGAAACTCAATTCATCACAAGAGAGTAGAGGGGGAGAAACATCATAATATCCAACTACAATAGCAAAGCTCGGGATACATCAAGATCGTGCCATAGAGGGAACACGAGAGAGAACACGAGAGAGAGAGAGAGATCAAACACATAGCTACTGGTACATACCCTCAGCCCCAAGGGTGAACTACTAAAAGGATCGATATGGTTGACTAGAGGGGGGGGGGAGGTGAATAGGCAACTAACAATTTTTAGACTTTTCTTTAACAATTTAAACCTTGCAATGAAATAGGTTGTCTAGATGTGCAACTACGTGGACAACCTATATGATGCAAAGACAACAAGCACACAAGCAAGCAATGGATATAGCACAAGTAAGCTTGCAGAAGTAAAGGGATAAGATAACCAAGAGTGCAGCCGGTGGAGATGAGGATGTGTTACCGAAGTTCCTCCCTTTTAAGGGGAAGTACGTCTCCATTAGAGCGGTGTGGAGGCACAATGCTCCCCAAGAAGCCACTAGGGCCACCATAATCTCCTCACGCCCTCACACAATGCGAGATGCCGTGATTCCACTATTGGAGCCCTTGAAGGCGGCAACCGGACCTTTACAAACAAGATTGGGGCTATCTCCACAACACTTGCAGGCTCCCAATAATCCAGCGAAGCTTCACCACAATGGAGTATGGCTTCGAGGTGACCTCAACCGTCTAGGGTGCTCAACACCCAAGAGTAACAAGATCCGCAAGGTATAAGTGGGGGGGAATCAAATATCCTGTGGTGGAAGTGTAGATCGGGCACTTGTCACCCAATCCTGAGCAAATCAACAAGTTTGATTGGCTAGGGAGAGAGATCGAGTGAAAATGGAGCTTGGAGCAACAATGGAGCTTAGAGATGGAAGAGGTAGTCAACTAGAGGTAGAAGACACCCCTTATATAGTCGTGGAAAGAATCCAACCGTTATCCACATGTTCAGCCCGCGACCCACGGTACTACCGCTCCAGGGGCGCGGTACTACCGCGAAGCTGTGCGGTACTACCGTGGCTGACCACAGTACTACCGCGACAGCAGCACAGGCCGGAACTAGCCTAACAAGGGGGCAGTACTACCGCCTGCGCGGTACTACCGCACCCACTTGCGGTACTACCGCTTGGCAGGAAAGTCACGGCCTGGGAAGGGCGCGGATGAAATAAATTACATCCGTGCCTACTTCCGCTGAAACTGAGGTGGTACAAAAATCCGACGCGGTACTACCGCTCGCGAGGCGCGGTACTACCGTGCGGGCGCGGATGTAAAAAATTACATCCGCGCCTACTACCACGACACTGCGGTACTAGGTAGTAGGGCCACGGTACTACGACTCCTAGGGAGCGGTACTACCATGGGCGCCCGCGGTACTACCGCACTGGACGAGCGGTACTACCGTGGAGGGCGCGGATGTAAAAAATTACATCCGCCCCTACTACCGCACCAGAGCGGCACAAGGCCTAGGAGCCGCGGTACTACCGCTCCAGATGAGCGGTACTACCGTGACACACAACGATACTACCGCATGTACTTGCGGTACTACCGCAAGTACAGCTGTTGTCATCAGATTTCCGCACAACCAAGATAACAAAGGGAAGCACCAAAATGCAGGGAAAGGAGGAACTAGTGTACGTGTTGATTCCACCCAAACCTTTCCGACGCGGACCCCCTCTTAATAGTACGGCTCTCCTACGACTCAAATCCAGCAAAGAGAAACGTAGAAAAACGCCGACTTCAATAGTCTCCGAGGGGCACCGAATCGTCTCATGCCTAGAGATGAAGTATCTGAGAAACTCAAGGCACACGATTAGTCCGCAAATGCATTGTCATCAATCACCAAAACACCTGAGGGATAAATATGCCCTTACAATCTCTCCCTTTTTGGTGGATTGATGACAACACGGGATTTGCATACAGATAAGATAATTTAGAACAGGGGCAAACCCCACCGCTCTAAAATATAGACGAGCTCCCCCTAGATGTGTGCACTTTATATGAATGCTTTGGACTGCATAGCACACAGACTAGGATCAACACTCCCCCTATATTTTAGAGACTAAGGCATGATAATAATCATAGCATAGCATAAAGATAACACAATATAACACAAGCTCGCTAGGATAGAAGAGTGCATATGTCTTACACCATACGAAGTAAAGCTACCAAGGTTCAAACGAGAAAGCAGCAAATAGTTCAAACGAGAAAGCAGCAAACACACGACACACTCGCAAACCCCTACACTCTCTCCCCCTTTGGCATCGAGACGCCAAAAAGGCAGAGAGGACACCTACACACAAGAGGTGGCTCAAGCAGAGAACTCGTCCCAAGCCTCTCCGTCGGTCTCCTCGGCAGCAAGGATGGTCTCCTCGACATCCTCCTCAGACTCAGTCCACCTGTAGCCCTGCTTCTCCATCCACTCTGCCTCTGGAGTGATGTGATCCTCAGACCCACCAGACACTGCCTCACCATAGAGCTGCAAGATCTTGTTGTCCCGGCGACGACTCTCCTTGGACGCCACGTGAGTCCTGTACTGCCCCTTGGCTTGCATGCAGAAAAGAGTCTTCATCTTGTCCTTCAGCTTCTTGGCCCATGATGGCATAGCGGCACTCTGGGAAGGCCTAGCAGCACGGCCCTCAGCAACATCCTCGGCACCATCATCCTCCTCATCAACAGCAGCCCTAGCAGCAGTCGCCTCGGCACGAGGAGTGGTGTTGGCCCAGTTGGATTTGATACACAGGCAAATGGGCTCATGGCGAACCCAGTCTGGAGCAAGAAACTCCTCATCAGGGAACATCTTCTCCCAAGTCTTCAAAATCAGCAGAAACAGATAGGGCCCATAGATAGGCACCTTGCGGTTGAACACTGCAAACCGGAGCTCACACCACATGATGTGTGAGACATCAAGTGGCTGAGACTAACACGAACGAGCCTCCTCGCAGATGAGCATCATGTCCACCATATAGGCATGAACCTTGTCTTTGTCACCGATGCGAGGGAACAGGGAGTTGCGGAAGATGCGATACATGATATCCAGGAAAGGGTTGAGCACCAAAGTTGTCTTGCCAATGGCGAGCGCCTTCTCAACCATGAATGGGGCAAGCCTGTCCTTGCTGGCAGACTCAGCATTGGCATGGGGGCGAACACCCACTGGAGAGTTGAGCCCATCATCAGGAACCTGGAGGAGATCCATGAACTCCTTCCAGGTAGCAGACAGCTTACGGCCATTGGTCATCCAGGTTATCCTCCGTTCCTCATCGGAGTGAAAGTAGACAGAGGCAAAGAACTGACAGATAAGCTCAGGGTCATAGTCGAGGTGGAAGGTTAACACATGCTCAATGCGAAACTGCTCCACCAAGTCCAGAGCCTCTCCAAAGTAGTCACGAAACTTGTCCTTCCTCATGTGATGCATGTCAATCCACTTCACCTCCACATAGGTATTCTGCTTGTTCTTGATGACATTCAGATAGATGTTGGTCTGTTGCTTGTTCCAGAACAGCTCACAGCCTCTGAAAGTGGCACGCGGGTGCACATAAGGGTGAAGCTGCCTGAGACGGACATAATCAGCTTGGGCTATCTCATCCATGCCCTTAGCGGACTCCTTGTGCTTGCTAGCTGAGTGCTTGACATTGCGCTTGGAGGCAGACGATCCCTCTGGTACTTCACCTGGGTTGCGCAAACATTTGGAGCCAGTGTCACGACTGGGGTTGGACCGGTGAGAGCCACCACCTGAGACACACACGCAAAACACCAAAGACGCAAAAAGATCAATGCAAAGGCCACGAAAAAGCACAAGAAATACATAGAAGGCATACGAGACAGTTGGCATGCGATAGATGTGAGCCACGGTAGAACTACCACTGCCTGC
The DNA here is from genome assembly GCF_002162155.2 of Triticum dicoccoides. Classification (NCBI taxonomy): domain Eukaryota; kingdom Viridiplantae; phylum Streptophyta; class Magnoliopsida; order Poales; family Poaceae; genus Triticum; species Triticum dicoccoides. Next base: position 38,445,878 of record NC_041393.1, read on the forward strand.
GGTACTAAAATATTAGTACTGCTCCAAACGCGGTAGTACCGTGCGAGGTCAAGGTAGTACTATGGTTGGAGCGGAAGTAAAATTTTAGTACCGCACAGAGCGCGGTAGTACCGCTCCTGAAGGGCGGTAGTACCGTGCAAGCGGTAGTACCGCGCCAGACGGGCGGTAGTACCATGCAAGCGGTAGTAGCGCGCCAGACGGGCGGTAGTACCGCGTCGCGTCAGATCCAACCGACGGTTTGAATCTGAAAAGAACCGCGAAACAATGGCGGTGCTACGGTGATCCGATCTAGCGCAAGACAACAATACAAGTATAAATCCTATGCAATACCACGCTCCTTCATCCTACTCTTGCAGAGATTAAGCCTAAGAATCTCAAGAACACACAAGCCTCCCCCAAAACCTAGAAACACTAAACACAATCAACACGGAGAGGGAGTTGGGGAAAAACCTTGGTCCATAGCAAGAGCACGAGGTGGGGAACGATCCCACCGGTCGGAATCACGGGAGGGCAGCCAGTGGAGGAGATCCGGCGACGAACGCCGGCTCCATTCTTGAGCGAGGGAGAGAAGGAGGCGACATGGAGAGAGAGGACATCGAATGGGTATGGGGAGTTAAAACTCCCCCTGCCCGTCCTTATCCCCACGCGCTCGAACCGACGCGGTAGTACCGCGTATCATCGTGGTAGTACCGCTCGGGCGGAAGTACCGCGCCGAGGCGGTAGTACCGCTCAACCAGGCGGCAGTAAAAAATTACTGCCGTGTGGTGACAGTAGTACCGTGCTCCCGCAAGCGGTAGTATCATGGCTGGCTGCGGTAGTACCGTGAGCTCAAGTCACCGCAATTTTCAACACGAGAAGAAAAAGCCTTTGCACGGAAACTTTTCACACACAAGAAATCACAAGAACACGCACAAACCAGAGGCAAAAAGACAACAAGAAACCATCAAGTGACAAAGCCTCTCGAGGAGAGAGCGCGGTGGCGGAAGCCACCTATGTTTGAGTTGGATGGTATGGCACCGCGAAGAATTATCCTTGGGCCCATGACCAAAACTCGTCTTTGAAGCACAAGTACCATTAAAAATGGCTAATGTGAAAGAGGTGATCGATTTATGCATAATGGGGGGGAGGGAGAGTTCATTGAGAGAACAAAACTCCCCCTATGTCCATGCCTACACCTAAACTAGACAACACATTGAGTGTGGTGGGGGGTGTACGGGTTCAAGTCACATTGCTCAAATCAATGATATTTAGCTCATGCCTTAACTCGCGAAATCTTGCTTCATCCAAGGGCTTTGTGAAAATATCTGCAAGGTTATCATGAGTGTTGACATACTTGAGCTCGATCTCCCCTCGCCTAATGTGATCCCGGATGAAGTGATACTGAATCTCAATGTGCTTCATCTTGAAGTGTTGTACCGGGTTGAGAGAAATCTTGATGGCACTTTCATTATCACACCAAAGAGGCACTTTGTCACAAATGACACCATACTCCTTTAAAGTTTGCCTCATCCATAGGAGTTGAGCACAACAACTACCGGCCGCCACATACTCCGCTTCGGTGGACGAGAGGGACACACAACTTTGCTTCTTGGAAGACCAACTTACCAAAGAGCAACCAAGAAATTGGCACCCTCCGGAAGTAGACTTCCTATCCACTTTGTCCCCCGCCCAATCGGAATACGTGAAACCTTCAAGCTTGAAATTTGCTCCTCTTGGGTACCATAAACCAAAGTTTGGGGTATGAGCCAAATATCAAAAGATTCTCTTGACCGCCACATAGTGACTTTCCTTTGGTGCGGCTTGAAACCGTGCACACATCCCCACACTCAACATGATATCCGGTCTAGATGCACAAAGGTAAAGCAAGGAGCCAATCATGGAGCGATATACCTTTTGATCCACCGCTTTACCATTGGGATCGATGTCAAGTTGGCACTTGGTAGGCATTGGTGTAGAAGCCGGCTTGACATCACTTAGCTTGAATCTTTTAAGCATGTCTTGAGTGTATTTGGCTTGGTTGATGAAGGTTCCTTATCTTCGTTGTTTGATGTCAAAACCAAGGAAGAACTTCAACTCTCCCATCGAAGACATCTTGAACTTGGAGGTCATGAGAGCGGAAAATTCCTCATTGAAAGCTTTGTTAGGAGAACCAAAGATAATATCATCAACATATAGTTGGCATACAAACAACTCCCCTTTGACCTTCTTAGTAAAAAGAGTGGGATCGATTTGTCCTACTTCAAATCCACGATCTTGTAGCAACTTGGTAAGGTGGTCATACCACACACGTGGGGCTTGTTTAAGGCCATAGAGTGCCTTATCGAGTTGATACACGTGATCTGGGAAGTAGGGGTCCTCGAACCCGGGGGGTTGCTTGACATAAACTAACTCATTAATGGGACCATTAAGAAAAGCACTTTTCACATCCATTTGTTGCAACTTAAAGTTGTGATGGGAAGCATAAGCAATCAACAAACGAATGGATTCAAGACGAGCAACGGGAGCGAAGGTTTCACCGTAGTCGATGCCCTCGACTTGGGAGTAGCCTTGTGCTACCAATCTTGCCTTGTTGCGAATGATGTTCCCATGAGCATCTTGCTTGTTCTTGAAGATCCACTTTGTTCCAATGACGTTGTGGTTCCCCGAAGGTCTTGGCACCAATCTCCACACCTTGTTGTACTCGAAGTTGTTTAGTTCTTCATGCATGGCATTGAGCCAATCCGAGTCTTCGAGCGCCTCATAGACCTTTTGGGGTTCAACACAAGAGACAAACGCATGATGTTCACAATAGTTAGCTAATAGTCTACGAGTGCTTACCCCCTTTCTTAGACTTCCAACCACGTTTTCCATGAGATGGCCTTGGGTGGTGAGTTTGGAAGTAATCTTCGCGGCACGACGCTCTAATTCTTCCTCGGGTGTGGAAGGAGGAAGGTTAACTTGATCATCTTGAGCGCCGTCTTGAGCTTGCTCATGATCTTGAACTTGCTCGAGGGGGAGAACTTGACCTTGGGCATCACTTAGAGTTTCACCTCCATCTTGAGGTTGATCTTGCCCTTGGTCTTGTTCATGAAGGTGAGGGCCTTCACTTTGTTCTTCGGAAGCGTGTGGGTCTTGGGGAGGTGATGGCTCCACTTGAGTGGAGCATTGTCCTTCTCCTTCGGCCACAAGGGGTTCCTCAATGGGTAGGATATGACCAATACCCATTCTTCTTATGGCTTGGGGAGGAATTTCATCACCTACATCACAAGTACCACTTTGCTCCACTTGGGAGCCGTTATTTTCATCAAACTCTACGTTACACGTCTCCTCAATGAGTCCGTTGGACTTGTTGAGAACACGGTAAGCATGAGAGTTTGTAGCATAACCAACAAATATGCCCTCATGAGCTCTAGCTTCAAATTTAGACAAACGAACACCTTTCTTGAGAATGAAACACTTACACCCGAACACCCGGAAGTACTTGAGATTGGGCTTGTTCCCGGTGAGTATCTCATATGGAGTCTTGTTCAAGCCTTTGCGGGGATAGAGGAGCCGATTGGATGCATGACAAGCTGTGTTGATGGCTTCGGCCCAGAAGTTGTATGGAGACTTGAACTCCGCCATCATGGTCCTTGCCGCATCCATCAACGTCCGGTTCTTCCTCTCCGCAACACCATTTTGTTGAGGGGTATATGGTGCAGAATATTGATGCTTGATCCCTTCATCACTAAGAAACTCATCCAAGGTGTAGTTCTTGAACTCGGTGCCGTTGTCACTTCTTATTGTCAAGATCTTTGCATTGTGTTGACGTTGAGCTTCATTTGCAAAGTCGATGATGGTTTGTTGAGTCTCACTCTTCCTCTTGAAGAAGTATACCCATGTGTATCTTGAATAATCATCCACTATCACCAAGCAATACTTTCTACCCCCAAGACTATCAAAGGATGGGGGCCCAAAGAGGTCCACGTGGAGGAGCTCCAAGGGTCTCTTTGAGTAGATGATAGTCGTGGGGGGGGGGGTGAGCCGTCTCATGAAGCTTTCCTTCGATACAAGCACCGCAAACACGATCTTTGGCAAAACTAACATTCGTTAGTCCATGGACATGGTCCCCCTTGAGAAGACTTAGCAAAGATCTCATATTGACGTGGGATAAACGGCGATGCCAAAGCCATCCCACATCAACTTTAGCCATTAGGCATGTCGCGGTCTTAGTGGGTTGCTCCGAGAAGTTAACCACATAGAGACCGTTCTCGACATGCCCAACAAAGGCTACTTTAAGAGTCTTGCTCCACAAGAGGCCACGGTATCAATATCAAAGAAGGTGGCAAAACCCATGAGTGCGAGTTGACGAACGGAAAGTAGATTGAACGCAAGGGACTCAACAAGCATGACTTTCTAGATCGTTAGATCATGAGAAATGACAACCTTGCCAAGACCCAATACCTTAGAATGTGAGGCATCACCCCATTCGACATTGGTGGGCATAGATGGGATATTGTGCACATCCACCACCAAGTCCTTGCTCCCGGTCATATGATTTGTTGCTCCACTATCGAGCAACCATGATCCCCCACCGGAAGCAAACACCTACAAGAGATGAATGCTTGGTTTTAGGTACCCATTGAGTAATGGGTCCTTTGATGTTAGTAACAAGGGTCTTAGGAACCCAAATAGACCATTCAATGTACTCATAAGGAGAACCAACAAATTTAGCATAAACATGTCCATCACTAGCACGGCACAACACATAAGAGGGGTTAAAGTCGCCGGCTTTGTTTGGAGAGATGGCGTTGCGCTCTTTGGCTTCACCACTCTTCCCATTGTTCTTCTTCTCCTTAGGAGCACCTTCTCCCTCCTTCACAAAGGTTTGCGTGAGCGGAGGAGGTCGATTGGTCTTGCTCTTCTTCTCCTTGTTCTTCTTCTTGTTCTTGGACTTGGGTGCGAACCCAACTCCCTCCTTGCCCACAACTTCCTTTTGATTGCTCAAAAGGTCATTTAGGTTCTTCTCGCCTTGTATGCATGACACAAGACCTTTCTCGAGTTGTTCCTTCAACTTGGCATTTTCCTCCACAAGATGCACATGCTCACAACATGGGTTAGTAGCATTTGCATTATCAATTAAGACCATGTGAGGAAATGTGGCCTTTTCCTTAGTTAGCTTAACTTGGAGTTGAGCATGAGACTCCTCGAGGGTGGCATGAGCACCTTTCAAGACCTTGTGGGCCTTGTCAAGTACATCAAACTCCTCCGTGAGTCTAACATGATCAACCCCAAGTTTAGCCTTCTCGGAAGCTAGAACACGAGACACAACAAGAGCATGATCAAGATCTTTCTTTAGTTTAGCATGACCATCGTTGTGTGACTCCTCAAGAGCCAAACGATGCTCACGCTCTTCCTCAAGAGCATTAGAGAGATCCCATATCTCATCGGCATAGTCACGACTATGACTTTCCATCTTAGTGATGGTTTCTTCATGAGCCTCGATCATGTCATTGGCTTCACCAAGTTGTTCCAAGAGAGCAACGAAGTGCTTCTTGGATTTGCCCTTGAGCTTACTCATGAAGGACTCAAATTCATTGATCTCCTCATTAGACCCCTTACCATTATCAAAGTCATCCGTTGAAGGAGGGTTAGGAATAATGGTGGTTTTGATGTTGGGGGTTACCTTGTTGGTGGCCTTAGCCATGAGGCACTTGGTGGTGATGTTCTCGTTAGGTGCATCGAAGAGAGACACCCGAGGAGTTGAGACAATGGCAATGGATGCCATGGCCATTGTTTCACCATCTTCATCATCATCATCATCCTCACGGTATTCTTCTTGAACCACCAACCCGCGAGAAGGAGTCTTCTTGGTGAAGTTGTTCTTGTTGGGGAAGGACTTGGCTTTGTCTTTTCGAATGAACTTGCCACCATTGTCTTCCCGCTTCTCGTATGGACAATCCGCAACGAAATGCCTGACATTGCCACAGTTGAAACAAGTTCTAACTCGTTGCTTACCCTTGAGGCCACTTGAGTTGTTCTTGTTGAAGTTGGGTCTTGTGGTCTTCTTACTCCAAAACTGCCTTGAGGCAAGAGCCATGTGCTCATGATAATCATACTTCGTGTCCTCGGGGTTGCTCTCCTCATCTTCCTCTTCTTCTTCCTCCACACTAACATTGGCCTTCAAGGCAAGATTGGGCTTCTTTGCCCTTTGGGAACGGAGCACCGCATTGTCGGCGGTCTTATCCAAGATGTTCATTGCAACAAACTCATCCAACACTTCACCAGAGGTCATGGAGTGGAAGTCTGGTCTTTGGCGGATGACGGAGGACATGGCCTTGTTGTAGGGCATCATGGCCTTGAGGAACTTGCGCTTGATCCAGTTGTCATCCATGTCCTTACTCCCATGATCTCGGAGTGCGACCGCAAGTTTGGTCACTCTTCGAAAGAGCTCACGAGGTTCTTCATCCTCTTTCATTGCAAACTCATCGGCTTCATCTTGCACCACTTCATAGTTGAGCGTTGAATGCTAGCACTTCCTCTGTACATACGCTCGACACACTTCCATGCTTCTTTAGCCATGACATGAGGTCGAAGATGAGGGAGATCTTCGGGAAGGATAGCATCTTGGATGATGAAGAGAGCACTCTCATTGAATTGATTGTCCACTTCTTCTCTAGGGGTGAAGTTGCTTGGATCATGAGGATAGAAACCTTCTTCAATAATTCTCCAAAGGTTAGTATTCACATGTTTTAAATGACGCTTGAAGCGATAAACCCAAGAATCATAATCTTCATTTTTCACATATTTAGGAGGAGGACCATCATGATTCAAATGAGTAGAGGGGATCGGTCGTCTATACACCGGGGGTTCCACCTGGGCAAAGATGCTGGTGCCATTTCTACCACTAGTAGAAGGACTCTTTTCATTGTTAGCTTCCCCCTTATCGGAGTTAGCATCCGTCACCTTGTTAGTGGGATCACCCACTTCCATTGGTGAGGTAGATAGTTTAAGTCCCTCTAGAAATTCAGTAAACATGCTTTTAACCTCGGCCGTCATGGAGGTTTTCAATGTGTCTAAAGCCACATTGAATTCCTCACGTGAGACCGAGGTTCCCCCTTCGGCCGAAGACGAGATGGGATTCACACCGGAGTGTTCCTCCGCACCGTCGTTGACGACAACCATACTCTTCGGACGGCAAAGTCCTTAATAAAGAGACGAGGCTCTGATACCAATTGAAAGGATCGATATGGTTGACTAGAGGGGGGGGGGGTGAATAGGCAACTAAGAATTTTTAGACTTTTCTTTAACAATTTAAACCTTGCAATGAAATAGGTTGTCTAGATATGCAACTACGTGGACAACCTATATGATGCAAAGACAATGAGCACAGAAGCAAGCAATGGATATAGCACAAGTAAGCTTGCAAAAGTAAAGAGATAAGATAACCAAGAGTGGAGCCGGTGGAGACGAGGATGTGTTACCGAAGTTCCTTCCTTTTAAGGGGAAGTACGTCTCCGTTAGAGTGGTGTGGAGGCACAATGCTCCCCAAGAAGCCACTAAGGACACCGTAATCTCCTCACACCCTCACACAATGCGAGATGCCGTGATTCCACTATTGGAGCCCTTGAAGGCGGCAACCGGACCTTTACAAACAAGATTGGAGCTATCTCCACAACACCTCAAGGCTCCCAATAATCCCGCGAAGCTTCACCACAATGGAGTATGGCTTCGAGGTGACCTCAACCGTCTAGGGTGCTCAACACCCAGGAGTAACAAGATCCGCAAGGGATAAGTGGGGGGAATCAAATATCCTGTGGTGGAAGTGTAGATCGGGCACTTGTCACCCAATCCCGAGCAAATCAACAAGTTTGATTGGCTAGGGAGAGAGATCGAGTGAAAATGGAGCTTGGAGCAACAATGGAGCTTAGAGATGGAAGAGGTAGTCAACTAGAGGTAGAAGACACCCCTTATATAGTCGTGGAAAGAATCCAACCGTTATCCACATGTTCAGCCTGCGACCCATGGTACTACCGCTCCAGGGGCGCGGTACTACCGCGAAGCTGTGCGGTACTACCGTGGCTGACCACAGTACTACCGCGACAACAACATAGCCCGGAACTAGCCTGACAAGGGGGCAGTAGTACCGCCTGTGCGGTACTACTACACCCACTCGCGGTACTACTGCTTGGCAGGAAAGTCACGGCCTGGGAAGGGCGCGGATGAAATAAATTACATCCGTGCCTACTTCCGCTAAAACTGAGGTGGTACAAAAATCCGATGCGGTACTACCGCTTGCGAGGCGGTACTACTATGCGGGCGCGGATGTAAAAAATTACATCCGCGCCTACTACCGTGACACTGCGGTACTAGGTAGTAGGGCCACGGTACTATGACTCCTAGGGAGCGGTACTACCGTGGCCCCCCGCGGTACTACCGCGCTGGACGAGCGGTACTACCGTGGAGGGCGCGGATGTAAAAAATTACATCCGCCCTACTACCGCACCAGAGCGGCACAAGGCCTCGGAGCCGCGGTACTACCGCTCCAGATGAGCGGTACTACCATGACACACAGCGGTACTACCGTGTGTACTTGCGGTACTACCGCAAGTATAGCTGTAGTCATCAGATTTCCGCACAACCAAGATAACAAAGGGAAGCACCAAAATGCAGGGAAAGGAGGAATGAGTGTACGTGTTGATTCCACCCAAACCTTTCCGACGCGGACCCCCTCTTAATAGTACGGCTCTCCTACGACTCAAATCCACCAAAGAGAAACGTAGAAAAACGCCGACTTCAATAGTCTCCGAGGGGCACCGAATCGTCTCATGCCTAGAGATGAAGTATCTGAGAAACTCAAGGCACACGATTAGTCTGCAAATGCATTGTCATCAATCACCAAAACACCTGAGGGATAAATATGCCCTTACAACTAGCACCGCACTCACCACCTGGTGAGTTGCCGATATGCAGAGAAGCATCGGTTCACCGATGTTTGGTGCGGCCAGGACTAGGTTACTTGATAACAAAGCCTTTATTTCTTCTAATCCAGCTATGGCAGCGTCCGTCCACACAAAGTGGTCAGTGTGGCATAGCAAGAGATATAATGGCAGCGCCTTTTCCCCTAGTCTAGAGATAAAACGGCTTAAAGTTGCCACACATCTAGCTAATTTTTGGACCTGCTTGAGGTCCGTTGGTGTTGCCAACTATGATAGGGCTCGGATTTTAGCGGGATTTTCCTCGTTTCCTCGATTGGAGACGATAAACCCCAGCAGCTTTCTGGCTAGAACGCCGAAAACGCATTTTTTTCGGATTGAGCCATATGTCATATGCTCGGAGGTTGTCGAATGTAAGGCGTAAGTCATCCACCAATGAATCGACACATTTTGTTTTGATGACTACGTCATCTACGTATGCCTCCACAGTTTTGCCGATATGTTTCTCCAGGCATGTTTGAATCATGCATTGGTAGGTTGCGCCGGCGTTCTCAAGTCTGAAAGCATAGTGCTGAAGCAGAAGGGCCCATACAGAGTGATGAATGTCGTTGCGGTTTGGTCGGATTCTTTCATCTTAATTTGATGATATCCGGAGTATGTGTCAAGGAAGCATAGGGAATCATGCCCTGCGGTTGCGTCAATAATCTGGTCGATTCGAGGTAGTGGGAAGGGGTCCTTAGGGCAAGCCTTATTAAGGTCTTTGAAGTCGACACACAAGCGCCAAGATTTATCCTCCTTAGGTACCATGACCAGGTTTTCTAGCCAGTCCGGATGTTGGATTTCTCTGATAAACCCGGCTTCGAGTAGCTTGGCTAGCTCCTCCCCATAGCCTATCATTTGGGTTCAGAGAATAGGCGCAGAGTTTGTTTGACTGGTTTGTATCCTTTTAATATGTTGAGACTATGCTCGGCCAGTCATCATGGGATACCTGGCTATCCAAAGGGTACAAGGCAGAAATGTCCCTGTTCTCACACAGGAATGCGCGTAATGCGGCTTCCACCATCGGATCCAGCTGCGCACCAATGGAAGCTGTTTTATTGGGATCCCTCGGGTGATAATTCGTCTGCCGGCTTGAAGGAGGTAGACTTGGGTCTCTTATCGAGGATTACGTTGTCCCTGTCTATTGTGGAACGTAGGGTGGTCAATTCCTCGGCAGCGAGGGCCTTGGATAGTGCCTCAAAGGCCAGAGAGGCGATTTTGTTTTCGGCGCGGAGTGCTATGTCTAGATCACTGGCGATAGTGAGAATTCCATTGGGCCCAGGCATTTTGAGCTTCATGTACCCATAATGGGGTATGGCTTGGAAGCGCGTGGATGCGTCTCGCCCCAGCAAAGCATGATACCCGTTATTGAATGGTGCCACATGGAAGAGTAACTCTTTGGACTTATAGTTCTCCGGTGTGCCGAATACCACATCGAGTTTGATTTTTCCCGAGCATCTGGCTTCTCGACTCGGGATAATACCGCAAAAGGTTGTGTTACTTTGCTCAATGCGACTCCTATCCATTTGCATTTTATTGAGCGTGTCCACGTAAATGAGATTTAGTCCACTACCACCGTCCATGAGCACTTTAGTGAGCCGAAGGCCGTCTACGATTGGGTTTAGGACCAAAGCGGATGGTGCCCGGACTAAGCAGGCTCTTGGTTCGCCGTCGGCATTGAAAGTGATTGCCATGTCATTCCAAGGATTTACTGCTGCCACGTGGCAGACTTCGGCGAGGTCACGAAGTGCTCTCTTGCACCGATTATTCAAAGAAAAGGTCTCGAAGACCGTGAATACTTTGGGATCATCGTCCTCCGAAGAATAGTTCTCTGGAGTGTTATTAGTGAGGAGACCTTCGCCACTTTTGGCCACCTGCCGGAGTATCCAACATGCCCGAAGGCTATGCGTTGGCTTGTAGTCCGGTGTTATGTGAATTTTGCAGGGTTTGTCGAGCCATTCCTCGAGTATAGTTTTATGCCACGTAATGGGTTTAATTTTCTTTTCCACAGGATGATCATTGAGTGCTGCACGGGGGTGCATCCTTTTTTGCCCGTCTGGGGGATGGCCTAAAGGTCTGCGGTTCCCAGCGAGCTGTCTGGGTTTTCCAAGCGCTTTCCATTGCACAGTACTTCTGTACTATGTGTGCCAAATCGGCAAAGTGTAGTACATGATGGCAGTTGAGGGCATTAAGGATTCCCTCATCCATTCAATTGTTGCAAAATATCGAAATCGTGTCGTCGTCACAGCAATCCTTGATCTTGTTTTTAACAAGTAGGAATATAGCCCAAAAGTGATGGACTGTTTCCTGGGGCTGCTGCCGCACATACATGAAGTCGCATATGTCCGGAGGACTGGATTTGCTTGGGGAGTATTGCTTTTGGTGGGTGGGCGGGATCGAATCCAAACCCTGACCCACTAGAAATCCGGATTCTGAAGAATTTTCGAGGTTACAGGCCTGGGCTCTGAAGCATCCGGTGTGTTTTTAGGCTCAGTGCCCAATTCAATGTTCAGAAGACAGGAAGTGTCTTCCAGAAGAGGAGAGTCCGATTCTCCGAGTTCGGAGACCCGAGAGAAGAGTCGTTGTCGCTTGCTCCTCAACGATTGCCACATGATGGGTGATCGGCGAAGATCTGATTTCACTCTCATCGGGTTTAAGCCCAATCCGATCATAGTCGGTTGCGACTCCCGGGGCGGCGATGCGATCTAGTAGTTTGTTTAAGGCCGATACATCTGTCAGATCCATCTTGTTGGAGTGTTGAGGGCCAATGCGGAGGCGATTTTTGGCGATGAGTTGGGCTGCTTATGGCTTAACGGTCGGGCGAGCGCCCATGACGAAGCTGCCGAGTCGGAGAGTTTGCCCTGAAGCTAGGGCTTCCCCGAAAGTGATGCTGTCTTTGATGACAAGGTGAGCCATCAATCCTTCTGCCGACGGCATAGAGGAACTGTCAATGAAAGCACCAATGTCGGTGTCAAAACCGGCAGATCTCGGGTAGGGGGTCCCGAACTGTGAGTCTAAGGATCGAAGGTAACAAGGAGGCAGGGGACACGATATTTACCCAGGTTCGGGCCCTCTTAATGGAGGTAATACCCTACTTCCTGCTTGACTGACTATGATGAGTATAGGGGTTTACAAGAGTTGATCTACCTCGAGAACGTGATGGTTAAACCCTAGATGTCTAGCCTGTATGATTGTGATTGTCCCTAAAGACTAAACCCTCTGGTTTATATAGGCACCGGAGGGGACCAAGGGTGTACAAAGTTGGTTTATAGAGTAAGGAAACTACATATCCAGATGCCAAACTTGCCGTCCACGCAAAGGAGAGTCCCATCCGGACACGGGAGAAGGCCTTCGGTTCTGTATCTTCACGGCTCATCAGTCCGGCCCATATCACACAAGCCGAATCTCCGAGGACCCCATAATCCAGGACTCCCTCAACGACTGCTGCCAGCTGTCCGCTCCCGAGCGCCCCGTGAGCGGGGGCTGGGGTTCGGCGTGCGCATATGAGCTAGCCCCACCGGCATCAGAGCCCCCTCGGGGCTAAGGACACAACTGCCACGGGTCCGCCCGTGTGCACACCTCACCAAAGCTCTGGCACCTGGCTCCTCGCGTGACGCTCTCAATCGAGCCAGTAGGCACGCACCACGCCCGACACTCAACTCTTGGCCTCAGGAATATTCAGCTCTTGGCCTTGGGAGCACCCAGCGTCGGGCGCCTTTCACGCTCCCGCAAAGCTTGACACCCGACAGGGACGCATCAGGGGACCCTAAGCCCTCGCAAGCCCCTCTTGGGGCTTCGTGGACTGGGGGCTCCGGAGGGCCTATCTCAGGAGAAGCGCGTCTCGGCAATACAAGATCCTGTCCAAGGTCACGAACACCAAAAGCTAAGTCATACCAACTACTCCAGTCAAGAGCCTCCCAACTCACGGCGGCATATCTTCGAAAATAATTTAAAAGGCATATCATTGTTTCATACATCATATGGGAGCCCTCTCCAAAAAATGCTTTCGTGCCCCTGCGGGGTTACAACCAAAATCTTATCAGAGAAATAGGGGAAGAATATCCTAGGGAGGCACGTCGTCAGCATCGTCACCACCACCGTCGGCGTCGTCGGCCCCACCACCCTCGATCGCAGGCGGGTCATCGTCGTTGGTAGGAGCAAGATCTGCCATCAAGTCCTCCACATGGTCGTCCACCCAGTCCGCCAGGGTGCCTTCGATCACCTCAGGTACTAGAGCTGTCACGACCCCGAAGTCGAAGTCAGGATTGGAGCGGAGGAGATGGCTAAAGATGCGTGAGACGGCGCACGCGAGAAGGTCGCGACTTTTCTCCTCGATGAGTTGACGCGCCCTCACAGCTCCGCCTTCGAGGAGCTCCACAATCGTGGCGAAGAAGCCAAGATAGCCAGCATCATTAGTGACGAGGGGGATGGCAACGCTCTCGTCACAAAGGTTTCTCAGGGCCCGATTGTCCCTATGCTCGAGGTCCTGAAACATCTTGGAGCATGTGTGCTGCAGTCCTCGGGCTCGCTCTGCCTCGTTCGAGGCCTTCGCCACAAGAGAAGTAACGCCCTCCACCTGCGTGTAAAGGAAGGATAGCTCGGCCGCAGTCGTGGCGTGCGCTTCCACCGCCGCTCACTCGCGACGTTCCGTCGCGGCTAGCTTCCCCTTGAAGCTATCAGCCTCGCCCCTCAGCTCATCGCACCGCACGCCTTGCAGACTCGTCGGCGAGGGCCTTGCAGACTCCGACCACCTTTTCGTCGGCGTCCTTCCGGGCTGTCGCCTCCCGGGCAGCGAGGGCATCCTCCATGACAGCCACTTGGTGCTCCATCACCTCCAGCCATTCACGCTCCAGGCTATGCTCCAACGCCTTGAGCGCCAGCGTGTCCTTGCATGTCGGGATTCTCGTCTCGTCCGTGGGGGCCCCGCCTGACAGCGCCACGAGGGCAGCTCTGCGTGCCCAAAACTTCCGCTCAAGGGTGGTGTTTGAGGCCTGAAGCTCCCTCTCGCGCTCATCAGCTGCCTCACGACGACGATCCGCAGCTCAGGCCTCCTCCAGGGCGCGGTCACAAGCCTCCCATGACGCCACAAGGGACTCCTCTACCTCCGCGTGGGTGCGCTCGTGCTGCAAGCGGCCAAGGTTGATGATGGCGACTTTCAATTGGTGCCATTCGTGCACTAGGCGAAGGCCCTCCACCTCGAGGCACGTGTAAACGTTGGCAAGCTCCGTCCCAAGACGGCCCAGCGCGCTCGTTGAGGGAGTCCTGGATTAGGGGGTCCTCGGACAGCCGGACTATATGCTTATGCCGGACTGATGGACTATGAAGATACAAGATTGAAAACTTCGTCCTGTGTCCGGGTGGGACTCTCCTTTGCGTGGAAGGCAAGCTTGGCAATTTTGATATGTAGATTCCCTTCTCTGTAACCGACTCTGTGTAACCCTAGCCCCCTCCGGTGTCTATATAAACCAAAGGGTTTAGTCCATAGGACAAGAACAATCATAATCATAGGCTAGCTTCTAGGGTTTAGCCTCTACGATCTCGTGGTAGATCAACTCTTGTAATACTCATATCATCAAGATCAATCAAGAAGGAAGTAGGGTATTACGTCCATAGAGAGGGCCTGAACTTGGGTAAACATCGTGTCCCCCGCCTCCTATTACAATTAGCCTTAGACGCACAGTTCAAGACCCCTACCCGAGATCCGCCGGTTTTGACACCGACATTGGTGCTTTCGTTGAGAGTTCCACTGTGACGTCAAAATAAGGCTTGATGGCTCCTTCAATCGTTTACAACGATGCAGTCCAGGGTGACGTTTTCCTCCCCGGACAGATCTTCATATTTGGCGGCTTCGCACCACGGGCCAACTCGCTTGGCCATCTGGAGCAGATCAATAGCTACGCCCCTGGCCATAACGTCAGGTTTGGAAGCCTGAACTACACTGCCGACATCCGAGGAGACCTGATCTTCGACGGATTCGAGCCCATGACAGGTGCACCCTACAGCCACGATGAGCATGACCTAGATCTGCCATTGGACGGTGTTCAGGAGATCGCACCTGCAACTGCCCTGGCCTTAGATACAGTACAAATCGTGCCATGCGAGGAAGGGAGGATGGACCGCCGCGGAAGCCACACACTCAACGGCGATAGAGCCGAACACAGATTCCACTTCTAATGAGGTCTGTGTCATCGGATTCTCGGACTCGTCTCCGGCCACAGATTCCGAACCGCGCGTATCTGCGCCCATCGGATCTAACGGGGCACCGATCTTGGAGTTCAGCTCCGCGGACATCTTTCAACACTCTCCCTTGGGCGACGTGCTAAACTCATTAAAATCTCTCTCCTTGTTAGGAGACTCTTGGCTGAACTATGTCCGGCTTGAGTGGGAAGCAGACAACGAAGGAATTTGTTACCCACCCACCACCCACTTAATAGCCACTTTCGACGACTTAACCGACATGCTTGATTTCGACTCTGAAGACATTGACGGTATGGATGACAATGCTGGAGAAGAACAGGAACCACCACTCACAGGGCGCTGGACAGCCCCCTCATTGTACAACATATATATGGTGGACACACCCAAAGAAAACAATGGCAAGGATCAAAAGGATGCAACGGAGGACAATCCTCTTGAGAAGCAGTCAAAGCGGCGACGTCAGCAACGCCGCTCTAAGCCCCGCCATAGCAAAAACAGCGATATCAGCACAAGAAAGAATAACACCCCGGACGATGCCGAAGATAACAAAGACCCCGCAGACCCAGCGATGGAGCAGGACGAGCAAGGAGACGGTGAACACAGTCCAGGGCCGTTGTCCGATCACAGCGATGCCAAAGAAAAAACTTATAAACCTGTCTCCGGAGAGGAGAACAGTTCGGACGACGATGCACACATCATCCCAAAAAACACTTGGAATAGGAGCACCTCCACAAGAGACTTATTGCCACCGCGAGGAGCTTGAATAATCAGAAGCAACGGCTTGAAGCCGCGCAGGATACATTCAGCCACATATGGAACGAAGTGCTTGACCCTGAGGAAAGATACGACGGTGATCGCTAGACAAAGAGCTACCGAAAACATAAGGTGCTGCCCAAATTCGACAACGATGCTATCGCGCCCATTCCGCCGAAAAACAATACGGCCGATCTGCCAGACCGGCCACCTCGTGGCCGAGATAAAGCGACTAATGATGCCGCACACAAATCAGCACCCGATAAAGGAAGGGAAGTCACAACCAAGTACCAGAAACACGATCTACGTGAGCACCTAGACAAAAGAGCTGGCATAACCAGGTCCATCTATGGATCTAGGAAACATGTTCCTATGCAGGATCACGACCACCAAACCGACTATACTGATCGACTACCAGCTCGGAATCAACACCGAACACTACAGCCGTCGAACCCATGCCACGACAAAGCCAAGTACATGGGTGCCACACACCCCCTGTGCTTCACCGATGAGGTGCTGGATCATGAATTTCTAGAGGGGTTCAAACCCGTAAACATCGAGGCATACGACGGAATGACAGACCCTGCGGTCTAGATTAAGGACTTTATTCTTCACATCCATATGGCTCGCAGAGACGATCTCCACGCCATCAAATACCTGCCCCTCAAGTTGAAATGACCAGCTCGACACTGGTTGAAAAGCCTCCCCGAAAATTCCATTGGAAGCTGGGAGGAACTCGAGGACGCTTTCAGGGCTAATTTTCAAGGGACCTATGTCCGACCTCTGGATGCAGACGATTTAAGTCACATAACCCAACAACCCGGAGAGTCAGCCCGTAAGCTTTGGAACAGATTTCTCACCAAAAAGAACCAAATCGTCGACTGTCCGGATGCCAAAGCCCTAGAAGCTTTCAAACACAGTGTCCAGGACGAACGGCTTGCCAGACAACTCGGCCAGGAAAAGCCAAGGACAATGGCAGTCCTAACAACTCTTATGACCCGCTTTTGCGCGGGTGAGGACAGTTGGTTGATCCCCAGCAGCACCAGTGATCCAGGCACATCCGAAATTAGGGATGGCAATGGAAACCACGATGCAATAAAAACAAACGTCGAAATAATGAAGACATCCCAGAGAATACACCGGTAAACGCCGGATTCAGGGGCTCTAGACCCGGTCAATGGAAAAAGCCATTTAAAGGCAGTAGAGATGGTCCGTCCAGCCTAAATAAAATTCTAGACAGGTCCTATCAGATTCATGGCACCCCCGAGAAACTTGCGAATCACACCAACAGAGAATGCTGGGTCTTCAAGCAGGCTGGCAAGCTAAACGCCGAACACAAAGGGAAGGAGCCGCTAAGTGAAGATGAGGACGAATCTTGCCAGCCGAACACTGGGGGACAGAAAAAATTTCCACCGGAGGTCAAAACAGTGAACATGATTTATGTCACCCACATCCCAAAGAGGAAGCGCAAACGGGCACTCCGAGACGTATATGTTGTAGAGCCCGTCGCCCCAAATTCAACCCATAGTCGGCCTGCCCGATCACTTTCGACTGCAGGGATCATCTGACTAGTATCCGTCATGGGGGTTCAGCTGCCTTGGTGCTCGACCCAATAATCAACGGATACCATCTCACCCAAGTCCTCACGGACGGCAACATTAGTCTTAATATGATATATCAGGACACTGTCTGCAAGATGGGGATAGACCCGTCAAGAATCAACCAAAGCAGCACTACCTTTAAAGGAGTAATACCAGGCGTAGAGGCCCGCTGCATGGGCTCTTTAATGTTGGAGGTTGTATTCGGTTCTCCCGATAACTTTTGAAGCGAAGAACTAATCTTCAACATTGCTCCGTTCCGAAGCGGCTATCATGCACTACTCGGAAGAACGACCTTCGCTCGTTTCAATGCAGCCCCGCATTACGCTTATCTCAAGCTCAAGATGCCCGGTCCACGTGGCGTTATCACAATCAGCGGAAACACAGATCATTCTCTTCGTATGGAAGAATACGTGGCGACTCTAGCAGCCAAATCATGGAATGGCCTTTCCAACCCGAGCAACTCATCGATCTCTGAGACCACGGACACGGCTAGACGTGTTCGGCGCACACCTAGTTGTAGCAGCTTAGTTAAACCTGAGCTTGATTAACGGCTATGCCCCCATATGTGGTGCTGGGGGCTGCCCGCATGTAAAAGGTCCATAGTTCGGCTTGACCCTATTTACACTCAAGAGATTGCATTTTCACGGTTCATTAAGATAAACCGACTTTACGCACGGTCACACCAGATTCTTTCACCTGGTTTTTTTACAGATGACCATCGTGCTATACCCTTCAAGGATACGGCACAACGGAGACAAAGGCGTAGACGTGCAGCAGGGCCCTGTTCAAAGGTTTCCTTTTAGATTAAGACCCTGCGTAAACCTTTTTATTGTCTCTTGTTGTCTCACACCCTCCCGGCACTTAAAATGACCAAGAGGGATACCGGCGTTATTGGCGAGCTTATGATACGCCGTTCTAAAATAGACGTTATAGAGGCAGCAACCAGTGTGTTTTTGAGATCTATGCTCTCACCACATGCGCTCTTTCGTCACGCCGGATTGATGCACGTACCTTGAAATTCGAGGCTCATTATCGAGGGTTGTATTCAGCCCAATATATGTTGTAAAGTCCGAATACCTTCGAGAGTGTTTGGTGTCACGAGTTTGGCGTTATATGCATCAGCTCCGAATCATGTCTTTGGTCAATAGTTGGGTTTGCTCGCTCCCATGTTTTGCTACCTTACGTTCCGCTCTATCGGCTAAGGTGGCATAGGGAGAACTACTACGATTGTGCCCTGGTTCATCCGGATGAGCACCTCGGTAGAGAAAGCCGAAAACTGACTATCATGATAAATCGAGAGACTGGCCGACCACTCGATGACTCAGCGGAATATTCGCGATTCCTCCGCATTAACGAAGGACCGGTTTTCCGGTCACGTATGTAAACGCACCGTATTCGAATAAACACGAACATACCAGGGGCTATATAGTAGCCCCACCGTTAAACTCCTATGGCTAAGTGAAAGTGTTAAATCTATATAGTTCGATTTACCACCTCCTTAACGGGCCAAGACGTTGGATCAAGTGTGATTATGCGGTTTTACCGAACACCCCCGCGTTATACGCGAGGGGGCTGAAGCCGACGACTGCAAACTTTCAGGTTATATACATATATACATAAACGGCCGCACATGAGGCACTACAATACTTCACGGGCAAAGGTATAAATATAGCCTTTATTATCAAAAGCATTGTTTTTACAATCAAGATACATGTCATTCGAACATGATATTCTTTGAGCACTTAGCCTCTATTAAACGGGCACCTTCTAAGACTTCCTTCAAAATAGTGCTTTGGCGAGTCCTGGCCCCCGGGTGGACCCCTGGTTGCAATATCGGTGGCCTCCATCCTCGCCCAGTATGTCTTAACACGGGCAAGGGCCATCCGTGCACCCTCTATGGACATCGACCGCTTGACAGCGTCGATATCCGGCACAGCACGAATAAATCATTGCACCAAACCAAAATAACTACCCGGACTTGGTTCCTTCAGCCACAGGCGATCCACGATAGCCTTCATGGCAAGCCCGGATAATCTATGGAGCTCGGCCCACTCGGCCATTTGCTCCTTCAACAGCAGTGGACGCCTTGGAGTACTGAATTGCGACCAAAACAGTCTTTCTGCTTCATGATCTTCTTGGTCTCGGAAATACTGCGTCGCATCGATAACACTCTTTGACAAGTCCAAGTATGCGTCCGGAGAACTCCACAATTGATCAAGAGGGGCATAGTTCAGATCACCGAATTTAGTTCGTAATAAAAAGGGTTTCCCAGCCGCGACCTCACCGGCTTCCGGAGCTCCTCCCGAGCCGCTCTACTCTCAAAGCGAGCTTCCTTTGCTGCCTGTAAGGCCTTTTCTAGGTCAGCCTTTTTCGCTTGGTTTTCCCTTTCGAGAAGCTCATATCGGCTAGCAGCATCCTGTAGCTCAAGAGTCATGTTGGCCATTCTATCCTCACTTTGGAATAGCAGCCTGTTTGGATTACAATTCACCAGCTACCTTCTCGGCAGCCGCGTTACTTATCCTGGCTTGCTCCTTAGCGCGGGCAAGCTCAGCCCGAAGGGCCTCCATGGTGGCAGCACCATCTGCAGTCACGACATATTATAAATCCCAGCATCCTACTCTTATTAATATTCGCCGACCGCCCAAATATACATACCTTGTGCCTCGTCAAGCCGCTTGTTCACAAGCGTGATGTCTTCATCCGCCACATCAAGTTGCCGCTTCAGTTCGACAAATTCGGCAGCCGGGGCTGCTGCCGCCTATGTACAAAATTGGCAAAATCGTTACCTGAGATTATTTCTATTTTTGATCCTCTGTTTGCCCCGTTCGGATGGCAACCAGAGTCTCAGGGGCTACTATCTATACATAGTGCACCTTGCATTTATGGTACAATCAAAAAACATTACATTGCGTAGCTCAAAGCCTCTTAGCAGGCTCGTAAAAGCTTCATGCAACCCGCTTTTTGCGGACAAAATCCTCTCAACCACCATACCCATTAAGGTATGATGTGCCTCTAAGATAGGCGCTTGCCGTAGAAGACCCATCTGTTGGAAATATGGCCTAGAGGCAAATTGTCTATTGTTCATGCTATAATTGTATTAACTGGAAACCGTAATACATGTGTGAATACATAGACCACAACATGTCCCTAGTGAGCCTCTAGTTGACTAGCTCGTTGATCGATAGATGTTTATGGTTTCCTGACCATGGACATAGGATGTCATTGATAACGGGATCACATCATTAGGAGAATGATGTGATGGACAAGAACCAATCCTAAGCATAGCACAAGATCGTATAGTTTGTTTGCTAAGAGCTTTTCTAATGTCAAGTATCATTTCCTTAGACCATGAGATTGTGCAACTCGCGGATACCGTAGGAATGCTTTGGATGTACCAAAAGTCACAACGTAACTAGGTGGCTATAAAGGTGCACTACAGGTATCTCTGAAAGTGTTTGTTTGGGTTGGCACGAATCGAGACTGGGATTTGTATGATGGAGAGGTATCTCTGGGCCCACTCGGTAATGCATCATCATAATGAGCTCAGTGTGACTAAGTAGTTAGTCACGGGATCATGCATTACAGAACGAGTAAAGTGACTTGCCGGTAACAAGATTGAACGAGGTATTGGAATACCGACGATCGAATCTCGGGCAAGTAACATATGGATTGACAAAGGGAATTGTATACGGGATTGCTTGAATCCTCGACATTGTGGTTCATCCGATGAGATCATCGTGGAACGTGTGGGAGCCAACATGGGTATCCAGATCCCGCTGTTGGTTATTGGACGGAGAGCTGTCTCGGTCATGTCTGCATGATTCCCGAACCCGTAGGGTCTACACACTTAAGGTTCGATGATGCTAGGGTTATAGGGAAAGTTTGTATGTGGTTACCGAAGGTTGTTCGGAGTCCCGGATGAGATCCCAGACGTCAGGAGGAGTTTCGGAATGGTCCGGAGGTGAAGATTTATATATGGGAAGTCCAGTTTCAGTCGCCGAAATGTTTTTGGGGGTTATCGGTATTGTACCGGGACCACAAAAAGGTGTCCGGGGTCCACCGGGTGGGGCCACCTGCCCCGGAGGACTGAATGGGATGAATATGGGAGGGAACAACCCCTAGTGGGCTGGTGTGCCCCTCCCCAAGGGCCCAAGGCGCCTAGGGTTGGAAACCCTAGGGGAGGGGGGCGCCTCCACCTTGCTTGGGGGCAAGCCTCCCCTCCTGGCCGCCTCCCCTCTAGATGGGATCTAGAGGGCCCCCCCCCCTCTCCCCTTCACCCTATAAATAGAGGGGGTGGGAGGGCTGCACAACCCCTTCCCTAGCGCAGCCCCTCCCTCCTCTAACTCCTCCTCCTTCCGTGGTGCTTGGTGAAGCCCTGCCGGAGTACCACGCTGCTCCAACACCACCACGCCGTCGTCCTGCTGCTGGAGTTGTCTTCCCCAACCTCTCCTTCTCTCCTTGCTGGATCAAGGCATGGGAGACGTCATCGGGATGCACGTGTGTTGAACGCGGAGGCGCCATTGTTCAGCGCTTAGATCAGAATCAACCGCGATCTGAATCGTTACGAGTACGACTCCTTCATCCGCGTTCTTGCAACGCTTCCGTATCGCGATATTCAAGGGTATGAAGATGCACTCCCCTCTCTCTCATTGCTACTCACTCTATAGATTGATCTTGGTGATGCGTAGAAAATTTTGAATTTCTGCTACGTTCCCCAGCAGTGGCATCATGAGCTAGGTTTATGCGTAGTTTCTATGAAAGAGTAGAACACAAGTTGTTGCGGGTGTCGATTTTGTCAATTTACTTGCCACTACTAGTCTTATCTTGATTCGGCGACATTGTGGGATCAAGCGGCCCGGACCGACCTTACACGTACGCTTACGTGAGACAGGTTCCACCGACTAACATGCACTAGTTGCATAAGGTGGCTAGCGGGTGTCTGTCTCTCCCACTTTAGTCGGATCGGATTCGATGAAAAGGGTCCTTATGAAGGGTAAATAGCAATTGGCATATCATGTTGTGGTTTTAGTGTAGGTAAGAAACGTTCTTGATAGAAACCTATAGCAATCACGTAAAAAAAACTTGCAACAACAATTAGAGGACGTCTAACTTGTTTTTGCAGCATATGTCGTGTGATGTGATATGGCCAAAGGATGTGATGAATGAAATATATGTGATGTATGAGATTGATCATGTTCTTGTAATAGGAATCACGACTTGCATGTTGATGAGTATGACAACCGGCAGGAGCCATAGGAGTTGTCTTAATTTATTGTATGACCTGCGTGCCATTGAATAACGCCATGTAATTACTTTACTTTATTGCTAAACCATTAGCCATAGTAGTAGAAGTAATAGTTGGCGAGACAACTTCATGAAGACACGATGATGGAGATCATGGTGTCATGCCGGTGACGATGATGATCATGGCGCCCCGAAGATGGAGATCAAAAGGAGCAAAATGATATTGGCCATATCATGTCACTATTTGATTGCATGAGATGTTTATCATGTTTTTACATCTTATTTGCTTAGAAAGACGGTAGCATAAATAAGATGATCCCTCATAATTTCAAGAAATTGTTCCCCCTAACTATGCACCGTTGTGAAGGTTCGTTGTTTTGAAGCACCACGTGATGATCGGGTGTGATAGATTTTAACGTTCGCATACAACGGGTGTAAGCCAGATTTACACATGCAAAACACTTAGGTTAACTTGACGAGCCTAGCATGTACAAACATGGCCTCGGAACACAAGAGACAGAAAGGTCGAACATGAGTCGTATAGCAGATGCGATCAACATGAAGATGTTCACTGATGATGACTAGTCCGTCTCACGTGATGATCAGACACGGCCTAGTTGACTGGGATCATGTATCACTTAGATGACTAGAGGGATATCTATCTAAGTGGGAGTTTGTAACATCCCAAATTTTCAATTTGGAATGTTATACATTAGATCATCATTGCATATCATATTTTATTGCATTTTGGCTACATCCTAGAAATTCTACGCAACTCAAGGACCCATGGAGAGAGTTGGGGATTTAGTTATTTTCTTATTTGAGATTTCTCAAATTTTGAAAAGAGGATCATTTGATTTTAATTATTTTATCTTCAAATATTTCAAATTATAAAAATACGAGAGAGGGAATAAAATGACTTTCCCAAAATAAAGAAATATTGAGGATTCAATAATAAAATCAAATAAGATTTTATTTCAGAGTTTTATCGCTATTTTATTTAAATTAGGAAAAATGCACGTTTTTCAAAATTGCATTTAGGGCACAAATAAATGTTCATCTTGTCCGACTTATTTTTAGACGACAGGGAAAATTTATTTCAGAATTTTTGGAGTCTGTTTAGTATTTCTTTTATTTCTTTTTTTGTGCGTCCAAATTATTTAAAACAACGAACCGACTCGGGCCGCCGTGGGCGACCCGGACTCGTCTGCCGCTCGGCCTTATAAGCCGCGCCCCGCTGCCAACCCACCCCGGCCTGCCTCGCCCTGCCAACCCTAGCCGCCGCCTGCGCCAGCCGCCGCCGCCGCCGCCCGCTGTCGCCGTTGCCGC